>NW_003852626.1:1164524-1224553 GCF_000181295.1 Otolemur garnettii
CCCTTCTCCCCTCCCCTTCCCCACCCCCTCCCCATATTTTTGGGCTAGAATTAAGTTGTTTCTTTCATTTGAGAAGTATATATTAGTTTCATAGAAGGGCTGTGTACATTGGATACTTTTTCTTCCATTCCTGTGACACTTTGCTAAGAAGAACATTTTCCATGACCTGGCAATACTGTATTTGGTTTTCAAAGTTGGAAAATATCCTCAGGACTTCTGGTTCCAGGTAACTGACTGAGCACTCATGTTTATCTGTTGTTCAAGGACCCGATCAAATCACACTAAAGATATACTGGGAAGCAGCATGGTGTATCAATTAGGACTACTCTCCCTCTTGTAATCCTAAATTCACAGGAGAGAAGGCTCTGTCTTTGGCAGAGCCCCCACAAGTATCCAAGCTCAGGGTCAGCAGGTGCCAATGCCAGAAATGGAACTTGGGACAACAATTAGGGTGGTCACACTGGGGGACTATCAATGGGTAACAGGGCCAGTGTCCCCCCACAATCGCCTCACTTTTCCATGCATACAAAGAAGGTGGCTGAAATATGTATTCTTGTCTGGAGTTCCCAAAACAGTTTCCAAAACAAAGTAGAACATTTAGCTGGAGAAGGCCAATCATATGGGTGTTACGGCTAGGTAAAAAAAAGATTGAAGTGTGACACTATGCCTCATCCAGAGAGAAAAAAAAAAGAAAGGCAAGCTCCATCAAAGAATATAATATGTTAATGTCTTTCATTTCTAAATATAGTTTGAATTATTCTATTCTCAAAGTAAAGTCTTTCTTACTGTATTTTAAAATTGTATTTTAATAGATTTCAGGGTAAATTTTTTATTGCTGTTGCATGCTTGCATTGCATAGTTTAGGCTTTCAGTGTACCTATAACCTGAATAGTGGAAATCGGACTCCCTTCCTCCCTCTCTCTTCTGAACCTCCAACGTCCATGATGTCACTCAGTGTGAACAGGTGGTTGGTATTTTGTCCCTGGGTAACTTCACTTAGGATAATGGCTTCTAGTTCTACCCAAGTTGCTGCAAAATACATTATTCCATTTTTCTTCAGGGCTGAGTAGTAGTCCATAGTGTATATATACCACACATTTCCTTTTATTTATTTCAAAATATCAAGAGGGAATAAATGGTTTTTGTTCCCTGAATATCTTTTAAAATGCTTAAGTCAAGGCTTTTAGTGTGCTCATCACCCAAATAGTGTTCATTGTACCCGATAGGGAAGTTTCTACCCCTCTGTCCTTCTTGGTTTCTAATGACCTTTATATCTCTTTGTGCCTGGGTGTGCCCATCAATTAGCTCCCAATTATTAGGGAGTCCGTGTGAGTTGTTAAATCCATTTCTAAGATAATTCACTTAGGATAATGGTCTCCAGTTCCATCCAAATTGCCGCAAAAGACATTTTTTTTCATTTCTTCTTATGGCTGTATTCATAATGTAAACTGCAATGTAAGTAATTCATAATGTAAACTGCATATATACCACGTTTTCCTTGTCCGCTCTTTAGCAGATGGACACTTAGGCTGATTATATACCTTTAAAATTGTAAACTGTGCTACAATAAACGTTCAGGTACAGGTGTCTCTTTCATAAAATGACTTATTTTCCTTTGAGCAGATATGCAGTAGTGGGATTGCCGGATTGAATGGTAAGTCTACTTTTAGTTCTTTGAGGATTCTCCATACCATTTACCATAGAGGTTGTCCTAATTTACATTCCCTCCCAAACTGTATAAGCATTGCCTTTTCACCCTACCTGTGCTAACCTCTATTGTTTTAGACTTTTTAATGACGATGGTTCTGATAGGGGAAGGTGCTGTCTCACTGTGGTTTGAACTTGCAGTTCCCTGACGGTTAGTGATACAGAGCATCTCTTCATCTGTATGTTGGCCATTTGTCTATCTTCTTTTGGAAAACTTCTATTCATGGTTTTGTCCCACTTTTTAATGAGAGTGTTTGTTTTTTGACTTGTTGATCTGTTTGAGTTCTTTGTAGACTCTGGATATTAGCCCTTTATTGGATGTGTAGTTTGCAAATAATTTATCCCAGTCTATAGGTTTTCCATTTGCTGTGTTGATTATTTCCTTTGTTGTGCAGAAGATTTTTCATTTAATCAAGTATCATTTATTTATTTTTCTCATTGCTTGTATTTGCCTTTGAGATCCTAATCATAAATTCTTTGCCTAGGCCAATGTCTAGAAGAGTTTTTCATATATTTTCTTCTACAATTCTTATAATTTCATGCCTTACATTTAAATATTTTCAATAATTTTTGTATATGGAAAAATAGGAATCCTTTTACATTCCCGTAGAGGTGGCTTATTCACTTTTCCCAGTACCATTTATTGAATAGAGCTTTCTTTCCTCCATAGATGTTGTTGTCTACTTTGTCCAAGATCGGTTGGTTGTGGCTATGTGGTTTTATATCTGGTTCTCTATTCTGTTCCATTGTTCTGTGTCTACTTTTATATCTGTTTTGGTTGCTATAGCATCATAGTATAAGTTGAGGCCAGGTAATGTGACCATCCCTTCAGATTTGTTCTTTCTGCTTAAGATTAATTTGACAATTTAGGCTGTATTTTCTTCAAAATGAAGCATAGAATTATCTTTTCTATGTTGGCGAAATATGACATCAGTATTTTAGCAGGGATTGCATAGAATCTGTAAATCGCGTTGGGCAGTATGGACATTTTAACAATGTTGATTCTACCAATCCATGAGCAGGCAAAGTTTTTTCACTTATTTGTATCATCTGCAATTTCTTGTTAGTGTTTTATAGTTCTCCTTGTAGAGCTCTTTCATCACCTCCATTAAGTATATACCTAAGCAACTTATTTATTTTTAAATTTTTTTTTGAGACAGAGTCTCAAGCTGTTGCCCTGGATAGAGTGCTGTGGCACCATAGCTCACAGCAACCTCCAACTTTTGGGTTCAAGCGATCCTCATGCCTCAGTTTTTCTATTTTTACTACTAAAGTGAAATGGGGGTCTCACTTTTGCAGTATTTTATTTTCTTTGTAGTTATAGTATTGAGTATTGTAGTATAGTATTGTATTGAGGTTTTGATTTGACTCTGAGCTTGACTGTTATTAGTATATAGAAATGTTACTGTTTTTGTACAATGATTTTCGTATCCTGAGACTTTGCTGAATTTATCAATTCTAGTAGATTTTTAATGGAGTCTTTAGTGTCTTTTAGATGCAAAATCGTACTGTCAGCAGTAAGAGATAGTATGGCTATCCCACTGGAGTCTATGGGATTTTCTAAACACAAGATCATATCTTCTAAGAAAAGCAATAGTTTGACCTTTTTTTCCAGTTTGGATACCCTTTATTTCTTTCTATTGCCTCATTACTCTGGCCATCATTTCCAGTACTACATTGAATGTAAGTGGTGACAGTGGACATTCCTGTCTTCTTCCAGTTCTTAGGGTACTGATTTCAACGTTTCCCTTTCAGTATGATGTCAGCTGTGGGTTTGTCATATATGGCTTTTGTAATTCTGAGGTATTTTCCTTCTATGACTAATTTGTTAAGGATTTTTTTTTTCCTGAAGCAGTGCTGGATTTTATTGAATGTTTTCTCTGCATCTACTGAAATGATCATACGGTCTTTGTTTTTGCTTCTGTTTATGTGGTGAATCACATTTGTTGATCTACATATGTTGATCCATCCTTGTACCCCTGGGATGAAACCCATTGATCATGGTGAATTGTCTTTTTCATAAACTGTTGAATTTTTTTTCCGTAGTATTTTGTTGAAGATTTTTGCATCTATGTTCATAAAGGTCTGTAGTTTTTATTTTTGTTATATCATTTCCTGGCTTTGGTATTATGGTTATACTGGCTTCATAGAATGAGTTTGGGAGGACTTCCTCTTTCTAAATGTTGTGAAATAACATCTATATTATAGGTAACAGGTCTTTGTAGGCATGGTAGAATTCAGCTGTGACTACACCTGGTCCTGGACTTTTTTGAGGGGGGCACAGGGTAGTTCTCATTATTTCTTTCATTTCACTGCTCAAGTTTTCTATTTTTTCCTGATTGAGGCTTGGGTAGTTTTGGATTTCTAAGTATTTATCTGTTTCCTCTATGCTTTCTAGTTTATGTGCATAAAGATTTTCATTGTATCCACAGATGATATTATGTATTCTATGGTACCACTTGTAATGTCTCCTTTTTCATTTCTGATGTAACTAATTTGGGTTCTTCATTTCTGATTAGCCTAGCTACAGGTCTATTCACTTCAATTATCTTTTCAAATAACCAAGTTCTAGTTTCATTGATCCTCTGTACTGTGTTTTAGTTCACTTGGTTCTACTCCTAATGTTATTTCTTCTGTTGGCCTTGGTATTGGCTTGATCTTCCTTGTTTAGTTTCTTGAGATGTAACATTAACATTGTTAATTTGTGATCTTTCTGTCTTTCTGATGTACTATGAACTTCCCCCCATAGGACCACTTTTATTTCATAGATTTTGAGAGCTTTCTTCTTCTTTGTCATTTAGTTCAAGGAACTTTTTTTTAATTTCTATCTTGATTTCATAATTGACCTGAAGATTATTTGGCAGCAGGTTGCTTTAGTTCAATGATTTTGTGTACACTTGAGTGTTTCTGGAATTGATTTCTGGATTTATTGCACTATGGTGTGAGTAGATAGATGGTGTAATTTTTAATTTTTTGAATTTGCTGAGACTTAGTCTGTGCCTAAGATATGCTCAGTCTTGGAGCATGTCCCATGTGCTAATGAGAAGAATGTACATTCAGTAGTTTGGGGGCAGAACGTCCTGTAAATGTCTATTATGTCTATTTGTTGTAGTGTCCTGTTCAGGTTCAGTGTTTCTGTATTTATTTTCTGCTTTAGTGATCTGTCCAGCTTTGTCAGTGAGCGTTGAAGTTCCAGCACTTACATTGCTACTATTTATTTCTTTGCTTAGATCAAGTAGAATTTGCTTCATTAATCTGGGAGCTCCTGTGTTAGGTGCATATATATTTAGAATTGTTATATCTTCCTGTTGAATTGCTCCTTTATCATTACATAATGGCTACATCTTCTCACTTTTGGTTTCCATTTGGATGGAATATTTTTCCATCCCTTTACTTTCATTATATGTGATCCTTGTGGATTACCTGTGTTTGTTGGAAACAGAAGATACCTGTATTGTGTTTTCTTTTTTAAATATATTTAGCCAGTCTACATCTTTTAAGTGGGGGCATTCAGACCATTAATGCTTACTGTTAGTATGAATATATGGGATGCTTTTCTATTCATCATATTTGGTGATACCTTATTTTCTTGTTTACCCTTTTATATTTTTATTTTAGGGGAGGCATGTGCTTTAACTTTTGGGTATTTTACATTGGTTGGTTGTCGATTATGTTGTTCTATGTATAATGTACTTCTGAACATTTCCTATATAGTATACAGGGCTTGTGGTGACAAATATTCTTAGTGGTTTTTGTCTGGAAAAGCGTTTATTTCTCCGTCATTTATAAAACTTAGTTTTACAAGGTACATCATTCTTAGCTGGTAATTTTACTCTTTAAAAATGTGACCCAAAATGTCTTCTGACTTGCAAGGGATCTACTGAGAAATAAGTTGTTTACCAGATAGGTTTTCATTTGTAGGTTAGTTGTTGCTTTTGTCTTGCTGCTTGTAGCATTTTCTCCTTTATTTTGTCTTTAGCCATGTTGATGACTACATTCCTTGAAAATGCCCTATTTACTCTGAATATTTCTCTTCCACTCTAGTCATTTTATTTTTCATTGATGTTTTGAAATATTTTGGGGCTTCTTTTGTTGGTTTTCAACTTCCTCTTCCATTCCATTTGATGATGATCTTATATCTGGATAGCTGAATCTCTGGTGATACCTCCTTACTAATTCCCTTGAATAGATTTATTTTCTATCCTTTTCGCTTTTTCATCTTCTTCCTCAGAGATATCTATAATTCATATATTAGTTCAATTCACATAAACCCATATTTCTATGTCTGCTTTTCATTCTTCCTTATTCTCTTTCCTGTATCTTTGACTGACTGGGTTAGTTTGAGAGCCTTGTCTTCAAGCTCCGAGATTCCTTCTTGTGCTTGGTTTAGCCTGTTGGTGATGCTTTTTTGGTATATCTTGAAATTTCCTAAATGACTCTTTCCCTCCTTTAAATTGTATTATATCCTTTGTTATGCTGTCTAGCTCTTTAGTGACTTTTCATTTTTTTTATTGGTATTCTGAAATATTTTTGGCCTCTTTTTGTTGGCTTTCAACTTTCTCTTCCATTCCATTAATCTTATTTCTCATCCATATTTTAATTCCATTTCTCACATTTTGACAATTTCCTTCTGGTTAGGGTCCACTGCTGTGGAGCCATTGTAATATTTTGGGTGTTTGAACTGTTTTTGTTTGTTTGTTTGTTTGTTTCACATTGCCAGAGTTCTTTGCTATTTTTTTTCTCTCATCTGCATTCTTTTTTTGATTCTCCTTTCCTGGAAACTCTCCTACTTAGTGTGAAGGAGATGGCACTTTTGTGTCCTGCTCTGGAACATTGACCTAGCAGGGGAGAAGCAGGCACACTAGAGCCTATAGTGCATTTTCTCCTGCCATTGTTCCAGGTTAAGCTGGTGCTCAATGATCTTCATTTGGAGAGGTAAGTGTTCCTCAGACTGCTGTTGGAAGTATAGATTGGGGGCTGGGTGAGACTTTCTTTTCCTCATGGAGGCAGGCATTGTGGGGGATTTCTCTGCCTGGGTATTCCCACAGAGGTGACAGTGGCAGCTGAGTGAAGCTACCTCAGCACTGGTCTTAGGTGTCTGTTCTGTGGGAATTTGCTCCAACCTGGGTCCAGGTATGATAGTGACTTGACACAGGCACATTTCTAATAGAGCAATGGACTGTAGGGTATTTCCCACCAGGCAGGCACTGGGAGCCTCAGGGGTTGAGCTGTGCAGCCCAGTGGCAATGCTGAAGCCTCATGGGTATGACTGCAGTCCTGGAAAGCAGTGGTGGATCCTTGAAGGATGGAATTATAGGCACAGTGTAAGCAATCCAGCCTCACAAGTGGAGTCCCAAGTCCCAGGGATGACACTAGAGTCTTAGAAGGGAGAGCTATAGGCCCAGAGGCAATAGTAGTAGCTTGGGGAGTGGAGCCTCAGGTCTCAGGAAGATAGCTGAATCCTTAGCGGCAGGGCCTTACAGCCCAGTGGTAATGCTGGAGTCTCAGGGGCAGAGTTAAGAGGTCTACCCACAGTAGGGAGCCTCGGAGGGCATAGCCATGAGCTCAGCAGCAGTGGTGGAGCCTCAGAAGAGGAGCCTTAGAGGCGAGGGGCAGTGCTAGAGGCTTGGGGGCAAGCCACAGAGCCTAGCAGAGCAGTGGGCCTTCAGAGGTAGGGCTGTGGGGCTGGGGCAGACCATCAGGTGACCAGGTTTTTCCTTTTTCCCAGGCCTCATGGAGAAAGTTACCATGAGGTTGCTAAGATGGCATCTGTGACATCTGTGGTGACTGTTCTCTAATGCCCTGTTGTGGGGGAGGGATGCTGATATTTCAGTCACAGGACATGGTACAGGAGAGTCTTCTCTTCCTGCTCTTTCCCCAGCCCAGTGAAGGGGATATAGAGGTGATTGATGGGGAGGTGGCCTTGTGTAAACTGAATACCCTAGACCTGAATGATCAGCATGCAAACTACCATATTGCTGCACCTGCTCTCTGATGCAATGTTGATGCATAGACTCCAAGCACCTCCCTAACCAAACCCAAGGTCTGTGGTACTGTGGTAATTGTGGGGAGACCCTTCACACTTGGGCCACAGTGCTTGCAATGTAGCATGGAGCTCCAGGGCTCTCTCCTCCTGTACTTCCCCATGTGTGGATACTTATTCTAAGTACTTTCCAATCTTGCAGAACAGATTTCCCCATCACCTTCTTTTTCACTCTGAAAGTCTCCCATCATTTCTCAGGTGAATCAAAATACCATTTCCAAGAAGTCCTATCCATAAGTTGATATTCACCTACAATTTTTAATCCTGTCCTTAACAGTGGAGCACATGGGCTGCTTCTAGTCCACCATCTTGCCCTAATTTCCCACATTTTCATTAGCCATTCAAAAGTTGGGAGGCACTTATGTTGATTCCATCTATTTGAAATTGTGAATTGTGCTATCATTAACAAGTGCAAGTGCCATTTTTATAAAATGACTTATTTTCCTTTGGGTAGATCCTTAGTAGTTGGATTATGGGATCACATCATATTTCTACTTCTGGTTTTTGGAGGAATCTCCATGCTATCTTCCATAGAATTTAATTTATATTCCTGGCCTGACACAGTGGCTCATGCCTGTAATCTTAGCACTCTGGGAGGCCAAGGCACATGGATTACTTGGGTTCAGGAGCTTGAGACCAGCCTGAGCAAGAGCAAGACCCTGTCTATATTATAAATAGAAAAACTGAGATAGGAAGATGGCTTGAGCACAAGACCTTGAAGTTGCTGTGAGCTATGATGCCCTGGCACTCTACCAAGGGTGACAAAGTGAGACTCTGTCTCAAAAAAAAAAAAAACACACTGAATTTACATTCCTCCCAACAGTGAATAAGTATTCCCTTTTCAATGCATCCATGCCAGTGTGTACTGTTTATTGGCTTTTTTAATAATCCCCATTGTGACTGGAGTAAGGTAGTATTTTATCATGGTTTTAATTTGAATTTTCCTGATGACTAGTAATGTTGAGAATTTTTTCATTTTTTTTTGCAATTTGTTTCTCATTTTTGAAACATATCTGTTAATATCTTTTGTCTACATTTTAATGGCATTATTTGTGAATTTTTGCTGTTTCAATTCCTTAGAAATTCTAAATAGCCGTTCTTTGTCAAAAATATATCTTTGAAATATTCTCTCTCATTCCATAGGTTGTCTATTTACTCTGTTGATTATTTATTTTGCTGTAAAGAAACTTTTTGGTTTAATTAAGTCCAATTTATTTAATTTTACTTCTGTTGTAATTGCTTTTGGAACCTTAGTCTAAAATTCTTTACCTAGGCCAATATCGAGGACAATTTTTTTTTTAGGTTTTCTTCTAATATTTTTATGGTTTTAGGTCTTGCAAGTAAATCTTTTTATCTATCCTGAGTCAAGTTTTGTGTATGGTGAGAGATAGAGACCCAGTTTTATTCTTCTAATGAGCTTTTCCAATTTTCCCAGCACCATTTATTGAACAGGTCCTTTCCCAAGGGTATATCTTTTTCTGATTTGTCAAAGTTCAATTGATTGTAGATATTTGCCTTTATTTCTAGGTTCTCTATTCTGTTCCTTTGGCCTGTGTGTCTACTTTTATCCATTGCCATACTGTTCAGGTTACTATCATCTTGTAGTGTAATTTGAAGTCAGGGAATGTTATGTCTCCAAATTTGTTCCTTTTGCTTAAAACTGCTTTGGCTATTCATGCTCTTTTCTTGGTTCCAGATAAACTTTATGAGACTTTTTCTAATTCTGTGAAAATGTCATTGGTATTTTGATAGAAATGATATTAAATCTGTATATTACTTTGAGTAATATTAACATTTGAACAATATTGATTCAGCTAATTCATAAGCATGGGATGCTTTGTCACATGTCTGCATCATCTATTATTTCTTTCATTGGGGGTTTGTAGTCATAATTGTAGAGACCTTCTACATATTTGGTTAAGTATGGTCCAAAGCACACACTTGTTTTATAGCTATTGTAAATGGCATTTAGTTTTTGGTTTGATTTCAAGTTTGGTTGTTATTAGTTTATAGAAATGCTACTGATTTGATTTATGTGTGTTGATTTTGTAACCTGAGACTACCTCCTTACTTTAGCACTTTTATGGAAGAATCTTGAGACAGCCTGCCTCTTTTCCACTAAAAGATTGTAAATAGAAACCTGCCAATCAACAGGATCAACTCAACCCACTTTTCTGCCTTCTGCATTTGGTATTCCCAATCCAGAGAATAGACTATTGGAGAAATGTACAAATACACCTGCAAAAGAAATCCATGCCAGCTACTATTCTAGTCTATGTAGTCTTTCATTCAAAAATATATATGGACAATCACAGTTAACCAGAACCTTGAGGAAAACCAATAGTATGAAAGAGAACAGCCAACCTGAAAACAAAGCAAATGACCCCAGAGGAAATAGATAGTTCTGGGAACAAAAGTTAGGAATGAGTCCCTAATAACAAAAAGCAAAATGGAATAAGAAAATTCTTAGAGCATTTCAAAAGACTATAAAATATTTTTAAAGTAGAACAGAAAAATAATGAAATTTTTAAAGCTTAAGATAACAAGATGAAAAATATGAACAAAAAGGTTAAAAATACAGAATATAAAATCAAAAGGTCCAACATCTAATAGGAATTCTACAATAAAAGAAACAATAGAAGGTGGGATATAATAGAGGCAAAATTTTCATAAATAAAAATGTGAATTTTCAAATAAAAGAGGGCCCTTGGAATGCCAACAAGATTTTAAAAAGCCCCATACCTACCACTGTTGAAACTTCAGCTTATGAGGGATAAAATGATTTGGCTTCCAGGATACTTCATTCACTGTTCCATTTCCTGATTTTTTTAGTCTCATTTGCTGATTTTTTATCTCCACACATTCCAAACGTTGAAATGACCTGGTACTTGTTTCTTGTTCTTCTCTTTTTTATCTTTTCTTAATAAGTGGGATTATTCAACATCATGAATTTAAATATCAGTTATAGGCTAATGAAACTTAACTTTATATATTCATCCTTCATTTTCCTACTGAATTCAGAATTGTATATCCAGCAGACTAATATACAAAATAGAGCTTCTTATTTCCCACCCTCCCTGTCCCCACAAAAACATTCCCTACAATTTCCTTCAAATACTTTATTTACATTATATTTTCAGTTTCTCAGACAAAAATAATTGGATTTATCCTTGACTCTTCTTTTCTCCCATACCTCACATCCAGAAAATCCAATTGGCTCTCCCCCAAAATATATCCAGAGTCTGGCCACTCCTCACCACTTCAACTGTCACCACCCTGATCTAAACCATCATCACCTCTTAGCTGAATTATTGTAGTAGCCTCCTCAATTACTCTACTTCTGCCCTCACCTACTTTCAATCTATTTCCAATCTAATAGACTTTCTTTCTTCAAAACCATACAATGATTTAATACCTTATTCATAGTAAAAGCTAAAGTCTTCATTCTAACCTATGACAACCCCATGGCTTGCTTATGACTTCATCTCCTACGATGAATTCATTCATTCCAATGGTCAAGCTGGCATCCACAGGGTTCTTGAAAAATACTAGGTAGGCTCTAAAGTCATGGCTTTCATGGCTATTCACTTCTATGTGAAAATCCTTCTTACCAGATATCACCATGATTTATTCTTAGAGTTCCCTCAGATCTTTACTCAAAAGTCACTTTCTTAGTGGAATTTTCCTAGCCCACCTTATCTAAATGTAATCCCCTCTCCTAGTACTTCTTATCCTTTCATGTTTTATTTATCTTCCTAGGATTTATCATCATCCTATATACCATACATTTTATATACTTATCCTTTTATTGTCTTCACCCACTTGAAAATAAGTTTAATGAAGCAGGGATTTTTGCCTACAAAACAATGAACAATGTTTTACTTAATTCTATAAATCCAATGACTCAAATACTACTTGGCATATACTAGATATGCCATAAACATTTCTGGAATGAATGAACAAATGAAAATATTACTGTTATAAAAAGAAAATCAGTGAAATTAGTCATCTCTAAAGAAGCAGGGATTAGATTAATGTTACTCTTCTTATTAAAACTGTAAATAACAATGTCTTCAAAGTTCCAGTGGAAAATAAATTTTAACCTAAAAATTGATATTTAAAATAAAATAACCAACTGGGAGGACGAAGTAAAATCATTTTCCTCATGAAAAGGCTCAGAAATTTTAATTTCTACTCATTTTTTATTGGGAAAAAATATTCAAGGATGTACTGTCATGAGAGAATGCAAATGGTTCGATCTGAATAGGAAATTAGAGGGATGCTTGAAAAATATCTTTAAGAAGAAATAATAATTCTATCCCACAAATTGCATAACTGTGTATGTAAGAACTTTGAGGTTCTTAAGAAGAGATGGTATCAAATGTCTCTTCTGAGGGACAGAGAGAGAAGACAGAGAAGGAGAGAAAGGGGACAAAGGGGGAAGGGGAACAACAAAAGGTAATTAGAAATAGATTTTGCACAAAAGTGCTATGTTCCAAATATGAAGCAAACTAAATGTGGCATCTTTCTTTAGGAAGCGTGTTCTTCGACAAATATTTACTGAGCATACATTACATGTTGGACACCGTCCTGGGTGTTCATGGAATATGACTGCAAACAAAAGGAATGTCTGTCTCAATGGAGCTAACATTCAGATAGTGGGAGATAAATGATGATCAAACAAATGAACAAGAAAATTTCAGCTTTCTCTAAGGATTATAAAGAAAATAAAACTGGGTAGAGAATAGACTGGGGGTTGAGTGACCACTGGTGGAGCAGTGTGTCCGATTTATTTAAGATTGGGTGATCAGGGAAGATGATATTTGAATTGAGACCTGAATGAAAGCAAAGAGTGACCCGCAGAAAGATCTGGAAGTGGAGTAATTACAGGCAGAGAAAATAATACATTTTAAGTCCTTAATGCATCATGAGGTATGGCAGGAAAAACAAGGTCACTGTAGCTGCAAGACTATGAATGAGGGACATGAGTGACAGGAAATATGATCAGAAGTCTATTGGAGGCTAAAGTGATCAGAGCCTTTTAATCTATGCAAAAATTTTTCTCCTTTCATTCTAAATACAATAGAATCTTTGGAGCATTTTAAACAGGAGAAGCATAATGATCTAATTTCTGATTTCATATCACTCTGCCTACTCCCTAGAGAATGAGTTGTAGGTATGAAAACAAGAATAAAATCCAGGAGACCAGTCAGATGACTGTTGCTAAGGTATGATTCAGAAAATGATGATATGCTCGAATGAGAGTGGTAGTATTAGAAGGGTTGAGAATTGCTCAATTCAGGATATAGGCAGGGTGCAATGGCTCACACCTATAATCCCAGCACTCTGGGAGTCTAAGGCAGGTGGATTCCTTGAGATCAGGAGTTCAAGACCAGCCTGAACAAGAGTAAGACCCTGTTTCTCCTAAAAATAGAAAAACTACCCCAGTGTCGTGGTGAGCACCTATAGTCCCAGCTACTTGGAAGGCTGAGGCAAGAGGATAGCTCAAGCCCAAGAGTTTGAGGTTGCAGTGAGCTATGATGCTACAGCAGTATACCCATGATGATAGAGTGAAATTGTCTAAAAAAAATTAATAAAAAGTATATATTTTGGAGGAAGAGCCAATAGGAGATGTTATGTGAAGGTAGAGTAAGGGGTGAAAGACAGGCAGAAATATGAGATGATTCCCAGGTCTGGGCCTTAAGAAACTGATTAATGGTGGCATTATTTATTCAAAATAGGCAGAGCTATGGATTTGTGGGGTGTAAATTAAGAGTTCTTTTGTACAGGTGAAGTTTGGGATGGCATGTTTACGTGCACAGTACCAAGCAAGTAGTTAGATATCAGTCAGTACTTCACAGGAGAAGTTGAGCCTCTGGATTTATATCTTGGAGTCATTAAGTGATATTTATTATAAAAATATAGCTTATATGATACTACTTTGTCTTGAGAAGCATACGTATATTTAATATTATATCTATTTGTTTTTAACTTTTAGAACCTAGCTATAGAGAGGCACAGAAAACATAATTGTATGAGAATGAATCACATAAAATTGCTATTTGACTATTTTTGCCCTTAAAAAAATAATGCCCTATGGTTCAAGCTAGTAGTTGTAGAGTAAGTTGCAAATGTTATAAATACTGCCAACATCAGAGTAATGACACAGGAGACAACAGTCAGGAGGGAGGAGATGTGGGACTTCATCTATATGTGGTAGTTTCCTTTGTTCACAAGGTAGGAAGAGTAAATATAGAGCCATAATTTGATAAAATAAGAAATATATCCAGATATACATTTTTCAAATTTGAAAATGAAAACATTGGAGGTTTTTAAAATGGTATCAATATAACTAACAAAATCAAGAAGTTGTGGGAAAGGAGATGTGGAAGACAATGTCCTTTGCTACATTCTTCATTTGCCATAGCAACAGAAAATACAGTCAATATGCATTATCTAAAATGGACAAGTCAAGAAAGAGCACCAGATTATTTAGAATCCTGATCTTCCAGAATTATTAAAACAGTTCCAAATATCTTTTCTAGGAAATGGGACTGGTGAGGAGAAGGGAAGGGAAACTTTTACTTTTATGCCATTTATTAGAATTTTTCCTAATTGCATTATTTTATAACAATGACAATAACAATAATAGTGGTAATTATGATAATAAAAAAAAAGACAACAACATCTTCCACTGACTATTTTCACTCTTTGAAAAATCAAATGATGGGTTACTGGCTGTGCTGTGCTGACAATCTACCAATCCCACATAGCTTCTTGCTTCGTCCATTCCAATGCATCAACTCACCAAATGTGTATTCTAATATGGATGCTATTATTTAAAGGCCTGAACCCCAAAATTCCTCAGAAGCTGAGATGTCTCTTGCATAAGAAAGACTAGATAAGAATCTGAAGTTTCCTATGGAACTTATCAGTACTTACCTCAAAACAGATGGCCACAGTGTCGGGAGAGCTGTGGTAAAAGGTGAAATTGGTAGAAACCCAAAGGAAGTTTGTCCTCATGATTTCTAAACATACTTATTACAAATTTGAAAATTACCAACCCTTTAAACCAAATTTAACGGAAGAGCTAGTTCAGTTTCCCAATATTGGTTTTATGACACCTCAGAGTGCCTCCAGTGATCTTAAGAACATTGTGAAATTTTATCCCCCCACCTTATATATATTCACTTTAGTCTCAAATATAACAAATATATATCATTTACTGCTTTTCTTCAGATGAATGGGAGAGTGTTGAAATAAATAAGAGAGCACCTCAATTAAAGGAGAGTTGCGAATCCTTGGCTCATATCCCGGATTGGATTTACATATGAGCCCATAAAGGAAACTGCTTATTCATGCTACCACTTACTCTTTCCTATTAAGATTCTCAGCACACGTCCCCACATTTATTTCATTTAGGAACTGCTTTACTAAATTATATAAATTCCTAAAAATATATTTTTCTCTGCCCTTCATGCTGAACCTTATCTTACCCCTGGCTGGAGACTAAACAGAAGCTTCCATAGATTCTTCAATGGTATCGAGATTTGTTATATATTCCACCTCACATAAGGAAATGAAAGTTCTTTCCTTCTTTCCTTCTCTTGATAATAAATAGGATTACACATAAGGAATTGGACTTCTTTCCCTCTCTTGATAGTAAATAGGAATTACTCGGCCCTCTTGACAAAAATAGTGTCTGCCTTAGTGTTTCCGGCCTATCCTTCAACCCAAAGTGAAAATCCCACAGTAAAGTAGAAAGTCTGGTTATGATCAACATCTTGCCCCCAAGGGTGACACTTTCTAAGAAGAATACAACGGGCAGCACCCACATCTAGCTTTCTCTTCTGGGTTTTCAAGACCACCTTCTCAGTTGTAACATGAGCATCTTGCTTGTCCTGATGAGAGAATGTTTCAAGGTAAACCAAAATCACGATGACTAAAGTAATGGTAAATTTGCCTGTTTCCAAATAAATTTCCCCCTAAGTCTTTATCTTTCAATTCTTTAATATTCTGAAACTCATTTAAATAGATTCCCAAGGCTATAAATTCTAACTCCCAGAATACCAGGGAAGACTGGAAAGAAGGCAAAGTAAGGGGCATTATACCCACTTGGCTTGGAACAGCATTTGCTTCTCCTGCCCTTTCTTAGTTTCATGTGCATGTTTAGTTGGTATATAACACTTCCAATTTCACAGGGAGCAGTTCTGATAATTCATCTCTGTGGTTTGCAATAGCAAGGCTTAAATCTGCACACTGTGATAACCAAATCCATCCATAGCATCTGAGTCGAGGGTAATCCATTTGAAGTCTTAATTACTAAAATAAGGCTTCTCTGGGCCAGTCAGGTTTTAGACTCAATGTGAGCCTCAAGTGGGAGCAGGCTTTTAACCATTTCCTCCTGTGAGAAAGGGAACCAGGCCAGTGCATTAGTGCTCTCTGAGTACCAGGCTCCTGTTGAGACACTGAGCTCTGAAGACACAGTGTCACTGCATAAATGGCTTTAAAAATACATGTTTGGAAAAGCATCAAAATGTTTTAGTTACCTGATTATGGCAAAACTCATTTTATGGCTTTAATATGGAAGAGAGGCAGCAAGACACAAGCAAAATCCACCAGGGACACGAAGAAAGCAGCAAACACACACTGTGATTAGGTGCCAGAAATGGGCTCTCACCTCACCGTGGCCTTCAGGATTTCATTATACGCTACTCTTTCTTGATAAGGAACATTTTATCCCTAGTTGAGAGCCCAAGACTTTTTTACCCAAGATTATTCCTTGAATTACGTGTTTATGCCATTTACTATTTTGCCTACTAAAGAGGGTTCTTCAGCATCCACACGAGAGACAGCTAACCAAACCTCGAGAACTTTATAAATATGTATACACATACAAAAATACATGTTAGGACAAACGATGCAGCATGTCCTGAGAGGAGGGCCGGGGGGGGGGGCGGTAAGGCTAGAATAAAATAGTGTGACTCTATTTTGTTCCTTCCTACAATAGAATTTTAGTAAGCTGCATGTTCTTTAACTACAACTTAAAACAAGAACAATTTTTGGAGTAAAATAATATTCTGGCTATTTTGCTAGCCCAGGGTTTATTAATATACAATTGCAGCAGTCAATAGCAAGAAAAATCACTCTCCTGAAATTTGAACACACACACACACACACATAGCAATGGAGCCCTATCCATTATATGAGCTCAAACATTTCAGTCTAAATTAAATCCAATTAGCAGTAATCACAGTGGATTATATTAAATTAATTCTTGGACAGGAAAGATTATAATTTTAAATGGCTCCATAAAACACTAATGAAAAAAAATCATTTATTTCAATTAAGTAGGCCAATAGCCAATACCTAAAGGTCAGTAAGAAACTGCCAGGGTGGCTATTTCTCTCCTCTGCCTGAACCCCAGCTGAGCTGTAAGAGCCCAGGGTCCTGAAGCAAGATCCACTTGTGATGGGACTGAGCAAGCCCATGGTAGACTGAATGATGGTAGAGCTTAGTAATGACAGGAGTGATTACCTCTCAAGATAGATGGAATACTGTCTTTTTGGACTTAGGTGCATAACTACTTTTCTATTATTAAATTTCCCTTTTGTACTTTATGTATTCTAGTCAATGGTTCTATAATTTCCCAAGCTCCTGTAAGAAGCCCTCCTAATGACTGTGCCTAACCTCTTCCTTTCCTCCATGGAATTGAGAGCTATCAAGCACTAGACAAAAGCTGTTTTGCCTTTTACTCTTATGACATCTATTTAGGGGAGGAAAATTAATACAACTTTCTCCTTTTGTTAATTATTTCTTAACATTAACATAGAGTGATAGCTTGAGAGATCTAAGAGCTAAGCCACCTTTTACCATCAAGCAGATGACTATTAACATCTTGACTTTAGCCCAGCTTAAGAGACCTGGGTTCTAAAGCTAAATTCTATATCTGCCTTATTGGTTGACGTTGGCCAGGTGATTTCACTACCTGTGAACCTTAGATTCATCCGCTGTGAAGCACATGCATTTTCTAACCATATCTGCTATTCTGGGGCTCCTCTAATGTGCCCTAGTAGGAGTAGCTACTGCAGAGAAGGGGAGGTAGCTGTTGCATCCAGCTCCCTTTCCCACTTTACTGAAGCAGCTCCACTTTCATCCACAGATATAATAGGCTTTCACATAAGATTTAATTTTGAAAAGAACTATTTGCTAAAATGTTTAAGTAACTGGACATTAAGGTCTAACAACCTATGATTCAATGAATCTATAAATTCTACTCCAATAGAAGAATAAAACCAGGTAAATATCCTGGAGAAAATATTGACTTGCAAATTAAAAGAGGCCTTTCATATTCTACAGGGAAACTTAATATTTGGAAAATGACACTTTTTTTTCTTCATGTACTATTATTAGGTTATAGTTAGTCAATCTGAGTACAAAGCAAGGATATTTTTCACTGAAAAAAGTGAAGTCACTGCTATACTTAGCAAAATCTTCAAACCTTCATCAAGTGATCTACTATTTTTACCTCTTGTTTTACCCCTTTTGATATAGAGGCCATATGTACACACTATTTCGTAACGGGCCAATCACTTTTCTCTGTTGGTTTATGAGCCAGAAAAGGTAGATAAGAACAAATGAGATGACAATTATCATTGGTTCACATCATCCATACTGGTGCTGAGAAAGAGCTTGAAGGAGGAAATTTCTATTTGACCAACAAGTGAGAGGAGCTTGGAGATCCTCCTTAAATATGAGGGAAGTGTGTTCACCTAAAGAAACCCTATTTCAGTAGCATCTTACATTCTAAATGAATCAGGGGTAACTCACAAAGGCATTGTATTTTATTTATCTTTCTGAATTCACATACAAATATTCAAAGATGTACCTGGGCTTCCTATTTCTGCATATTACTCCTATAAATCACTTAAAACATAATAGCTCTCACACAAAATAGATTGATGAAGGGGTTTCCTTTTCAGTGTAACTGTTAAATCAGCAGCTCATCCAATGATTTGATGCAGAATGTAACAAGTTCCTGATAGTTGTGTTCCCTCTGAGAACAAGCATTTTTTCATCACCCTCTTAGTCACCTAATTTGACTGAAATCTAAGATCTTAATGCATCAGTCTTGTTAATTCTCTTGCCAGTACATAGGAAATTGAAGCAATAAACCACAACTTGTTTGTAGTGGTGTTAACATTATTAAGTACTCAGCTAGCTGACAAGAGCCCCATTTTTCCATTAAACTTCAATAGCAGCTTCATGCATATTTAGCTCTTTGGCACTTTTCTTATTTTCCCCCTGATGACTTGTTTGAAAAGTTGACCTCAAATTCACTACACTCCACTTCACTTTTTGCATAATCAAAGTTATGACATATTGGCTTAGCAAATTACTATTGTATTTTTATTACTATTTTTTTAAACACCATTCAACTGCCTATTCTCTGTAAGGACATACATAGCATTTTTTCTCAGTATGCTAGTTAATGGAACTGGACCTTGAAATTACAGCACTGAATTTTAAAACATAGTATTTCAATGGTGAGTTATTTCAGGATTTCTGTATTATTATTATTAGTTGCTATGTACTTTAATTTAATTGATTAGTTTGTCCGATGCTATTTTTTAATGTTTCCCTCAAAATTCATGTGTTGGAAACTTAATTCGCAATACAATTGTGTCAGAAGGTGGGACCTAATGGGATGTGTGTAGGTCATGAGGGTTCCATCTTCATGAATGCATTAATGCTGCCTTATAAAAAGGGCTCACAGGAGTGGGTCTTGCAGTCTTGCTCCCATATGCTTTCTGCCATGTGATAACACAGTAATAGGCCCTTGCCCAATGCTGGCACCTTGATATTAGACTTCCTAGCCTCCAGAATTGTAAGCCAATAATTTGTGTTAATTTTAAATTGCCAAATCTCAGGTATTCTGTTACAGAAGCACAAAACAGACTAAGATACTCCATATTCAAAAACTCTTGATCTTAAAAAGGACAGTGGCCTTTCTGCCCACTACCACATGTATAGAAAATATTATGAACTTGACATCAGAACATTCTTATAACTGATGGTTTAAATATAACCGCTATGTAGGATAATTACTGACAAAACTAGTTCCTATAATCTCTGTATCTAGTATATCAGACATTACTTGAAAACTTCTGGAATAGTATGTTTTCATTTTTAAAGCCTGTATGTATAATCCTTCTCTCAAAATTAGCTTCACTGCTAGAGTACCCCAATTTTGGTGATATGCAAATCATTTATAACTTTAGTATGAAGATTAAAATCTAAAACTATTATAAGAATAAAAATGACAACCATAATTTGTTCATGTTTATGGGTATGCAATATAAAATATGTAAATTGTGACATCAAAAATTCAAAATGTCAATAAGGAGTGGCATAAAAATGTAAAGAACATTTTTCAATCAAAGTAGTAATTAACTAAAAATAACCAGTTATAGGATGTTTTTTGTGAGCCTCGTAGTAACCACAAAGCTACAAAAAAAAACTATGGTAGACACAAAAAAATAAAACAAGAAACAAGGAATCAAAATATAACACCAGAGAAAATCTCTTATCCACAAAGGAAGACACCAAGAAAGGAAGACAGAAACACAGGATCTAGACAACAATTAATAAAACGCCAGATTTAAGTCAGTACCTATTAATAATTAACTTGAATTTAAATGGGTTAAATAATCAAAAGCCATAAAGTGAATAAATGAATGAAAAATAGAAGGAACCAACTATATGCTGTTTATAAGACACTTACTTCACCTATAAGGACATACATACACTAAAAGTGAAGAGAGGGAAATAGATATTTCATTCAAATGAAAACAAAAAGGGAATAGGAGTAGCTATACTTACTTAGACAGAATGAGCATCCCTTATTCAAAATACTCAAAACCAATAACATCACACCCAATAGCGAAAATTTTAAGGATTTTCCTCTGAGATCCAGAACAAGACAAGGATAGCTACTCTCATAATTTTTATTCCATGTAGTACTGAAAGTCCTTGCGAGAGCAATAAGTCAAGAAGAAGAAATAAAAGTTACATAATTAGAAAGGGAGAAGCAAAATTTTTCCTGTTTGCAAACAATATGATCTTATATATGGAAAAACCTAGCCTCCAAAGAAAATTTAGAACTAACAAATTTTGGAAAATTGCAGGATACAATATTTACATACAAAAATCAGTAGAAGTTATATATAGTAACCTAAAACAACTCAAAGAACAAATCAAGAGAACAATCCCCTTTACATATCTATAAAAAATACCTAGGAACAAATGTAACCAAGGTAGTGAGATCTGTATACTGATGACTATAAAACATTGATGAAAGAAACTGAAGAACACAGAAATAAATGAAAAGATCATGTGTGCATTAATTGAAAAAAATATTAAGTAATATTAAGTAATATTAATAATTAATTGAATTACTTAAACATTAATATTGATTAACTGAATTTAATATTAATGTTAAATATTTAAATATTCACAATACCCAAAGAAATCTGCAAATTCAACACTATCCCTGTCAAAACACCAAGGACATAATTCATAGAAATAGAAGAAAACAATCCTAAAATTCACATGAAATCACAAAGGATCTAGATAAGCCAAAATAATCTTGAGTATAAAGAAAAAAGTTGGAGGCATTACATTATCTGACTTCAAAATATATGATAAAGCTATCATAAACAAAACAACATGGTACTGGCAGAAAAGCATACACATGGAAGATAATGGAAAGTCCAGAAACACACCCACACATTTATAATCAATTGATTTTTGACAGAGGTAAAGAAAAACATAAAATAGAGAAAGAGTAATTTTTTTAATAAATAGTGTCAGAAAAACTTGATATTCATGAACAGGAGACTAAAATTGACCCTCATCTTGTACCATTTACAAAAATAAACTCAAAATGAATTAAAACATTAAATGTAAGACCTGACACTATGAAACTATTAGAATAATCATAGAATAAAATCTCCATGACATATATCTTGGCAGTGACTTTTTGGATATAACCCAAAAATCTGAGCAACAAAAGCAAAAAATAGAAAAATGACATTAAATCAAACCAAAATCTTCTTCACAGCAAAGAAAAAAATCAACGGAGTAAAAGGAAGCCTAAGAATGGGAGAACATATTTGCAAATCATATATCAGATAAGGCATAAATACCCAGAATGTATAAAGAACCCAACTTAGTAGCAAAAAAACAACCCAATGAGAAAAGGAGCAAAAGACCATGATAGAATTTTTTCAAAAGAAGACATAGAAATGGCCAAAAGGTATATTAGAAAATGCTTTACCTCACTAATCATTGGGAAAATGCAAATTAAATCCACAGCAATATATATCACCTTACATCTTTTAGAATTGCTGTAATCAAAAGACAAAAGATTGTAAGTGTTGGTAAGAATGTGTAGAGAAGGCAATACTTGCACTTTGTTGGTGGGAATGCAAATTAGTAAAGCCATTATAGAAAACAGCATGGAGGTTCTATAAAAATTTATAAATAGAACTACTATATGCAAACTCACTATTGAATTAAAATCCAAAGGAAATGAAATCAGCATATCAAAGAGGTATCTGTACTCCCATATGCATTGTAGGATTATTCACAATAGGCAATATACGGAATCAACCTAGGTGTCCATCAATGGATGAATGGATAAAGAAAATGTGGTACAGGTATATACACAATGGAATACTATTGGCCAGAAAAAAGAAAATTCTGTCATTTGTGACAACATGGATTAATCTAGATGACATTATGTTAGGTGAAATAAGCCAGACATAGAGAGACAAATACTTCATACTTTCTCTCATATGTGAAATCTAAAAGAGTTAGTCTCATAGAAGTAGAGAATAGAATATAGAATGGTGGTTACCATGGGCTGGGAGGAGGTGGTCAGGGGATGGGTAGGGAGATGTTGGTCAAGAGATACAAAACTTCTTATATAGGAGGAATAAATTCAAGAGACCTATTTACAATATGGTGAGTACAATTAATAATATATTGTATTTTCAAAAATGCTAAGAGAGTGGATGTAAAGTGTTCTTACCACGAATATGATAACTATGTGAGTTAACACATGTTAATTAGCTAGATTTAGTCATTCTACTAAATGCATACTTCAAAACATCATGCTGTGTATGGGAAATATATATAGCTTCATTTATCAATTTCAAAATTAATAAAAACAAAAGTCAAGTTTATCTTTTTCTTGAAAGTATGCATGTATATATGTGCATTTCACATTAAGTACATATCTTTACCCACAGACTTACACGTTTATTTCTGAAAGGACTTATTAATAGTCTAATTAATTTGGGCTCCAAATAATAGACTTTTGGAGAACATGGAAGCTATTCTATTAAAAGAAAAGGATATGATCAAAACCATAAGCTTTACAAAGTCCCAAAGGGAATCCTAAGGTTGGAGCCAGATGCTATTACTAGCCACTATATATCAGTCAAATATGGCTTAAGGAGGAAACCATAACCCATAGGGATCATGTGCAGGAATTTGCAATTCATCATCTGTATTTTGGAGTCTAAAACTACAGTCTGTCCAAACCCATTAAATTCTCCCTCTATCATAAACATGCAGGTATCTCAGCTAGTTAGAAAATGTACAGCATCTGATTTTTAAATAGTTAAACTGTATAATTTCTGAGCATTGAATAACTGTTTTCTAAGTATTTAGAAGTTTCTGAGTTATCAAGAGAAAGATTTTCTTCCTTATTCTAGAAGCTTGAATATTATCTAAGAATTTCATAAACATAAATAAAATAGCACCTGTGTGTCTAACTACTTCTTTCCTAGGCAGCATAGCTTAGTTCTATTACTTTTTCCCCAGAAGTAAAACCATCATTTTATATAATTTCTTCCTTCTACGACATCATTTGAGAATAAGTGACCTGATTCCATATTATCTGAGTTTCTGTAGTCTAATCAGAGAAACAATGAAGTTATTTCATTTTCAGAAAAATTAAATAAATGATGAAAATTTAATATAGTGTTTTAATTGGGCCATTAGAAAAACTACATATTTGCCAAATTCACTAACAGACATGATACAGAGACATAGAGAAGATAAGAAAATACCAAGAACATGAGAGGAAAATTGAATTTTAGCAGTTAATTTTTTTAATCCAAAGACAAAAATCAATATAGAGGGCTACAACTTACAGGAAAGGACTAACAATATAGTTACAAAATATGGCAGGCCTTTGCAGGCTATCACTCATGCAGCAAATACATACCAATGCTTATGAAGATATGCTAACAAAATCCCACTTCTCTTGTGTTTATTTTATCTTTCACTCTTTTATTTTTTCAGGCTTTTTCTTTTCTTTTCATCTCTTTCCTTTTCTCTCATTCTTTCTTTCAAGAGAAAGGAACACTTATACACTACTGGTGGGACTGCAAACTAACATAACCTCTATGGAAAACAGTATGGAGATACTTCAAAAAACTAAAAGTTGACTTACTATTTGATCCATCAATACCACTATTAGGTATTTACCTCCCAAAATAATTTTATCAAAAAGGCACATACACTTGAACGTTTATTGCAGCACAATTCACAATCACAAAGATGTGAAATTAACCAACCACCTATAAATATCTCGTGTGTTCAAATGCACATTTGTCTTCTAGGAAGACAGAGATGAGTAAAGTCATTAAAAAATCTCTCCCTAACCACCTTTAATACATCTAGGAAACAATCAGAAAAAAAATGGGGCTTTTATACAAACAAAATAAAAATAACTGAGCAAGCACATCAACAATCATTTAGGAATGTATACAATCTCCCCTACCGGGTTCCCAAGATGCAACCAAACAAAAAATGCAATGGTCAAGATGGAAAAATGAATCAGAAAGAGTTAAGTCCACTTCATACAATACAAAGTTGAATCATTGAAAACTATCTTTAAAATGCTTGGTAGAGATTAAAGAACAAAATAACCACCATGGAAAGTAGATCTTATAGGCTACATACCATTACCAGGCGTTTCTTCGGAGATAAACTGAGCAAATTGATTAGAAATGGCAATTAAAGTTATAATAGAAGAAAACTTTCCATTTTGGAAAAATTATCTGAGATCAGGTTATCTAAGATATTGTAAGAGCTCACTATATTCCATGTTACAGACAAAATTGCCTTAGATCAATATATATCCAGATATGTCCTGATAAATTATTATTCAAAAAATTACTGTTAGCATTGTAGTAGCAAACAAAAACTCAAATTGATTTATCTATGACTTGTCCTTTTTAACAAACATTACCAAAACACAGAGAAGCAATGTCTTCAGGTTTTTTTTTTTTTTAATTTCAGATTAATGTAAGGGCACATACGATTAGGTTACATTGTTGGAGTCTGTATTGTAAAGTCCGAGTTGTAGTTGAGTCCTTCACCCAGGTGTGCCCTATAGCCCTATATTGGACTCATTAAGTGGCATCTTATCATACCTCCTCCCCCTTTTCCCTCCCCCCTTCTTGAATTTAATTGTGTTTTTCTCTCATGTGTGTATATGGAAAGTATGGGGAAAACTCTTAATAACATTGGTCTATGGGGTTTTAAGGAAGAATGCTAGTGGCCTAAGGATTTAGACACAGAAAAGCTATATTTCATATAAAGGCAATAGAAGGATAACATGAGATCTGCAAGGTCTCAGATAATGTCCAGTAAAGAGATGACCTAGATCACTAAATATGAAAAGAAGAACATGGGGGAGGAGATAAGATTAGAAGGGTAGTTTTAACTCTCTGTTAAGGATAATGAAGAAATAAAACCCTTTGAAGGGTTTTTAATTGTAGAGGACTAAGACATAAGATCATGGACAGAGAGACCAGCAGTATTAATCCAGAGGGGGGAAGCTGGTAGACAAAAGTGAGACTACTAAGGTGGTAGTCTCTTTTGTTTTGGTTTTATTTGCTTTGTGAAATATCTTTCAGGCACACGTGTAATGAACATATGTGTAATTGGGCCGACAGAAAGTATTTGCCAAGGAAAAGAATGTATTAAACAAAGTGATTTTTTTTTTTTTTTTTTAATGAGGACTGCAACTGTTTGAAGGCAGCAACATGAAACTAGACTGAAAATTTTGGAAAGTCAGAGGCCAGACGTTGTTATCCATTCTGTCCAGGACATACTGGCAGGCACAAAGAAAGCATTTAATAAACAGTTATGTAATGAAAGAAAAAAGAGATGAGCACCAAAAATGGTTCTACCAACTGTGACATCAATGGAATGAGTATATTTTTATGAAGGAGATTAAGATATGTCTTATCTCTTAATTAATTCACTGTGTTTATGAATACATTCCTAGTCCAAAAGCCAATTTTTGTGTAATCAGGTCCTTCTGCCTTATAAAATGTCTTAAACCAAAGAGTCCAGCTTTATTATGAATGCCTGAGTTGTGATTATCAACCTTAACTTGGAAATGAAGCAGCTACCATTGACTAAGATGTCCTCAGCCCAGGCTCTCACTTGCAAAAGATAGAAATTTATTACATTGCTAGTTATTCTTCCTTTGTTGTTTTTAGCCAATGCATAAATTATTTTAAAACTTTTTGAATGGTCAAATTTCTGTAACATATATATTAAATATGAAATTTCATTCTATGATAGCTTCATTTATTCTACAAAGATTGAGTTCCCCCAGCAGTACTAAAAACATAGGATGTCATCTCTGAAGAGGAAGACGCATTGTAGTCAGCTACTTCACAAATGGGAAGGCCCTGCTGGGCCAGACAAATCACACAGCCAGTCTGGTAGTTAGGGCTTCCCCCCGTGATTTCTTAAATTATATAATATTTTGTTGAAAACTTATTATAAGTTGAGACTTTGCTTTTAGCTGCATTTTTTTTTGCATCAAAAAATGTTTTTTCAAAAAAAAAAAACCATAGTAAGCACTTAGAAAAAATATATACTTAAGTCTAAATCATGAAGGCCCACCCAAAGTCGTGAGACACCCCCCGCTCCCATGGCTCAGCTCTGCTATCAGAGAGCAGCATCTGCTGTGTGTGCAGTAATAAGAGAATGGGGGACTCCTTTTGCTCCTAAGCAACTTGAATCTCCTGAGAGCTAAGAGTACCAGCACATTTTCCACAGAGTGGCTATTGTCCTACAGGGAGAGTCCATGTAGGTATGCAACACTAAACTCGTACGACTGACTTCTTGCTATTTTCTTCTTCTCTCAGCCATGCCCAGTACCAGGCATGTTATAGAAAAGCTCAGCGTCTGTAGTGGCATCTTCAAGTGCAGCTCGTGTGCTTTTCTATAATTTCCTTCTCCTATGACAAATTAGCTTTGGATTTTCTGATGAGATTTCCCCCTGCTAGTATTTTGTGCTTCATGCATTGTATCTGTGCGTGTACTACATGATTGCCACAGCATGAATTCAAAAGAGCAAAATGACCCAGTTCTTTTACAAGAAGAGGTAAGAATCCTGAGTCAAAGGTCCCAGAAATATATAATTCAGAGGCATTGACCTTGATCTTAAAATCAAAATATTGTAGGTTTTCTTTGGGTTCTGCTTCTGAGCAGGAAAACTAAAGACACAGGAAAAAACATTAGAAGATTGACTTTGGGGTACTGAGAACAAACATAAGATCAAATATTTCCCATGAATAATTACAATGTTGAGGAATCAAGTGTGCTATGCATATGAGACTACAGAAAAAAGCGAGCAAGTGGGAAGGGGAAATGTAAGCACGTATTTTCATCACATACTTGTGGAAGAGGAATTGCTACTGGCATTGAAAAAGTTAAAGCAATTCTGGACAAATTAATGAAGTGAAAACTAAATTAGTTAATGAAGTAAGCACCACAAAATTAATGAAGCAGGGACTAGTAGAGCTCATTTTCAAAGAGCAACTCTGTACATGCAAATTTGGAGCCTGGCCTCTGTGTATTTCGAGAACCTGGTTACTATTTCTCAAGATGGAACTAGATAATACTGCATGTATTGTCAATGACACTTCCTTTCAAACAATATCAATAGGTAACAGATCTTTAGATCTCTAAGCCATGGCTTTGTTTTCATCCCACTGTAAATGTTAGCATAAGATCGAATCAAACCAAAACTTCAAAGAATAATAAAAGGGGGAGTAGGTGAGAGAAATACCAATTGAGACAACAAAAATTTCCCCCTCCACCTATAGGGACTTGCCTCAAATGGCTCATCCCTCCTGTGAGCCTTTAAGCATAAGTGCCCTTCTCAAGTCCAAGACTATGGAAAGAAACTAAACCTGAGGCTGTGATACCTTTGACCTATGCTCCCGGTTTCCACCACAACTGCATTTCTGTTTGCTGGCTCCATATTCTGGTTTCTGATAGATGCCAACTCCCTTTTAAGTCTTATTGATCTCTTTTACTCTGCCCCAGGAACCCTACAAGTTCCTCCCTCTCCATCAGGGAGCAGAAGCACACATGAGATTCAATCATATCTGCCATTCACTGAAAGCTTTCTAATTCACAGTCACACGTATTACATGGGGGCTGACTGCAAGTAGCCATAGTTAATACTGTTTTTTCATATTCTATGGCTAGATACTTTATGGACAGCTCTCATATATGTTATCCCATTTAACAGATGAACTTTTCCCAACACCCTATCAGGTTGATTTTCTTTGCATTCCATTTTATGCATGAGAATTGGAAGCCCAGTGAGATGTGATACCTTGCCTAAGGTGGTAGCTTGCAAGAGGCAGAGCCAGGATCTAAACCTAGATAGATCTGACTCCAGAAGCGTATTTGAATTTTGCTCCTGTTATTGTTTGTTTTAAATAAACTTTTCTATTGCATAACCATTTCATATTTACAGAGAAGTTGCAAGAATAGCATAGAGAGTTCCTCTGTACCCCCACCCTCAACACCAAGAGTTTGTTTTGTTACTATGAATTTGTCACAATTAACAAACGATATTGCCACATTATTAATTAAAGTCAGATTTCCCTAATGTTTACCTAACGCCCTTATGTCCCTGTTCCATTCCAGAATGCCATCCAGGATACCACATTATATTTAGTTATCATGTCTCTGGGGGGTCTTCTTGGCTGTGACAGTTTCTCAGGCTTTCCATTTTATTAATGACCTTGATAGTTTTGAGGTGTACTGGTCAAGTATGTTGTAGAATCCCTCTCAATTTGGATATAGAGATTTCTGTGAAGGTTTTCTCATGGGTAGATTAGAGTTATGGGTTTGTGGGAGGGAGGTCACAGAGATAAAGTGCCATTTTCATCACATCATATCAAAAAAAAACATACAATGAACAGGATTCATCAGTGGAGAGGATGTTAACTTTGATCACCTGAATGAAGTAATGCCTATCAGGTGTCTCCATTGTCAAGCCATTCTTTTATTTCCACATTGCACTCTATGCAAGTAAGTCACTATGCTCAGACCACATTTAAGGAGTGGGGAATCATGCTCCACTTCCTCAAGAAGACAATAGCTACATAATTCTTCTGCATAGGAGGTTTATCTTTTCTCCCCAATGTATGTATTCAATCACTTACTGTTATCAGAATGGACTCATTATATATTGACTTTCCACATTGAGTTATAATCCAGTATTACTTAATTTTGTTGCTTAAATTGTTGTAGCTTTAGTTATTGGGCACACTTTGATTTGGCTCTTGTGTTTGACATATAGTCATGAATATTTTTTAATGAATTTTCCTTACTTTTGGCACTATAAAATGCCTCAGGCTCCTCTTATATATTTCCCGCCCCAGTCCTAGAAGAAGCTATTTCTCCAAGGATCCCTGGGTCCTTTTAGTGGGGAGTGGCAGTAGAAACTGAGATGTGACCACTAGGAATGCTCATTGCTACAGGGCTAACAAAGTTTCCAGGCCCTCTCAGCCAACAGGCCAATGAGGGGTGTGAGTGTGTGTGTATTATGTAACCAAGTATATTTCTTTTTGCTAAACTTGAGTTCATGTTGTTATCCCTAACTCCATTTTATTACCATATAGATTATTCCAGCTTCCTTCCCTTGCTTATCCCTAACAGTAAAAATCCTGGTTCCTGCCATGTGCCATAAATTTACTTAGTTGTTCAATTCCTGTATATATATATGGCACTGTCAGAATTTTTAATTCATACTTCCATTGGAAACAACTTTATTAACTAGAGGTGAGAGCTTACGTGTAGTTTCTTTTGCATTAAGTCTACATTCGTTTTCAAAGTTACTTAGGTCAGCACCCTTCCCCCCCCCATCCCCTTCAGGGAGGTTGTTTCACATATTTATAATGCGGTTGGGTTCTTCTGTCATCATCTGCATTCTATCCTGAGATACTTTCATCTCCACAATGATTTGTTAAATTTGCATACATTAAGGTTACTCATCATGCCAAAAGTTTTGTGGGTGGTGACAAATGTAGTGTCAAATGCACCACTACAAACAATCACCACCCTGATAAAACCTCCTGTGCTTCACCTATTCAACCCTGTCTACTCCTCAAACCCTGGAAACCACAAATCTGTTTTATGTCTCTATAGTTTTGCCTTCTCCAGAATATCAAATAAATGGAATCATGCTTTTTCGAACTGGTTTCTTTCACTTAGCAGTATGCATATATGGTACATCCAGGTTGTCGTGTGTACCAATAGTCTGATCCTGTATTTATTTATTTTTTGCCTTATCACCTAATGTTTCGAATGTCTGATTCTATCATTTAATTGTATATACTATTGTATGGATGGACCACATTTGTTTATTTACCTCTTGAATGAGATCTTGGCTGCTTCCAGGTTTTAGTGATTATGAATGAAACTACTGTGAATATTTATGAGTTTTTCCAGTGGAGTGTAGTTGCTAAAGTCAAACTAAAGTGACTAAAGTTTATCTTTATAAGAAACTGAAAAACCATCTTCCAGAGTGGCTGTACTATTTTGCTCTACTGCCAGCAACAAATGAGAGTTCCTGTGGCTCTGAATCCTTAGCAGCATTTGATGTTGTTAGTAGTGGGGATTTTAGCCATTGTACTGAATATGGCAAGTAGATTATAGTGATTTTGATTTTCATTCCTTTAATGACAAAAGATATTGACCATATTTTCATGTGCTTATTTTCTATCTACATATCATCTTTGGTAAAGTATTTGTTCAGATATTTTTCCTTTTAAAAACTGTTCTGTTATATTCATGTTGAATTTTGGTATATGTTGTTTCAGTGCCAGTCTTTGTCAGATACATGACTCGCAAATATTTTCTCCCTGTCTTGGCTTGTCTTTCATGCTCTTAACATTGTCTTTTACAGAGGAAATTTCTTTAAAACATTACAAAGCCTTTGTTTTTTATTATTTTTATTGTTGGGGATTCATTGAAGGTACAAGTAATCAGGTTACACTGATTGCATTTGTTGAGTAAAGTCCCTCTTATAATTGTGTCCTGCCCTCCAAAGGTGTGGCACACACCGAGACTCCCACCCGCTCCCTCCTTCCCTCTCTCTGCTTCTCCTTTTCCCACGCCTCCCTCCTTCCCTCTCTCTGCTCTCCCCTTCCCCCACCCCCCACTGTGCACTAGGTCATTAATTGTCCTCATATCAAAATTGAGTGCATACGATTCTTGCTTCTCCATTCTTGTGATGCTTTACTAAGACTAACATGTTCCACTTCCATCCAGGTTAATACAAAGGATGTAAAGTCTCCATATTTTTTAGTGGCTGAATAGTATTCCATGGTATACATCTTACCATAGCTTGTTAACCCTTTCCTGGGTTGGTGGGGATTTAGGTAGTTTCCACATTTTGGAGATTGTAAATTGAGTTGCAGTCAACAGTCTAGTGCAAGTTTCCTTATGGTAAAAGGATTTTTTTCCTTCTGGATAGATGCCCAGTAATGGGATTGCAGGATCAAATGTGAGGTCTAGCTTGAGTTATTTGAGGGTTCCCCATACTTCCTTCCAAAAAGGTTGTATTAGTTTGCAGTCCCACCTGAGATATCATCTAACCCCAGAGAGAATAGCCCACATCACAAAATCTCAAAACTGCAGATGCTGGCATGGATGTGGAGACAAGGGAACACTTTTACAAAGCCTTTGATTTTAACCCCAATTTTCTATCGCACTTCCCTTTAGACCCACTCTTCTGTCTGTCTGGGATAGCCTTCCACAGATATTCTCTGTGTTCCTTCCTTCATTTGCTATAAGTCTCTTCTCAAACGTCACTTCCTCTATGATGCCTATTTTCCAAAACTCTTGGAGACCACCGCCCTAGCATCTAGCCATGAACATTTCAGAGTATATCCAGTACTCCTCTGGTGCATTCAGGAGGGATGAGCAAGTCAGGACCTGTAGGCCAAGGGCGGGCCTGGGTCCTTACTGTGGCTTGTTCTCCCATCTCAGGAGGAAATGTTAGAAAGGTGACTCCCTAGTGTACCATTTCTCAAATAGTCCAGACATTAACTTAAGTGACTAAAAATCAGTGCCAATTTTCTCATTAAAGTTCTTCAATAAAGCAGATAAGCTATAAGCATTTGCATTTTTACCACAGAGACTATATAGCAATTTTCATTTTTATTTTCTGAAATTATTCCCCATACATAAAAGTATGCTTACCATTGGATGAAGGTATCCATCTGCTTGCCCAGTCTAGAATATACTTGCTCAGGTTCTCCCATGCACATGACAACAAAGGCAAATAAAAAACAAGATGCAAGTCATCCCCCTATCTCTGCCACCAAGTATGTTCTCTGGCCCACTCACTCACTCAGCTCTCATCTCATGACTCCTCACCTGAGCTCCCTTCTTTCCTGTCTCCACAGTAGCATCTCCTTTCTCTTCGATGACTATTTATTTCCTTCTTTGGTGTACTGACCTCAGCCACCCCTTCTTGATTTCCCTAGCCTCAGCCCTGGCAGGACACAACCCCTAACCCACCTCAACCTTGCAAAAGCCCCTACAGCTGCAGAGGGACCCAGCTCTCTCCTCCCCACCAGGACACATACACATTATAAAGGAGGATTTTTATTCTATTCTTATTTTACCAAATAAACACATGTACATAGATAGAGAAAATTTTAAAAAAACCCACCATACTACATTATAAGTGCTTAATAAATAAAAGAGGATTTCTTATTCATTGAAATAAGGAATCTGGACTAGGAATATATAACAAGACAGGGGCTAAGAGAAAATAAAGAGGAGATATTTTGTGGCAAATATATCAGAACAGATTTCTTTACCAAGGATTTAGGTTTTTGTTTCCCCGACTCTCAGAATCCTTATAGCTAGCCAGCAGTTTCCAGTTTAGTGCACACGTTCTCTTTCATGAGGGACATTTATTCTCTAGTGAAGACTGGCAGAATATAATTATAATCCCCAAAATTAACAGTGAAAAGGCAAGAGACAATTGCAAATTTGTTGATTAGGAAGCTAAAACTCAACCTGCTCTCAGAATAAATGATGTCATTTTGCAGTCTCTTCAGATTGAGAAGGGAATTATCAAATGGTTAAGGTTCTGGAAGTCTTAATTGCTTTGATAATATCATCTGAAAGGTGATAAAAGATTTAAAACATAAAGGATCATAATTAAGGTTATAAGAAATCTGCAGTGCTTCGCTCAAATCATGGGCTGCCTGAGCCTGATGGATCCTCTGCTTCTTTCATTCTGTAGAAAATGAATACAACCCTGTAATTGATATCATGTCTTTCTGTAAGGTTTACCATGGGTAACAACCACCCTCGCCACCACCAAAAGCATAAAGCAAAAGAAAATCAGATTCCTGAGACACAACGAAATTCAAATAAATGAGACAAATATATTTATAGAATGTAAATGGAAATTCAAGGCCAACAAGAATAATCTTGCTTTCTGGACAGCAAACACCTAAAAGCTAAACCCCAGTATTTCTAGAGTTTTCTCATAGTCAAAGGTTAGAGGCCTTAGGAAATATGAAATTAGTTTCCCTTATTGAAAAAGTATGTAGGCAGAAAACGTCCTAGCTCTCCCATTAGGGAGGAAGACTCTGTTTGAGGAAATCCAGTTTGTTGGAAAGCCTTGGAAAGTACACAAGTCTCTCTTGGTGGTGCTGATGACAACCATAGCACTGTCACAGTTGTCACCGTGCTAGTGGCCAGTGGTGAGCCTACTGGGCAGTCCAGCTTCCTTCATATCTGTCAGGACAATAGCAGCCATCAGCTTGACAGGCGCTTCTAGGTGGGTGAAGGGACTGGCTTAGCCAAAAAAGATAAGGCAAGATACACTTTTTGGAGAGGCCAATTGCAGATGCCTCAGCTACTCAGTGGTAGAGAGAAAGACGATATCTGGAAACAAAAGGAACACCCTGGGGACAAGTACCATCAGATTTTTAATGTTTATCCAAAGATGACAGTATGTTGTCTTTTAAGCTGCTCTCTGAAAATACCTGCCCTGACAGAGAAAATCAACTGTCCCCTTTGTCTATCTTGGAGGAATAAAGAACTCTGTTAACACAGCTCATCTTCAAGCCTGTGGTTTATGGGCCTCGGGTAGAACTATGAAATCATTGTAAATGGATAACCAAACTATTCGTTAAATTCTATTTTTCACCTAGTTATTCAGACTTTACAGAGTTCAGAAATATATTAATAACATGAGGTGATGGACCATTAAGCCAAAATAACGACTGAATACACAAGGGCATTAAAGAAGCAACTATTGCCTCGGTGCCCATGCTCAGTGGTTAGGGTGCCGGCCACACGCACCAGGGCTGGTAGATTCTGACCACTATTGTTGTTGCTAAACAACAACAATAACAACAACAACAAAAAAAAAAAATAGCCAGGCTTTGTGGCTAGTACCTATAGTCCCAGCTACTAGGGAGTCTGAGACAAAAGAATTGCTTAAACACAAGAGTTTGAAGTTACTGTGAGCTGTGACACCAGAGCACTCTACAACATAGTAAGACTATGTCGAAGAAGCAGCAGCAGCAGCAGCAGCAATTGAAAGTTCACCAAACAAATTAGCAGCACATGAGTGGCCAAAGCATAAGACAGAAAGCAGTAGCAAAGAAGTTCCTCCTCTCCATTTTCTGTGGAGAGGAATTCCTGGGGATGAGCAACGCAAGTCCTATAATGGGAACAAAATACGGTACTTTGTGGCTTATAGATCATTTCCCCTTCTGTTATTTCACCAGCTCCTCCCCCAAATTCATTCATCTTATCCATATTTGTATTCATTCATTTATTACTAATCAATACATATAGAGTACCATTCTAGATGCTGTGATGACCATGAGGATAAGACGGATAAGGTCCCTGTTCTCATACAGCTTATGGTATTGGAAAAACGCAGTAATAAACATGAAAAGCACACAAATTAAAACATATGCATAAAGAATAAGTGCTATGAATGAAACTGAAATATGGTGATACCATAGAAAGTGTCAGGGGACAGGTGCTTTTTTCAACAAAATAAACAAGGATAAGATTATATTTGAGTTGAGACCTGAAGGATGAGCAGAAGCCAAATATACAACAATTGGAGGTGAATAGGAGTAGGCCCAAGAGTGTTCTAGGCAGAGAGAATATCCAGGAAAATGCCTTGAAGTAGGGAAGAGACCCCTTATGTTCTTGTAACTGAAGAGTGCTACCACATGAAAGAGTGCAAAATAGGAAGCCAGAGAAACAGACAGCATCTGATTGGTGACCCTTGTAACCAATGGGAAAAAGTGTGGAGTATGGACTCTATTATAAATGCAATAACAAGGCTCTGGAGAATCTTAAACCAATTTGAATTTTTAGAATGTCACCCTAGGCAATAGGAGGAAGACAAGAACAGTTAGGGCAAAGGTCCTTATAACAGATGACCATATACTGGTGGGAGGAGATGGAGAGACATTGGTAAACTTGGGCTATGCTCTGTGGGTAGAACTTGCAGGAACTACTGATGACTTAGATATGCATGGTGGGAAAAGAATGGAGTCAAGGGCCACTCCTGGGTTTAGGAGTTCAGTAACTGGTTGGACAGTGATGCCATATTGTAAGATATGGTGCACTGAGGCACTGTTTGGGATGGGATGGGGTTGTCTAACCATACTGTAAGAAAGTGTTATATGCTTTGGTTCATAGATAAGAAAACTGAGTCTTAGGGTCATGCAGTCAGAATTCCAATTCTGGCCTGCCTGGCTCCCAGTGTGTGCAATGTCCAGAAATAAGGAGCAAATACCCCATGTAGAGGCTCCCTTTTTGCCTCCAACTTCTCTTGCTGAGAAGAAAATCTCCATTAATATTCTCTGCTGCCACTTTTTCTCTCCTCCCATTAGTATCTTTAAACACAGGCCAGTATAAGACTTGGTTACAGGATATACTACATATCAATTGATGACTATCTCCATTGTCTAATGCAACATTGGAAGAGGTGAACTTTCATACAGTAGTTATCCATCCAGGCACAGGATTGAGAGGGGTCCCCTCCATCCTCAAGTGAGAACCGTGTTCTAGTATAGTGGGCTTAGCATTGGCTCACTTTACATCAAGTTTGGTTATGATGAAGTCCTAGACTCTGTCCAAATGCATTATTGTCCTGAAAATGATCATATCAACTGCTACTTGGAATAAGTATGCCATTGACTAGGCTTATAAACTCTGTCAAATAGAGATTTCCACTGGAATGGGAGTTTTATTCTAGAAATTGAGATGTAAAGCTTGCATTCTGAATTTAAAATAGTGACAATAGGCATAAATCTTCAGTGGAAGAGAAAACTGTCACTAGGTTACCTTAGGAGAAAAAGAAGAAAGGAAATTTCTTAAAATGTCCATGGAAGTAAGCAGATAGCTCCCAAAGCCAGCTTGACACAGATGGAAGAGAAAATGTTTTGTGCTGGGCTTTCCTCTAATCAAACACACCTCTCTTCCACAGCTGAGGCTTTCTAGGCCTCTCTAGGGGGCAGCCCCAAGGATGTTAGGTCAGGAGGTTAGAAAACGTGGTGGAGCGAGGTCCTGGGGTCATATTTGGAAAACACAAACCACAAAGAGGAAAAGGTTGTTGCCCACTGTAGAAGAGACTGACATTTGGAAACACATCTGCTCTCAGAGAGTTCAGGGACAAATGGGGTTCAAAGATTGGCCATTACCTTGAGCTGTGTGACAGTTACAGACCACAACTGAGAAACAGTAATTACCCAAAGTCACTCCATTCTGGTGCCATGGTTCCCAGCTTTGTGTTGGAAACTGACCCTTTTCAGCATCAAATAAATGTATCAGATGCCTTTTTTCTAAAAGTTCATTCTTAAATTTCCTTTTCCCTCATGTCACAAAGCATCTGTCTTCACAATTTCCTTCCATCTTTGAGATTCTGTTTCCATCATCAACACATTGACCAAGTCCCTATCATTTCTCACCATGACTGTCAGCAACAGTGCCACTGTTCTTCTCCCTGAATTCATTATTGCTCCCCCTCTAATCAATTTCCCAGAGTAACTTTATACAAATGACCCATCATCTAAGAAAAACCATTCCCAGGATGTCAGATCCCCAGAACCAAGTTTCAAAGGGAATAGCAGGCCAGCAACTCATTCTTATATCCTCTCCCTAGAATTGTCTCCAAAAGGTTGCTCACAAGCAATAAAGCAATTATTCCCCTGCCTTTGGGATGGTAGCTATGATCACCAATGCTTCTCACCACCCCACAGCCATCATGATCTGCAGCAGACTGCAGTGAATCCATTCTCCTAATCCACCTCTGGAATACCTAATTCAATATCTCCCATTTCCTCATCTGGATATATGTACCTTCAGGTATTCCTCTTCTTCCCCCCCACCCGCCACTTCCAAAGGTCTATACAACTCAAAAGATGGATGGTCACGTACTCTTCCAGCCCAGCATGAATATAATTTCCAAATGCAAACCACTTCCGCAAGATAAAGCACAATTATCTTCAGTTGGTGCCAACAACAGTCTTATCTCTATTATATTTCAATGTAGGGAAATGCCTTTCCTAAGAAATCTCAGAAGTGAGGTGTTAAACTTGGGGAGGCAGGGAGAGAGAGAGAAAGAGATTTTTCCATGCTCTATCCGTTTACTATACTGATTTTCTAAGTCATGCCATAGAATTCTGGTGATGGGAGCTGCCTGCTACATTGTTCATTGGCTCCTATTTTTGTCACAAAACATTGAAAATCTTGTAATTCATCTTGAAGAATGCAAATTGATGTCCTCAGCCTTTAGGGAAGTTGAATCAAAAAGTGATTAATGAAACACTGGTCAATCTTTCCCATTAAAATTTGCATGGTATCTGCATATATTTTTTCTTTTATCATATAGTTAAGAAACCACTAAAATAACAGTAGAAACTTCTGTAAATGATGGCATTAGAATATAGTAACCAACACTTGTGAAATATGGATTTAAAATATCTCTTGTATCAGGACTTTCCTTTTTCCTGAGCCAAAACCCTAGCTTAGGTCCTTATTAGCTCCACAATACTGAAGCAGTGACTTTCGAGCTAGTCTCCTGCTTCTGGCCCTATTGCATGTGCCTAGTATAGTAATCTTCCAAAAGCACAGCTCTCAAAATGTTGTGCTTCTGCTCAAAACTGTCCCCTGGCTCCATTTTCCCTCCAACTTTTGTACAGGCTTCTAACTATGGCTTTTAAATCCTACACACTTAGGCTTAGTCTGGATTTACCACCCTCATCTTTACTACTGCCTTACACAAGTCTTATGTATCAATCACATACGTTTCTGGTTGCATGCCCAATATGTCCAATTCTTTCTCCTTGCAAGGGCCTTACTCATTATTCCTATCTACTAAGGATAATATATCTATAAATCTCTGCTCAATAAAACCTTATCCATCATTCAAAGTTTTTCTCAAATGTCATCACCATCCTAAAATATTTCTTCAACTCAAACAGAGAACTTGCCTTGAACTTCTATGATGCCATTTACTCATTACTGGAAGAGACAATATTCTCTTTACCTTCCCAGCTCAGAAGGTTATAAATGTTGAGCTTATAAATGTTTAACAACTAACTCCACTCCAGAAAAAGTACCGATTTATAGCGGTTGCCAATTTTCATGGTGTAAATACTCCCGCCATGACTCCATAGGCAATTTTAAGCTACCAGCATGATGCTGCTGAACATAGAATAGTGAGAGTTGCATAGTAGTAAACAATTATATACTATTTCCACCATGCCAATAAAACATACATAAATAATCCCAATACTAAAATATCATAAAACAATTCAAAATTAATGAATTACTTTTATTTTTAATAATTTTTTAATTGTAGGTTTATATAATTATATTTTAATAGTGATTGTTTTAACAACTAGCTCTTAAAATTCCTAAAAATCCCTAAAAATTAAAAACCACTACTAGCATGCCACTTTCTCCACTCTCTACATGACTAGGTAAGCCCCTTGAGGGAAGATGCTGTGTCTTTACTCATCTCTGTGTACCTAACGGAAGGTACACCTGAATCCACATCTAGGAATGGGGCTCTAAAAGGAGTTGCCCATGAAGACCTAGAATGCAGAAGTCCTACTCTTGGCAAGATGGAGGGAAGGGATAGGACAGCATTTCTGGGCAGAAATCCAGGGCAAATTCAGTGCCAAGAAAACAAACTGCAACTTGGTCTTGGAGGCCTGCTTTTATTGCCTCAGAGATTCTTTGGGTTATTTTTGTCCCATTTTTTGGAATGTCCCCAGGTCTGAGTCAAGGAATGAGGAAAGCAAGGGATGATGCAAGATTATCCAAGGAAACTGCCATGGGCAATTTCAAAGTGCTGACTACAGTAGCAGGAGTGGGTCAAAGGAACACGTGGAACTCCATTGCTTACATGGAATCAAAGTTTTCAGACCCTAACATTCCCACTTCTCTATACATCTGTTATATGAGTGGCTCACACCCAGGCTAAACATCCTGATTTAGATTCAAAGTGTTTGAATCCTTACCCAAGTTCTGCTGGGATTCAAATATCCACAGTTCAGCTTTATTGTTTTGTCTCTATCTTAAGAGACATACTTGCTACTTTCCCTTCTAGGATAATGGGAAGGCTAGTAGAAAGATGTAAATATTCCTTATGAAAAGTCCATTGGTGAGGATTAAAAGCCACTAGGAATGCTTAAAGTCTAGAGACAATGTAGGCTAGGTTATAGCCTAAGTTAGGCCCTAATGGGGCCCAAGTTTCTGATTTAGGAAACCTCCCAGATAAATCAGACACCCAGTAAGCATTTTGTCTTACAAAAACATAAAAAGGAAGAGAAGTGTGGTAATAAACAAAAGGGTTATTGGAGTGCTGGGCCACTTCTGGACAGGAAAGGCAGTGAAGCCAGGAAGAGCTAACAGGACCAGAGGTCAAGCTGAGATCACAAAAGCAGAATAGGAAAGTAAGGATGTACGAAAGCAGGACAGATTGGTTTTCCAAAGACCACACTATTTATGACATCAGTCACATTAAAATCATTTATCCCTTTAAACGATTGAATAATCATTATAATTATTACATTAAATGTATTAAGTATAGCTACAATCAGAAAATAAAAATGTGGGTCTACTCCACATTTGATTTTTTTTTTTTTTTGGTAGCGTGCTTAAATTTAAATTACACCATAGGCGCATTTTAGCATAACATGCACTGTATATTTTTACGTTTCAATAAATCCATTTCCCCCCAAACATAACACTTGGTAAATCAGAGAAATGTCTCTGTGGCTCCCAAATGCTGCTTCCTTTAGTTGGCTCATGGTTAGTATTTTTCTTTTCTTTTCTTTCATTTTTTTTTTTCTTGTTGAGTTAATGGAAAACTACAAGATCTCTGGGACTGAAAATAAACCTGATGGTCTTTGAGAAAAAGAAATTCCTTTTGTTTCCCTCCCCTTCTTTCATATCAAGCAGTGGAGACATCAGCTGTATTTATTTGTAATAAAGTAATCATGGGAGGAAACCAAATGAATAATTGCAGTGAAAATTGTCATATGTAATTAGCTTTCTACCAGACAAATACGACTTCCTTTTACACAGCCCATATTTCTTTAGAGCAAGGAGAAAGACTCATTTCAAATACAAGCTCTGCTGTGAAACATATCTGGGTACAAATCCTGGTTTAACTACTTGCAGACTGGCAATAATGCTACTGCATAATTTCTAAGACTAAGTCATAAAAGGCCATGGAGTTTCTTATGCCTGCCCCCTGGGGCATTCATGTTTAGAGCCCCGAGCCGCTGTGTAAAGAAGATGACTACCCCAAATCTGCTAGGCTGGGAAGAAACCCAAGGCACGAGGGGAAGCCGGATGGAAGTGCTCCTGATCTTCGAGTCACTCCCATACAGCAACCAGATATGGGAAAAAGGCATTTTGGACTCTTCAGGCCAGCCCATATACTAGTTGAATGTCACTAAGTGATATTCCTTGATGCTACAAGGAGCAAGTGAGCCTAACAAAATGATTGCTATTTTCAGTTACTGAGTTTTACGGTCATTTGTTACACAATAACAGATGCAAGAAGCAACACATGTGAGCATTATCTCACTGGGAAAACGAGCCACTGGAAAGACCCTTAGCTACAAGTCAACAGAAGAGTGATAACAACAAGAACATCAGCAACAATGAGCCCATCAATGGGACTTATTCTGCACCAGGCACTGTGCCTAGTATTTCATGTATATGAATTTATTTACTCTATAGAACAGCCCTATGAGGTAGGGGCTATTATCATCCTGTTTCACAGATGAGAAAATTGGATCACAGAGAGGTTAAGTGACTTGCCCAACCTCCCATAGCGAGTAAATGGTAGAGCAGCATTAAAGGCAGGGGGTGCCAGAATCCCTGCCTTCAGTCACCACTGTAACAGGCGGGGGTCCTCAAACTGCGCCCCCCGGACATTTATCCCCCCCGCTGGGTGTTTTTGCCACCGCTGCCTGTCCTGTTTAGCAGCCTACACGTCCCGGGGCCTGCAATCTGGCCCTACAACAGTCTGAGGGACAGTGAACTGGCCCCCTGTTTAAAAAGTCTGAGGACTCCTGGTATACAACCTCGCTCATGTCAAATATGTAAAAGAAACTTTACCAATGTTTCTGAACATCCTAAAACACTGGCTTGCAGGGAGGAAAGGCTTCACAATGGCTACAGTGCTGGCTTGCTGATCCTGCTCATGCCCACCAAATCCATCTGGAGTGGTGCTCCCAGACAGTTCAGTCGTGGGTTGTTCTGCCTCTGGGTCAGTCTGACTCTGAGTCATCCACGCCTATTTCCAAATGTCAGTCTCCAAGCTTAGAAGTTGCTACTTTACTTTCTGTCATTCTTTCTGAAGACTCTAACCTTCTTTGGGGACTCAATGACACGGCATCCGTGACAGATCTCATTGTTAATGTAACTTCAAACTAGGCTTCCTCAGTACTTTCTTAGGTGCTGTAGCAAAGGTTGACAATAATGGCAGCTAACACCTTTCGAGTGCTGTGTGCCAGGTGAGTCTTGTGCTCCACACTTCATATGTAATATTTCCTTTAATCCTCACAATAACAGAGACCCAAGATATAACTACTACAGTTTTCACTGCCATTCTGCTGAAGAGAAAACTGAGGCTCATGAAAATTAACTGACTTGCCTGAGGTCACATAGACGTTAAGTGGGACAGCCAAAATTGGAACCCACATCAGTGTGACAGGTCGAAAGCCAGTATGCTGAACAATCAATGTGACTGAATGAATCGCCTTTCTGATGAAAGTGACTTTCCTATTAGATGAGGATAATAAAAATACTGTCTCTTCCACTTTTAGGTCTCTACCCATGAGAAACAATGGCATCTGGTTACACGAAAACGTGCAGGAACATTTACAGTGGCATTATTGATAATAGTCCCAAACTAAAAACAAAACAAATGTCCTCCAGTGGATGGATGGATAAACAAATTGAGGTCTGGCCATAGGATGAAATATTACTGAGCCATAAAAAGAATAAAGTACTAATCGATGCTATGTGGGTGAACTTCGAAAACATGAAGCTAAGTGAAATGAAGAAGCCAGGCATGAAAGACCACATACTGAATAATTCCATTTATATAGAATGTCCAGAACCAATAAAGGCAGAAAATAGACGAGTGGTTTCCACAGGCCGAAGGGAGAGGGAATACAGAGTGACTGCTAATAGGTATGGGGTTTCTCTGGGGGGGTTGATGGATTGTTCTAAAATTGATTGTGGTGATTGTTGCATGTATCTGTAAATACACTAAAGGTCAGTGAATTGTGTACTGTAAATGGGTGAATCTTATATTAGTTATACCTCAATGAATATGTTTAAAAATACTGCTTTACCACCTGAAGTTTTTGTTTGGCATAAATGAATTAAATGTCACGAACTGTGCCTGGCACATGGTCAGCACTGAGTACACAATATCTATTTTTATGTTTTATAAAGTTGGAAAGAATATACCATAACAGACTAGGGATATTGATTTTTGCTTGAGCACTGCAAGAAGTCACATTCAATTTTCACTCTGATTTTATTGTCTCTTCCCGGAAGTCGTTAAGTCCCCTGCATCCTGTCATCTGAAACACAAAGTGAGACATGCGAAATTGCATGGGAGAAATAAGGGAACAGCAAAAGCAAGATAAACCCAATATTTTGGTGGTAAACGCCAACTGCAGTGGGAAAACAGCTCATGCCGTCTGTATTTGGGGCACTGATTAATTATCAAGCAGAAGTTCCTGCCCATGTCTCATCTGTGCTGCCACTCCTCTGTGCCCTACTCTCCCTTTCCCTCAAAAAGTCTAGCTACTTCTTCAAACACACACCTTGAAAATTGCACAGCAGAAACATCAGAGGTCTACATGTAGGATAGCAGTGGTCAGGTTGTGGCAACCTATGGCAGCAACTTTTCCTAGTGCCTGATTCAAGGGGAGGCTTTGAAAAATTCCTGAGCCCCAGCTGTTGACTGGCTGAAGAACAGCCATGGCCTTGAGGTAAAGAAGCCTCTCCCTGAACATGGAACTCCTACTCTAATCACTGCTGCAAAACTGCAAGAAAAGTGTAAATGTACTTCAAGGAGCTGGGGAATGAAACTCTGCTTCCCACTCTTCCCAAATATTTCATTTCACTTTAATTATGGAAATTAGATCATGTGGTTTGCAGCTGTTCTCCAGTTAAGTTTCCTTATCCTTAGCCACGTATCTGAGTAGGAGCTTCTCACAGAAGGCAGGGCTCTGACAATTTCTCTTTCTTGGGTTCATAGGCAGAAGGTAATTGAGAGGAAGGCTATGTTCCAAAAGTCCTTTGATGAGTCATTTTTTCACCTGGTGAGCTTACTAGTTCCGCTCACAAATAGTTAACTAATCCACAAGTAATTTAAATGTGGACATTTTCCACGAAAAAAGGCCATGATTCCTCACCAAAAACACCTGGAGCCTAACAGTTCAGCAATCAGAATTGTTTGGATTTCAGAAATGTAATTCAACATCCATAACTGCATATGATATAACACCCTTTTAGAGTCAGGAGCAGCATCCTGGAATCAAGGCAGTAACTTTTCTGGGGTAAAGCAGAATACTCAGATTAAGTAGAATAAATAGACTATAAATAGCCACACAGTTAGTTCAGGTCAAGTTCTGATACCAAAGGAGTTTGCTGGAAACTTGCAATAAAGAGCATTTAGTTTCCACTCTATACTGGATTTCAAAACTGCAGATAGGGGATTATGAACCTATACCTTCATGTACATATTACCAGTTGCGGACTCCCGAACAACTTCCCAGCATGACTGAATCTCATTTTTTCCTCATCTGTAAAATGGGGTCAATAATAATTACCTCATTTTAAAAGAGTTGATACCTGAAAGCTTTGAGCAGAGCCTGACAAGTGGCAAGAGCTCAAGAAATGTAATCTCCATAGCTGCAGCTGCTGCTGAGGTCATCCTCTGCCACAGCAGGGACTGGAAGGGACTGACTGGTGGCAGAGAACACTTGATACCAGGATTTGTTAATTCTCCAAAATTAATATGCAAAAATGGCATATTTTAGGTTAATCTCTTTTCAGGTGTCCTAAATTAGCGAACAAAGGTACAGCTGCCACTTGGGGGAAGGGGCGCTGTCCACGCAGTATTACTGACTGTTCATTTCTATGTATGAGGTGTCTGGGAGCCAGAGATTGCATAGTGCCAGTCTATCAATGATACCTGCCCTTTGCCAAGCCCCCAAATGTGCCCAGCATGCCACTAGGCACTTAACAGGTGTTTCTTAGTGATCATAGCCACAGCTGTACATGGAAAGCATGATTACCATGACTTAGAGCAGCGGTTCTCAACCTGTGGGTCACGACCCACAGGAACTGTATTAAAGGGCTGTGGCATTAGGAAGGTTGAGAACCACTGACTTAGAGGGATTTGCCCAAGATCCTGGGGCCAGCCAAGGAATGGCAGCACCAGGATTCACCTCAGTTTTCTCTGCCCTCCAAGTATATTCATTTTCTCCTACACTGCCTCTTCTGAGAGGTCTGAGGAAGTGAGGAATAACCTACCAAGGGATAAAGAGAATCTCCCAAAGAGACATCTCTCTTTCTCTCATTTGCTCACTCCCTCTACCATGTGAGGCACATGGAGAAACAAATGGCTCACACTGATTCTCTGGGTTTTGAGAAATATGAAACATAGTGAGGTGTTTGTGTGTGTGTGTGTGTGTGTGTGTGTGGTCTTTGGGAGTGCGGGGTAGGGAGGCTGATTATTCTTATGAAATTTCATTATGGTTTAATTATTTTTTTCATGAGATAAGCCCAGAAGGCCTTTGTTTCAGATATTATTTCTAATTATTCATGGCTTATGAATGCAATCACAAATAAGGGTGAGAAGGTAGCTTTATTATTTAATCAACTGCATAAAAATGATGTACTATTCAAATTTAAAAGGAAAGAAAGTCATCCTGTAATGAAAGCCCTAGTCAGATAATAAGGTCTCTTTGGCTATGTGTATTCTCCCATTACGAAAACTTTTGAAGACTAAACTACCAGAGTCACAACCTGACAAAGTTAGGGCAGATGTTTGGGTCCAGTCACAGGTCTCTGAAAGTCTCGCCCCACAGGAGGATACTCTGAGGTCACATAGTGCAAACTCCTGACCTTTGCAGTGAGCCCTTGTGGAACCCAGCCAGCAGCCCATCATTCAGCCCCTGTGCGCACACTTTAATGGGTGAGGAGCTTGTTCAGTGTTGGACAGCCCAGTAAGTCAGAAAGCATAAACTTGTGCTCAACTGAAGAACTGAAATAAGGGTCATCCGTAGTTTTCATTTGTCGGCCCCAGCTTTATCTTCTGCACCAATCAAGCTCATTCAACTTCTCTCTGCCATCAAACATATAAACCCAAGGTCCTTCAACACATATACGCACACATTTCTCTGACCTTAAGGTAAATACTGTGGGTTATCTTCGGCTGCCTCTTATGTGGCATTTCTAGACCTCTTGCCACTCCTCTATTCACTTACCCCTGGGTGCTCACACTAATGCAGTGCTTCTCATACTTAATCACCCTGAGAGCTTTTACAAATCATGCCCAGATCAGGCTCCATACCAATTACACTGAATTCTCAGGCAGTGGGTCCCAGGCATCACTATTTTTAAAATCTTTCCAGGGAGATGTACAGCCAAATTTGAGAACCAGAGCTCTAACCCCTCAATATTCAAAGAGGAATGGTCTAGAGACCAAGAGTATGTCATGATCTGGGAGCTTAGTTAGGAGTCTTAGGCCCCACTGCAGTCTTAGCATTTTACAAGACGCACTCGGATTCTCATATACATTAAAGTGTGAGGAGCCAGCCATGAAGTACACTTCTATCTCAGTCCTTTTTAGATACATTTCTCTTAGATAATGCTACTAATCTCATCCCATCTCACCTGACTCAAGGTTTGCAACAAAATGGTGGGACTTTCCCTGACCCGCTCCTAATCCACTTTAGTCCTCTTTTCAGCCATATAGCTAGACCCTAGTCCCCCAACTTTTCTGGGTCTAGCAAGCCTTACCTAGTATAGTATTTCCTAACCCAAAGCCTACTGCCATATTCTGAGGGTTCTATAGTTCCATAAGAGCACTTTAAAGTCAGGATTTTAACAATGATCAGGAGATTTACAAATTTTTCAGTTTAAGAATTTTAGAAACCATCTGGATGACCACCTATAGCTCGGCAATGCTTTGTGATTTCAGTGCCTATTTTGGCTTCTGTGTTTACAGCCACACTGGTGCCAATTAGAAATATTTTAAGTGTCTCAATCTAATGAGAAAATTACAAAGACCAGCCTGGGATGTGAAGCCAGGATTTAAATTCAGATCTGTGACTCTGTGGCTTGTGATTTTTTTGGCAGCCCATGCTCTTAGGCACAGTGCCACACCAGATACAGGACTTGTATTCCACCATCCACCTTGCTACCTCTTAATAGTCTTGTCTGTTTAAATCATCTTGTCTTTGCTCCAAAGTTACTTTCAATGTGCTCTTAATGTCATGACAAAGAACTATATGACATCAGTTTTGTTTTTGCTGTGCCCACCATACAGAACCACAAGAGATACTTAAAATTTCTCACCATGAAATACTTTTTTTCCCTCGAAGAAATAGTAGCATCTTTCCTTAGAAGCATACGAATAGCATAACTCAATGTTGCTCAACTGGAATCCCAGATTTCTATAAGAATTATTTGTAATAGTTTTAGTTTTGCATTTATTATTATAATCTAAAAGAATCACATTCATCATGGCCACCTTATAACTACATACTAATATATACCTTCAGAAGTTATATTTCTATTTTTATGCAAGAGCTTTGGTACTGAGTGAAGGATAAATACCATCATGAAAGACCTAGAAGAAAGAGAGTAATTAAAAGAGGGAAAAGAGGTGAAAAGAATTAAGATGACATAGGCATAGCTCTCACAAACCTGTAGCACAGAAGGCAGGCCAACTCACATTGCAAAACAATGTAGCTACCAAGTCATAAAATTAATGGTAATTTAAAGATATAAAGATAAATGTCTCTTTAAATGACATCTTAATATTTTAGTATTGTATTTAGGGATATTAAATTTACTGTCTTACCAAAAAAAAAATCATAACCTAAAATCTAGTTACCTGTCAAAAATGAAAAATAACAATAAATGACCACAACCCAAACAATGGCTTATGCTAAAAAGGAAGGATTATTTTATCATAAGGACATTTGCAGTCAAATAGAATCTCAATGACCAATCCCAAAGATATGGAAATAACCCAAGTGCCCACCAACCCATGAATGGATTATTAAACGGTGGTATATGTACACCATGGAATATTATTCAGCCATAAAAAGATGGGGACTTTACGTCCTTGGTATTTACCTGGATGGATTTGGAGAATATTCTCCTAAGTATCTCAAGAATGGAAAAAACAAGCATCCCATGTACTCAATACTAATCTGAAAATAGTACACAACTCAGACTTTGGACTTTCCCTTTAGAAATGAAAATTATGTGACCTAATCTTATGCACCCTCATATTAACCCAAAATTAAAAAAAAAAAAGGAAGGAAGGAATGAAGGTTGGAGAATATAATACATAAATATAGCTTTCCTACTAGTAAACTCAGCAGTAAACATTGAAGTTTAGCAAAAATTGTCTACCACATCACAGTTAAGATTATCAACCCTTCATGCAGTTTCCCTCTTTTTTTTTTTTTTTTTGAGACGGAGCCTCAAGCTATCCCCCTGGATAGAGTGCCATGGCATCATGCTCAAAGCAACCTCCAACTCCTGGGCTCAAGCGAGTCTCCTGCCTCAGCCTCTCAAGTAGCTGGGACCACAGGCGCCCGCCCATTTTTTGGTTGCAGCCATCATTGTTGTTTGGCGGACCCGGGCTGGGGATTCGAACCCGCCACCTTAGGTGTATGTGGCTGGCACCTTAGCCGCTTGAGCCACAAGCACCGAGCCCAGTTTCCCTCTTAAATTATCTATAAATACACTCAAGAAAATAACGGAACTCATGACGTAGAACACCAGGGCTAATGACACACCTACTTCCAAGATCACGAGGGAATTTCTAACGACTGCAACTGGAAACTCACTGACACAGAACTGGACAACATATCCCATGCCCTGGTCTATGCTACATAACTGGATATTGAACTTGCCTTCCTGCTATCTCCCAACCAGTTCAGTTCCGTGAAGTTTACCTAATGAGAAAAGTGGGTTCTTTTCCCTCTATTCCATGTAGCAACTTTGTAACATAGCCAAAATGCCAGGCTCCCCACAGACCTTTTACATAGCTTGCCTTTATTCAGTTAGAGACTACGACTTCCTAGAAATACCTGGACAGGAAATATACATCTGTCTGTGGGTAAGTTGGGTGATAAATGAAAGTGGTACCCCATGTTCTGGGAGGACTAGATTATACTAATACATTGCACTGTAGGCTGAGATCTGTTACTGAAATAATTCAAAAAATAAAATCAGAAGGAAAGAGAAGATAGAGTACATCTCACATAGTAAAGATGATTACTATTACACAGAACTTGTATTTGAGTGGTGCATGTATTCTAGATCATGATGGAAAAAATGTCTTTAATATGAACCCTGCTTCTGTCAGTTAACATATTATCAGTTATAATATGTTATATCAGAAAATTTGGTGAGCATGTATGTATTCCATATTCAGAGCATGGTATGATGATTACAAGGACTGAGTCTGGAACCAGGCCACCATCATACTAGGCTATGATCCAGGGAACATTATGCTGCCTCTTAGAATTTCCATAGCCTTATCAGCAAAGTGATGATTATATAATAATAATGCTTGCTCATAAAGCTATTATAAGAATTAAATGAGTGGATATATTTAAAGCAACTGGAACTGTGTGCTTGGCTTGCACTAAGTGCTATTTAAGTATTAGCCCTTATTAATATTACCACGATTATTCACCCAAGTCAAAGGGATTTCAGATGATAGTGCAGCCAAGTAGAGAACTCTATGGTAGGCCACTTAGAAACCTCCCTCCACTTTTGCATTGATCCCTTAATCGTCACTTAGGATGGAGTGGCTCCATCAGCAAGGAATTCACTTAACTGTACTTCTAGCCAGTTCTCATTTCTCCATCTTTCAGAAGCCATTAGAGGCCCTGGCATCTCATTATTCTCCCACTAAACTCCAAGGTCTTCACTATGACTAAGCAACCTGTGTGCCCTCCTATACTCTGCTATTCTATCCTCCTCTTCTTTCACTTTCCTCCTGGTGCAATCACCTCGAGCCATGCTGGCCTCCTGGCCATTTTTCAAAAACTAACCTTTTTGTACTTCAGGACCTTTGCACTTGCTGTTCCCTCTGCCTGGGATACTCACCCAGCTGTCTGTATGGCTTCTCTCCTTTCCTTCCGTTCTCGCTCTGATCACAGTCACCTGATTACACAGGCTTTCCCTGATCATCCACCTTAGTTTGTTCTGTGTTTCTGTAAAGGAATGCCTGAGGCTACATAATTTATTTAAAAGGAGGGGGTTTTGGCTTATGGCTCTGCAGGCTGTATACAAAACATGATGCCAGCATCTGCTTCAGGCAAGGGTTTCAGGATGTTCCACTCATGGTGGAAGGCAAAGGGAAGCAGGTATCACACAGCAAGAGGAAGGGAGCAAGAGAGAGGGGGAAAGGTGCCAGGCTCGTTTCATCAACCAGTTTTTGTGGGAACTAAGAGTGAGCAGTCACTCTCGCCTGTGAATATGGCACTAAGCCATTCATGAAGGATCCACCCCTACAACCCAAACACTTCCCATTAGGCCCCACCTCCAACATTGGGTATCAAATTTCAACACGAGATACAGAGGGGACAAATATCCGAACTATTGCACCATTTTACATTAAATAACATCTCCCACCCTATCTCATGCTCCTCTGGCCAAGTACCCTCTAGCCTCTGCCCTGACATCAGCCAACAGACTATATTATTTATTTGATGGTTTTCTCTTTTTCCCAGTAGAATGTCAGCTCCAAGAAACATGGATTTTTAACTGTCATTTTTCATTGCTGTATCCCCAGTACTTAGAAGAGTGCTTGGCATAGTAGTATCAAATAGTAGCCATTTGATAAACATTTGTTGAATGAATAAATATTAAACACTGCAGAAAACCAAATGAATTACATCTATAGCACTATCCTGATCAGAGCCTAGTAATAGACTTTCAAAATTCTTTTTAAGTAGATGTTTAAGGCATTAAATTTAGTTTAGCATGACCTGCTCTCAGTGCACATAGAATTTTATATGTAATAAAGCAACTCTGTCATTTGGTGCAACAAAGTATATAAAGGCCTATTAAACATTTCTCTACTGCTTCGTAGATTTTGCTGCAGCCTTTGACTCTGTTACCAGAAATCAGCTCTGGCCAAATAGCCTTGCCCCATCATTGATAGGCGTCTCTTAGTCCTGCTTCAGCAGGCTCTCACTGGGGCACCAGATAAAATTTGCAGTGCTTTGACCATGATGAGAAATAAAGGCACATCTTAGTCCTGCTCTACTCAACCTTCACCGTAACGACATACTTAATCTTGAAATCAGACTACAGGATGTTTCATTACCCCTATACAAATCCTAAATTTCTATTGTGTGCAAGTAATAAACTAAGTTTTTGCCCTGCTTTTATTGTTCAGTTTATTTACTGTTTGGGGTGTTCCTGGTAACTTTTCTTGCATATATGTTTTTTCCTCTTATTTTCTGGCATTTAAAAAACTTGACCCCTGCTCTGTTTTGCCACCATTGCAATAAATAGTATTGTAACTTGTTACTTTATGATGGGGTCCCAGAAAAACCACAAATAGATATTACTGATGATTCTTGTTTACATTTTAACACAAAAAATCAATAAAGTATAGAATAAGCACTCAAACTTTTTCCTTCTTAGTAAATGCCTCACAAATAAAATACCTGGGAATATACTTAACCAAAAAAGTAAAAGATCTCTACAAGGAAAATTACGAAACACTGAGGAAAGATATTGCAGAGGACACAAACAAATAGAAAAACATATCATGTTCATGGGCTGGTAGAATCAACATCATCAAAATGTCCATACTACCCAACATGATTCACAGATTCCATGCAATGCCCCTTAAAATACCAAATCCATTACAAAGATCTAGAAAAAAATAGTTCTATACTTTGTTTGGAATCAGAGAAGAGTCTAAAAGGCCTTAGTAATTTTATACAAAAAGAACAAATCTGGAGGTATCACATTACCAGATTTCAAACTATCCCACAAGCCTATAGTAACCAAAACAGCATAGTATTAGCACAAATATAGAGACATACACCAATGCAATAGAACACAGGACTCAGATATAAAACCATTTACCTACAGCCAACTGATCTTTGAAAAAGCAGACAATAATATACACTGAAAAAAAGAAGCCTTATTAAATAAGTGGTACTGGGAAAATTAGATAGCCACAGGCAGAGGAATAAAACAGGATCCATATCTCTTACCACTCACAAAAGTTAATTCAAGATGGCTAAAGGACTTAAATGTAAAGCATCAAACCATAAATTGTAGAAAATAAATTTGGAAAAACTCTTCTAGGCAAAAGAATTAATGAAGAAGGCCCCAATGACAATCACAGCAACAATAAATATATGGAATTTAAGTTAATTAAAAAGTTTCTGCACAGCTAAGGAAATAATGAACAGAACAAATAGACAATCTAAAGAATGGGAGAAAATATTCATAAGCTATACATCTGATAAAGAACTAATTACCAGAGTCTATGAAGAATTCAAGCAAGTCAGCAAGAAACAAAATAGTCAAAAAACATAAAGCAGAAGTTATTTTTCCTTCAAAAGAGGATAGACAAATGGCCAACAAACAGTATAAAATAACAGTATAAACAACAGTATAAAATAATACTGTCACTATCATCAGGAAAATGCAAATTAAAATCACTATGAGATATCACTTTATCCCAGTTAGAATGGCTTTTATTAAAAATTCCAAAGACAACAGGTGCTGGCATGGATGCAGAGAGAAGGGAATGCAGATACACTGTTACCGGGACTGCAAATTAGTACAACCTTACGTAAAACAGTATGGAGATTTCTCAAAGAACTAAAAGTAGACCTACCATTCACTCCAGCAATCCCACTACTGGGTGTTTACCCAAAGGAAAAGAAGCCATTTTATGAAATAGACACCTCCCTTGAATGTTTACTGCATCACAATTCACAACTGCAAAGATATAGAATCACCCCAAATTCTATATCCATAAATTTGTAAGGGAATTAACAAACGGTGGTATATGTATGCTGTGAAATACTACTTAACCATTAAGAAGGATTAATTAAGACCTTTTGTAATGATTAGAATGGAACTGGATCCCATTCTCCTATGTGAAATATCTGAAGAATGTAAAAACTAACACCACATGTGCCTAATCAAAAGTACACATGTACACAGAGGGATGTGAAACTCAGTGGAAAATCTTGTGGGGGAAATGGGGAGGAAGGAATGGGCGAAAACCCACTTAACAGGTAGAATGAACGCTACCTGAGTGATGGGCACACCTATAACCCTCACTCAAGCACAATAATAGCAATCTATATACCCCAAAACATTTGTACCTCTGGAATACTTTGAAAAAATAACAAAAAAAATTCCTCAATAATTCAAGCCTATAAAAGTAAAATAAATCAACTATTTTCATAGGATACTGAATACATACCTAAATATGATTCACTTATACAACCATCATTAAATGATAATTATTGAAAAAGAAAATTGATAATTGGGAGAGGGACAAATTGGAAACTGAATAGGCTCTATAGGCTCTATATTATCAGTCAGTTGATTGGTACTGAAAAATAACTAGGTATTTATTTTAACTAAGCACTTTCATGGAAAGTGACATGCTAAGGGCGTAAAGGTCATAGTCTCTAAGGCCATAGGAGCCAGACTAAAATGCTCTTGCACAAAAGGGCCACTTAATCTATCTTCCTCTAAAATTCTTCCATAGTATGAGTCAGCACCCAAATTCTATCTGAACAAAGAAATGGGGCTAGGATAATAAACCTGCAAACATTACCAAGGAGTTTTCTAAAAGCACTCTAATATTTACCACTACCACCTCTCTAGTGCCTTGGAAGCACTAATTCAGTCATTTTGGACTCACCTCAGAGTGAGTCATCGAAGTATAGTATAATACCTAAAGACACTGCCATTTTCCCCCTGACAACTAGGCATCAAATTTATGTTGGGCTTAGCCTAGTTACAGGGAGAGTAAATTTTATAAATAATTTCTGTTGTGTCAATTCTATTCTTTTGGTTTACAGGGTTGAAGTAGGCACTGGCGTATTGGCTGAATCACCTCATTGAATCTCTACAATGCTCAAATGGTGACCCAGGCACTAGGGATACAAGGTGAGTATGACATGCTCCCTGCCCTCAAAGAGATCACAATCCAGCTGGGGTGGAGAAAAGTAGAGAAACGAACACTTAAGCAATTTTAACTACTATGGTTAGTGCTAGAACAAAGACTAAGCAATGTGCCTTGGAGATCTCAGAAGATGATGATCTACATAGATGATTAGTTGGCAGAGAAAGGAAAGGACCTTTGCGGAATGAGCATGTGAGCCCATGGAGTAAAGTACAAAAGGGGTATAGTGAGGGATGGGGCATAAAAGTTGGCTATAATTTGATCTCCAAGGACCATCAATACCTTGCAAAGGAGTTTGGACTTTACCATAGAGGTTATAGGAAGCTACTGAAGGCTTTAAATGGGAATCCTATAACACTATGTCAGCAGGTAGCAAAGTACACGTTTTGAGACAGGAGGTTGTTGAGAGAAGTTTATAAGACACAGACAGAGATCCTCAATCCTGGCCACATATTAGAGTCAGAGAATGTTTGTTTATTTTTAAAAACATACCTCTATGCTGACTATCCCATTTGAAACCAGTATCTGGAGGTGATCTCAGACATCAGTATACTTTCAAAATTCCCCCAGATGATTCTAATGAGCAGCCAGAATTGAGATCTCCTCGGACTCTGGCAACAAAGCAGTGATGATGGTTCTGAAGAAGAAAGGAGGAAAGGAGGGAGGAGACAAATTAGAGAGACATTTCTACTGCAGAATTTAAAAGGCTCCAGCTTAATGGATGTGAGGGAGGGAAAGGAAATAGAAGAAGAGTTAAGTGTCTGGTTGGATGATGGTGTCTTTCCCTGCTGATATGAACTAAGGAAGAGAAACAGGTTTTGCAAAGGACAAGCATGAGTCTAGGCTCAGGTGTATGGAATTTGAAGCCCTCACAGGACATGTAGGGGTATTCATTGGACAAATGAACATATAACCACAAATTGAGGCAAAGAGAACCTATGTGAAAAACTCTTTCAGAAGGTATTCTATTTGGTAGGCTGGCTCTTTTGGAGGCATATTTCTTCTAGATTAAGATTTATATTGAACACACATTGAGCACTTATTACATACCCAAAACCGTTAATCTTTCCATATACCAATTCCCATGTAGTAGTTGTGGGATAGTAAAAGTAAATCACTTCGGGAAAATTTACCTTCCAGAAACAAGCCTTTACACAGTGAAGTTCTTAACTTTGTATGCTCATTAGAATCACCTGAGGGATATTTAGAAGTCCCACTGCCCAAGCCACACAACAAGCCAATTGGATCATAATCCCAGGAAGTGGGATCCTGACAACAGCTTTATAGTTGCCCCATGTGTTTCTGCTGAGCAGCCTAGAAGGAGGACCAGCTTTCCAGCACCCCATGTCAAAGGCATGCTCCCTTTTGTAATGGAAGGCAGAGCCAGCCAAAATCTCCTAGTCTGGGAAATATGTACATTTGGGTAAGGTCCATGGTTGTGTAGAAAGTCATCTGTTTCTGGAAATAGCTCAAAAGTTTGGGAACTCATTTTAACCACTTACGACACTTTGCATTGTCTATTTGCATTGAACTCTTCAAATACCAAAGCATAAGCTATTGTAGACCGTAGTTGAAACAGTGGAGATGATTCCTCTTATGAAAACAATGCTAAAATGTTGCTAATTTTCAGAGACTCATTCTTACTTAGTTCTGTTTTAATATTTATAATTTCTTTTAAACATCATATTGTATACAACTTTTGTTCTAGAAATTTTACAATAGCCTTTGACCAAAAGCAGTAAAATTCTGACCTAAAGATATATAATGAGGAATTCTCTACTCTACTTTCCCGAGCAACCTAATAAAAGCCATAGCACGGTGAGCTAAAGTCTTCATACTGTTTTTATGATACTTAATCAATGGCATTTCCCCAAGTTGATGGCAGTGGTTTTTAAAACCTAGAAAAAATAAGCAGTGACAAGGAATTTTCCTCTGTGTGCATTTTCCCTCATAACTGGTCTGTTCCTAGGTCCTCCTAAATCTGCAGAAGGAAGAGATTTCTGAGATGACCACTATTAGCCTACCCTAAGCTGTTCACCGAATTCATAGTCCTTAAACCAATAATACTGTGTCCCAAAGGCACCTAATGCATGTTACAGTTAATTCTGGCTTAGCCCTCTTATAAGAGGTTAGGGAAAAAAAAAAAAAAAAAGCCGAATTGGCTTTTTGAGATACTCAAGTCTAACCCTGTCTTTTCACACATGTCCAAATGAGATTCAGAGAAGGGCAAGGAATTCCCAAAACTTTTGCAAGATTAGAAGCCAAGTCTCCTGATGCTTTATCCCTTGTCTATTTAGCTCCAGGTGAAACCCAGACATCCAAAAAGCTAATGAGGCCTAGTGGTAGATAAGATGAAATCTTCAAAATCTGAAATTTCTTCCATTTCAATGATGATGATGATGGCCACTGGTGAGCGTGAAACAAAATATTGTGGGTAAGTCTTCAGGCTTCCAACTTCAATTCTACTGCTCTCCCTTTAAAGCCACTGGACAGAAACTCGGTGCTCAACAGGTGAAGTAACCTATTTCCTACTTCCTCAAAAGCTGACACTTAGGCCCACACTATGGTTCTCATTACCTAACTAGCTAGAGATGCAACATGGGAAAAGGAGCTAGGGACTATTCCAGACATTAGCTGTGTGATCTTAGGTGAGCCACTACTTCTCAGAGCCTTGACTTAATCTATTAAACAGGAAGAACAGCAGCACCTGCCATCTAGGATTACAGGATCACAACAGAGCAGTGGGTCTTAAGTGGTGATGAATTTGCTCCCTATGAAGGGACACATAACAATGTCTAGAAGCATTTTTGGTTGTTATTACAGGGTGATGAAGGTACTACTGGCATCTAGTGGGTATAGACCAGGTATGCTGCTAATCATCTTGCAAGGCCCCTTCCAAAAGAATTTTCCAGTAGAAAATGTCAGTAGTGCTAAGGTTAATAAACCTTATACTGGACGGATATATGCAGGATATTAAGTTCAGAGACTGGAGCACAACAAGAATTTAAGAAAGGATGGGCCCTTTTCCTTGATGACTACAGATAAGATCTTGGTGTTTGGAAGGCTTGCTTACAAAAGCCAAAATCTTATTTGCTCTATAGGAAATCTTGTTCCCAATTTGCACAGCTGAAGATTCAAGTGTCTCCCCCCCCCAAAAAAAAAGTGGTAAATAAACTAGAAAGCCATTTTGCCCAAAAGAGAACCAAATTTCTGTGCACTAGGATTGAAGTAATAATGCAGGCGTCCTCAAACTACGGCCCACAGGCCACATGCAGCCCGCCTAGGACATTTATCTGGCCCGCCGGGTGTTTTTGCCGCCGCTGCCTGCCCTGCTTAGCAGCTGACTCATCCTGGGGCCCATAGTCTGGCCCTCCAACGGTCTGAGGGGACAGTGAACTGGCCCCCTCTTTAAAAAGTTTGAGGACCCCTGTAATAATGGAAAATCTCCCAACATCTATACTAGTTTGCTACAAGGTAATTCTTCTGCTTCATCACCCAGTTTCTCAGGACAGACATGGCTTTGACTCCATGATTCAGCAAAAGTCTCTGAAAACCTGGCTCCAAAAGAAAACAAGACCTAGAAACAGATGGGATATGGGCAGATGAAATCTTTCTGTAAATGAAACACACTTTGAAAACAGATTCCACAGAATTTCTCCATGTGAAGCCTTTCTCCCACCATCTCAGTTTAAATATCACAGTTGAAGCTGGAAAGTTCTATTCAATTTATCCTGCACCACTGGCATCAATTTTGAATTCATGGCTCAGCACCAGTACCTCAGTGGCTAGGGTACCAGCCACTTACACCAGGCCTGGCAGGTTTGAACCCGGCCTGGGCCTACTAAACAACAATGACAACCTCAACAAAAAAATAGCCAGGCATTGTGGCGGGCACCTGTAGTCCCAGCTACTGAGGAGGCTGAGGCATGAGAATCACTTAAGTCCAAGCACTTGACGGTACTGTGAGCTGTGATGCCACAGACGTCACAGCTGTGATGACAAAAATGACATAGTGAGACTCTGTTTCAAAAAAAAAATTTTTTGAATTCATGTATTTGAGCTGTGTTTGTGCTTGTGTGCACACACACCCAAAAGCAATAGGTTCTGTCATATAATGGTAAAGGAAGCAATTTAAGTAAGAAGACATAGCAATCCTAAATATATTTGTACCTAACACAGGAGCTCCCAGACTCATGAAACAAATTCTGCTAGTTCTAAACAAAGATATAAAAAGTAGCATCTTAATTGATGGGAACTTCAGCATCTCACTGACAGAGCTTGACAGATCATCAAAGCAGAAAATCAATAAAAAACCATGGGACCTAAATGAAACTCTACAACAAATGGACTTAACAGACATTTACAGAACATTCTACCCCCAAGTATTGAATATACATTCTTCTCACCAACACATGAGACATGCTCCAAGATTGATCATATCTTAGGCAACAGAACTAAAGTCTCATAAAATTAAAAAAAATCAAATCATATCGTGTATCTTCTCATACCATAGTGAAATGAAACTAGAAATCAATTCCTAGAGAAACACAAATACACACAAATTCATGGAAATTAAACAACCTGATGCTGAATGATCCTAGGGTCAATTATGGCATCAAGATATAAATAAAAAGATTCCTCAAACAGAACAACAACGATGAAATAAGCTATCAAAATCTATGGGATACAGTAAAAGCAGTCCTAAGGGGAAAGTTTACAGATTTAAATATATACATTAAAAAGACAAAAAGATCCTAAATTTACAACCCAACATCACATGTCAAGAACTAGAAAGGGAAGAGCAAACCAAATCCAAGGCCAGCAGAAGAAAAGAAATAACAAAGCTCAGAACAGAACTAAACAAAATAGAAACAACAACAACAACAAAATGCAAAGGGTCGACAAAACAAAAAGTTGGTTCTTTGAAATATAACTAAAATCAATAGACCACTGGCTAGACTAACCAAAGATGAGGTGGCGGGTTCAAGCCCAGCCCTGGCCAAAAACTGCAAAATAAATAAATAAATAAAGACATATTATAACTGATGCTGCAGAAATACAAAATATCATCTATGAATACTACAAAAACTCTTGTATTCACAAACTAAAAAATGTAGAGGAAATGGATAAATGCTTGGAAACACACATCCACTCAAGCCTTAATCAGGAAAAAAAAATAGAACTACTGAATAGACCAATAATGAGCAGTAAATAAAGCAGTAATGAAAAAATCTCACAACAAGAAATGCTCCAGACAAGACAGATTCACAGCCTAATTCTACCAGACCTACAGAAAAAGAATGGGACCTATTCTACAGAAGTTATTCCATAATATGAAGACGGAGGGAATACTCCCTAACTCATTCTATGAAGACAGTATTATCTTGATACCAAAGCCAGGAAAGGACACAATAAAAATAAAAACTACAGACCAAGATTCCTTATGAATATAGATGCAAATATCCTTAACAAAATGCTCATCAACCAAATTCAACATCACATCAAAAAGATAATTCACCAGGATCAAGTGGGTATCCTCCCAGGGATCCAAGGATTGTTCAACATACACAAATTAATAAACATGATTTACCACATAAACAGAAGTGAAAGCAAAAACCATATGATAATCTTAATAGATGCAAAAAAATTCATTTGATAAAATCCAGCACCCTTCCTTAATAAAACCCTCAACAAACCATACATACAAGGAACCTATCTCAAAATTATAAGAGCCATAAATGACAAACTCACAGACAATATCATACTGAATTGAGAAATCTGAAAGCATGCTTTGCAAGAACTGGAACAAGACAAGGGTGCCCACAGTCAGCAGTTCTTGTCAACATAGTACTGGAAGTCCTAGTCACAGCAATCACACAGTAAGGGAAAGAAAAAAAAAAA
>NW_003852626.1:1225543-1227172 GCF_000181295.1 Otolemur garnettii
TATTCCTCAGTAGCCATAACCATACTATAACCAAAACCCACTAATATTCCCCCTAAATAAACTAAAAACACTGTTAGCCCTATAAAAGATCCCCCAAAACTTAACACAGTTCCACAACCAACCCCACCAGTAACAATTAAACCTAACCTGTCAAAAATAGAAGATTTTAAAGAAAACCACACAAAACCCAAAACAAAAAGTATACTTAACAAAAATACTATGTACATCATTATCCTCACACGCAATCATGCCATGACTAATGACAGGAAAAATCACCACTGTAATTCAACTATATGAACCTAATGACCAACAGTCGAAAACATCACCCACTTGCAAAAATTATTAATCACTCATTCATTGACCTCCCTGCACCATCAAACATTTAGTCATGATGAAAATTTGGTTCCTATTCGGACTATGCCTTATTATCCAAATCATCATAGGACTGTTCCTAGCTATACACTACACATCAAAGACAACTACCGCATTCTCTTCCATAACCCTTATCTGCCGAGATGTAAACTATGGCTGAAACATTCGCTATCTTCACGCCAATGGAGAATCTATAATTTTTATTTCCCTATTCATTAATATTGGCTACAGACTATACTACAGATCCTTTACTTTCATAGAAAACTGAAACATTGGCATTATTATACTATTCACAGTTATAGGCACAGTCTTCATGGGCTATGTTCTTCCCTGAGGACAAATATCACTTTGAGGGGCTACTGTAATTACAAACCAACTATCAGCAATTCCCTGTGTAGGGACAACGCTAGTCGAATGAATCTGAGATGGATTCTCAGTAGATAAAGCTACCCTCACCCAATTCTTTGCTTTCCATTTTATTCTCCCATTCATTATTGCAGCTCCTGCTATAATTCACCTCCTATTCGTCCATTAAACAGGATCCAATAACCCATCAGGAATTTCATCAGACTCCAACAAAATCCCCTTCCACCCATATTATACAATTAAAGATCTCCTAGGAGTAGTTGTCTTAATTTTAACATTATTCACTCTAGTCCTATTCTCCCCAGACCTCCTAGGATATACTGACAACTATACCCTAGCCAACCCCTCAAATACTACCCCACACATTAAACCAGAATGATACTTCCTCTTCACCTATGCCATGTTACGATCAATTCCAAACAAACGAGGAGGAGTTTTAGTACTTGTGTTCTCTATCCTCATTCTGGCTCTCATCCCCACTCTCCACCTAGCTGAACAATGAAGCATAATATTTCACCCACTAAGCCAATGGCTACTCTGAGTACTCATAGCTGACCTCCTTACCTTCATATGAATTGGAAGTCAACCTTTGAAAACCCCTTCATTGCCACTGGCCATTCTATACATCTCCATAATTTTTAACTTTATACCATTAATTAGCCTCTTAGAAAAAAAAAATACATGAAGAAATAGTCCTAGTAGTATACCACATTACTTTGGTCTTGTAAACCAAAAATGGAGACCTCCATTCCCTAAGACATCTCAAGGAAGAAGTACTCACCATCCTCATCCTCAGCACCCAAAGCTGAAATTCTAATTAAAGTATTCCTTGCTTTTATACTTGACAGGAATCAATATTTATTAACTTACATCAGCATTAAATAAAAAAAA
>NW_003852626.1:1227474-1229123 GCF_000181295.1 Otolemur garnettii
ATAGCACATTCAAATCAATTCCCTTCTTGTCCACATGCGTTATCAATTCCATTAAACTCCACTTAATCACCAAGCCACAAGAAACCAGCAACCTGCTTAAACAGGACTCCACTTCTCGCTCCAGACCCATGCTACTTAGGGGTGAGTATACTGAAACTACACCTGGCATTTGGTTCTTAATTCAGGGCCATAAACCTTAAAATCGCCCACACTTTCCCCTTAAATAAGACATTGCAATGGATTAATTCCTAACCAGCCCATGCTCAACAAAACTGTGCTGTCATGCCCCTAGTATTGGTATGCTTGGACTCAATATGGCCTCCCAGCCCACACACAGTGCATTTATTGTAGCTGGACCTAACGTGTACCTCTTGCGCCCACATAACATATCAACATTGACTGTCAGTTCATGCTTGAAGGACATAGTATGAAAATTGGTGTACATTTAATCTTGCAGGAGTGATCTATGTGCTATTTAATTCATGCTTAAAGGACAATATATATATACACTTAATATGCAGCCATAATACATAGGCATAAAATGCATGTAAAATATGCAAGCATAACACACAGGCACAACACGCAGGCACAAAACCCACACATAATACGAATGCATAAAACACATGCATAATACTCAGGTATAACAGGCAGGCATAAAACACACACATAATACAGGCACAAAATGCATGCATAAAACTCGGGCACAATACGCAGGCATAAAATGCCTGTATAATACGTAGGCATAAAACACACAACATGCAAGCACAATATGCAGGCATACTACACAACATGCAAGCACAATATGCAGGCATACTACACATGATGCACACATAATATGCACCCATAAAATGCAGGCATAAAACTCACGCATAATACGTAGGCATAATACGCATGCATTAAAAGGCAATAAAATGCATGCATAATAAGCAGACACATTACGCAGGCATAAAACTCATGCATAATACACAGGCACAATACACAGGCATAAAATGCACACAAAATACACAAGCACAATACGCAAGCATACTATGCATGATACACACAATAATATGGATTCACAAAACGCAGGCCTGGGGTGGCGCCTGTGGCTCAGTGGGTAGGGTGCTGGCCCCATATACTGAGGGTGGTAGGTTCGAACCCGACCCTGGCCAGTTAAAAAAAAAACAGCAGTGGCAACTGCAACAGAAAAAATAGCGGGCGTTGTGGTGGGTGCCTGTAGTTCCAGCTACTCGGGAGGCTGAGGCAAGAGAATCACTTAAGCCCAAGAGTTGGAAGTTGCTGTGAGTTGTGACATTAGGGCACTCTACAGAGGGCAACAAAGTAAGACACTGTCTCAAAAAAAGAAAAAAAAACGCAGGCACAATACGCAGGCATAAAACATGTAATATGCAAGCACACATATGCATAAAACTCACGCATAATACGCAGACATAATACTCACACATTAAAAGGTATAAAATGCACGCATATTACGTAGGCGTAATACGCACACATGATATGCTGACATAAAACCTACGCACGCATGATACGTAGGCGTAATGTGCAGGCATTAAACGCACACATAAAACTTAGGCACACTATGCAGGCATAAAATGCACGCATAATAGTAGGCACAATACACAGGCATAAAACGCACGCATAAAACTCAC
>NW_003852626.1:1229589-1231540 GCF_000181295.1 Otolemur garnettii
TAACACTACCCCAACCTGACTCCCCACATAAGTCATAAACTATGCTATCAATTAATACTAACATAATACTTCTGACTTCTCCCTACCTATTGAATTCAAATCCAGCCGACTTTTTTATGCTTCTTTGACATAACCCTACCCAAACACTAAACAACTTTAATGTAGGTTAAATTCCAAAGTAAAAGCAATGAAAATGCTAAGATGACTAATCCCAGCTCTACAAAGATACAGGTTTGGTCCCAGCCTTCTTACTGTCAGTAACCTACACGTGCAAGTTACCACACTCTAGTAAGGATTCTCTGTAAGGCCACTCTGGCCAAAAGGAGCAGGCATCAAGCACACTCACAAACCCCTAGAAGCTCATAACACCTTGCTAACCACACCCCCATGGGTAAGAGCAGTGACAAAATTTAAGCAGTAAATGAAAGTTTGACTAAGCTATACTGACTTATACCTTTAGTTCTGGTAAATTTCACACCTGTCACAACAATCATGTGATTAACCCAAATTAATAATAATAATTTCAATGTTGCTAAATTATTAGAGGAGATAAGTTGTAACAAGGTAAGCAAACTGGAAAGTGCCTGGAATTACCAAAGTGTAGCTTAATAACTAAAGCACTTAGGAATAGGTTCAAATCCTATAGTTCTAGAAATAAGAGGATTTTCACCTCTATTGTTTACCTTATCAAAGTAATTCTTTTATCAGACATATCTCTATATTTGGGGGGAAATGCTGGCTAAGAAAATGGGGACTGAGATCTATCACATGAGTAGGACTAGTGTTAGGCGTAAAAATTTTTTTCACAGAAGGTGCATAAGTCTGTCATATTAGAATCATGGGTAGGATGCTCGTACTTAAGAAAATAGCAGTTAGTAGCAGAATTTTTATAATAAGACTAATTGAGAAAATCTCTGGTGTGTGGATGTTATGAAATGCACTTAGAAAAATAGTTGTTAGGGCATTTATCATAATAATGTTAGTATACCTGGCTTATAAAGAAGAGGGCAAAGGGACCTCCTGCATACTCTACATTAAAACCTGTTACTAATCCTGATTCTCCTTCTCTTAGAATCTAACAGATCAAATGGAGCTTGGTTTGTCTCTGCTAATGTTGAGATAAATCCTATTATTGTCAGGGGTCATGATGAGAGGATTAATCACATATGTTCTTGGGTTGAGATTAGGGTTGATAGAGTGAATATTCCACTTATTAGTAGGTTAGACAGTAAAATAATTGCTAGGGTAACTTCATATGAGATGGTCTGTGCTACTGCTGCTTAAAGTGCTCCAATTAGTGCATATTTTGAGTTTGATGTTCATCCTGACCATAGGATCAAATATACATCTAGGCTTGATGTAGCTAAGATAAATAGTACTCCTAGGTTTATATTAGTTAAGGGGTGGGGAACGAGTAATGGAGCTCATATGATAGGAGCAAGGGATAGAGCTAGGGTTGGGGCAATAATATATAAGAGTGTTGAAGATCTTAGGGGTTGTAGGGGCTCTTTAATGAATAGTTTTAGTGTGACAGCGGAGGGTTGGAGGAGTCCAAGAGGGCCTATGATGTTGGGCCCTTTATGGAGTTGTATATAGCCTAGGATTTTTCACTCTAAGAGTGTGAGAAAATCTTTGGCTAGTATGATTGGAATAATAAGTAGGAGAAGATTAATTAAGAACGTGTTAAGAAGAGGAATTGAACCTCTGATTTGTAAAGTTTTGAGTTTTATGCAATTACCAGGTTGTGCCATCTTAAGGGACCCTGTTTGGGGGCAGAATAGTGGAGGAGGATATTAGATTAAGATTATATCGTCTATTAGACTAAGAGCTCTTTTGTACAGTTGGCTCTATTTCTCTTGTTCTTTTGTACTGGGAGAAATGTAAATAGTAGAAACCAACCTAGATCTCCAGTCTAAACTCAGATCACGTAGGACTTTAATCATTGAACAAA
>NW_003852626.1:1232790-1249322 GCF_000181295.1 Otolemur garnettii
CTCCTCTGGTTTCAGGGGTTTTAGCTTAAGTTCTTTTTGTAAAGTTGTTCTCGTTAAATCATTATGCAAAAGGTCAAAGTGGTAAGCTTTGCTTTTCTGTACTTTGAAATATGTTCTTTCATCTTTCCCTTACAGTACTGTTCCTATGGCACCTGGGTAACATTTCTATCTCCTATACTATTATGCGTTTAGGTAAATGTTTTGGTTAAGTAAAAAGTTATTGTTGAGCGTAGGCAATTTAGGCTAGCTTTAGTGGATTCAAAGTGGTCATGTGGTTGAAATCTTCCTAAGCGTATGCCTTCTTCACCAACTGAAATTCCAGTTCACATCTAACCACCATTTCAGATTTGAAACAGGAGCATGCTACTGACATTTCACAGACATAGTTTGACTATTTCTATACATCTCCATTTACTGATGAGGTTCATATTCTTTTAGTATCAACTAGTAAAATTGACTTCCAATCAATAAAATTCAGCAAAACCCAAAAAAGAATAATTAATACCACAATCATACTAATAACGGACATTACTCTCATCTCTGTACTAGTACTAGTAGCATTCTGGCTCTCTCACAATTACATATCTATACAGAAAAATACAGTCCCTATGACTGTGGTTTTGACACCACAGGCTCCGCCCACCTACTTTTTTTGTATAAAATTCTTTCTGGCAGCCATTACATTCCTTCTATTCAACCTAGAAATTGCCTTTCTACGTCCCCTCCCATGAGCTTTCCAAACAAATATATATTTTTTAAGTTTTTTATTAGATCATAACTGTGTACATTACTGCATTTATGGGGTGCTATGTGCTGATTTTATATACAAGTTGGAATGTTTACATCAAACTGGTTAACATAGCCTTCACCTCACTTATTTAATTGTTGTGTTAAGACATTGAAACAAATATATTAAATCTAATACTCACTATAGCACTTCTCATTTTAATTTTTGCCTTAGGACTAGCCTATGAATGAATCTAAAAAGGCCTAGAATGACAAGAATATGGTAATTAGTTTAAGTAAGCAAATGTTTTTGACTCATTAAATTAGGAAGATTACTCATAATTACTATTTATACCTTCAGTCTCCACAAACATCTTAGCCTACTTTACAGCTTTATTAGGGGTATTAATTTATCAATCACATCTTATATCCTCCCTGCTATGTTTAGAAGGGATAATACTATCCATATTTATTTTAATTACCCTTACAATCCTAAATTTACACTTCACACTAGCCTCCATAATACCTATTATTCTTTTAGTATTTGCCACCTGCGAATTCACAGTAGGACTAGCACTTCTAGTGATAGTATCAAACATCTATAGCATAGACTACATTCAAAACCCCAATCTCCTCCAATGCTAAAAAAATTATTATTCCCATAAGTATACTTTTTCCAATAACTTGTTACTCCCATTGTCCTACATTATGAATTAACATACAACCCATAGCCTCATAATTACCTTCACCAGCTTATACCTCCTATGCCAACCCAATAACAACAGTCTAAACTTCTCCACAACATTTTCCTCTGATACGTTATCTATACCACTCCTAATTTTAGCAACGTGACTCCTCCCACTTATAATTATAGCAAGTCAACATCACCTCTCCAAAGAATCATTTACATGAAAAAAACTCTGTATCTCAATACTAATCCCCCTACAAACATTCTTAATCATAACATTTTCAGCATCTGAACTAATCTTATTTTATATCTTATTTGAAGCCACACTCATCCCAACCTTAATTATCATTACCCAATGAGGCAATCAAACATTAACTACTAAACGCAGGATTGCACTTCCTATTTTACACATTACTAGGATCACTGCCCCTCCTGGTAGCCGTAATTTATACTCAGAACTTAATAGGCTCACTAAACTTATCTATTTTATCCTACTATACTCAAAACCTAACAATTAATCCTTGATCCAATTAGCTCCTATGAATAGCATGCCTGATATCTTTCGAAGTTAAAATACCCTTTTATGGAACCCACCTATGCCTTCCAAAAGCTCATGTAGAAGCCCCAATTTCTGGATCAATAGTCCTAGCAGCAATCCTCTTAAAATTAGGTGGCTATGGCATGATACATATTACTATTAACATTAACCCACTAACAGACTTTATAGCTTACTCCTTCCTAGTCCTCTCCCTATGAGGTATAATTATAACTAACTCTGCCTACAACAAACAGACCTAATCACTAATTGCCTATTTATCAGTAAGCCACATAGCTCCTGTTATTGTAGCAATCCTAATTCATATCCCATGAAGCTTTATAGGAGCAACCACCCTAATAATTGCCCAGGGTCTTACATCATCAATACTATTCTGCCTAGCAAACTCTGAGTGCATCCACAGCCAAACCATATTTCTACCCAAGGTCTACAGACACTGCTCCCCCGAATAATATTGTAATGATTATTAGCAAGCCTTACCAACCTAGCCCTACCACCTTCCATTAACTTTATCAGTGAACTAATCATCATCATAACGTCACTTTCATGACAAAAACTATCCATCCTATTAACAGGCATTAATATACAAATTACAGCTCTATATTTCCTTTATATATTTATTATAACCCAATAAGGAAAAACTACATATCATATCACCAATATTAAACCTTCCTTTACACAAAAACATCTTAATATCAATATATATCCTACCCCTTTTATTCCTATCACTAAACCCTATAACCATCCTATGCCCAATATTCTGTAAATATGGTTTAATAAAACATTAGATTGTGAATCTAATAACAGAAGCTTCCCTCTTCTTACTTACCGAAAAAGAATGCAAGAACTGCTAACTCATGCCCCCATACATAATGATATGGCTTTCTCAACTTTTAAAGGATATAATTTATCCATTGGTCTTAGGAACCAAAAAATTGACTTCAGGTTACAAAAGCAATATACACAATTACTAGCATTTCTATCGACTAATAATAGTCCAGTTGACAGTCAAATCAAAATCTTGCCAGGTGTGGTAGCACACACCTATAATCTTAGTATTCTAAGAGGCAGAAGGATCACTTGAGGTCAAGAGTTCAGGACCAGCCTGAGCAAGAATGAGATTTCATCTCTACTAAAAATACAAAAAAAAAAAAAAATCCAGGCATGGTGGCATGTGCCCGTAGTCCCCAGCTACTCAGGTGGCTGAGGCAGGAGGATCCCTTGAGCCCAGGAGTTAGAGGCTACAGTAAGCTATGATCATGTTGCTGTACTCTAGTTGGGGTGACAGACCAGGACTCTGTATCAAAAAAGAAAAAAAAGTCTCAATACCAGTCATAATAAATATAAAGAAAATAAAATAGGAATATAGGTAAACAAGGAGGTGAAAAACCTCTTTAAGGACAACTACCAAACACTGATGAAAGAAATCATAAGATGATACAAACAAATTAAAAAGCATCTCATACTCACGGATTAGAAGAATTAGTATTGCTAAAATGTATACTGCATAAACTGATTACATATTCTATGAAATCCCAATCAAAATACCAACATCATATTTCACAGAGCTAGAAAAAATAATTCTATCTTTCATTTACAAAACAGCCTGAATAATCAAAGCAATCTTAAACAAAAAGAACAAATCTGGAGGCATCACATTACCTGATTTCAAACTATACTACAATGCTATAGCAATAGACAAATGGAACAGAATAGAGAAACCAGAAATACAACCATCTACCAACAACTAACTGACCTTTGATGAAGTAGACAACAACATCCACTCAGGAAAGGAAGCTCTATTCAATAAATGGTGTTTGGAATACTGATAGCCACATGCAGAAGAATGAAACAAGACTTCTCAAAATACATAAAAATTAATTCGTGGTGGATAACAGATTTAAACCCACGGGATGGGTTTAACCATAGAATTCTAAAAGAAAATGCAGGAAGAAACTCTTCTAGGCATTGGCCTAGGCAAGAAATTTATGGCTGAGACTCCAAAGGCAAATACAGCAACAATAAAAATAAATAAATGATGCTTGCTTAAATTAAAAAGTTCCTACACAATGAAGGAAATAATAAATAGACAACCTAGGTAATGGGAGAAAACATTTCCAAACTATATACCTGGTAAAGGACTAATATCCAGAATCCATGAAACCTCAAACAAATCTTCAAGAAAAAAACAAAGAGCCCCATTAAAAAGTAGACTAAGGACATAAACAGAGGTTTTTTGAAAGAAGACAAACAAATAGCCAACAGACATATGAAAAAACTCTGAACATCACTAATCATCAGGGGAATGCAAATTAAAACAACTACCAGATATCACCTAATACCTTTCAGAATGGTCATTAATAAAAAGTCAAAAAACAATATGGTCATTAATAAGTCAAAAAACAATAGTTGCTAGCATGGATACAGAGGGAAAGGGTGCTTATACACTCTCGGTGAGTCTGAAAATTAGTATAACATCTATGGAAATCAATTTGGATATTCCTCAAAGGAAAAAATGCAGACTTACTATTCAACCCAGCTATCCCACTACTGGGTATCTATTCAATAGGGAAATTTAATCAAAAATACACCTGCACTTGGATGTTTATTGCAGCATAATTCGTAACCAGAGAGATGTGGAATCATCCTAAGTGCCCAGCTATTAATCAGTGGATTAAGAAAATGTAGTGTGTATATATGCCATGGGGTATTACTCAGCCATTAAAAAGGAAGGAAATAATGCCTTTGGCAGAAAGTTAGATGGAACTGGAGAACAGTATCCTAGTGAAGTAACCCAAGAATGGAAAAACAAACACATTTACTGTCTAATAATTGATATCTACATCATGGGCACACACAGGCACAAAGGGGTTCAAAGGTCACTGGAAATCAAGAAGAGGGGGCAAAAACTTACCTATTGGGCACAAAAGTGTTCGTTGAGCACCGTGGAAAATGGACACAGTAAAAACCCTGTTTTTATAAAAGTTATCTATGTAACAAAAACATTTGTACCCCCCTCAATATTTTGATATTAAAAAAGCAACAGGTCTTAACAATTCTAGTGCGAAGCCTATTAGAATTGGCATGCAGCGCTCATCTTCACTTTCTCTAACAGTGGGAAATTTTTCCAGGTATATGGGAGGCAGGCTTCTTGGAGTCATTATAATGCTTGCTCCTGGCATGATCTCCTTCATTAAATAATCTTTTAATGCAACATTAATAGTAATTACAAGATTACAGTTCAAAATACTCGATAACAGCCCACTGTGGAGCTGAAATGTTACCATTCTTTTCTCTAAAGAAGTCAGTGGGAAGCAGGCCTCCTGCACAGTGCCACCATTGCAGTACCCAGATATAGAGAGATGCAAACTGTTTGCTAGTCCTCTTAAGAAAACAGATTTCTTAAGCCCTAGGAAGCATAATCTATGGATGGGCAGTAGCTGGAACACTATGTTCAAAAAAATAATACACACACAGACACATGGACATAAGTAATTCTTTCTCTTTCCTTTTCCTATCTCCATGCCCACCCTCCCAGTCCTAAATATTTTCATTTAAAATAGATTAATCCACAGGACCTTTAAATTTGTGAAAAGAAGTTATTCCATACCACCATACTGTCTCAAGAGTGATCACTTTGTCTTTTAAGTCACTATTTTTGAAGAAATTAGTATAACTCATTGCATAACTCTTGTGCTCTATACCTTCTTTCTTCACATTTGTGCATATGTAAGGAAAATCGAATGAGCAGTTAATTAATTTTGCTGAAAGTGATCTGGAAGGAGGAAAAACCTCACAACACTACCAACAGTTTGGTTTCTCCTCCTACCTTGCTCTGTAGGCCTTGTTGTACTCAAGGCCCTGGCCCATACCTGTAGCTTGCCAACTTCGTGGAGTTGCCAGCTGCTTGTTTGGTCACTGCCAAGACCTCACCCTCCGAGATGGAATCACTCTACCCCATCCTCATATCCATTTCTGGAAGGACAACACTATATCCTTTTGTTTCCTTCTGCCTGATCCTTTCCCAGAGACATTATCTTAGCCCAGGACTCACAGGCACCCTGGAATCCTCACCCTAAGATTCCGGAGATGAGTCTTTCCTTTTGTATCAAATGGGTGGGAATTCAGTAGGTCTTGTGCATACTGAGCAAAGGGTCAGGGAAGCACAGATTCTGGCACTCATCCAGGGTGCCACTCTGCTACAATATCATGGGGGGGGGCCTGCTACTCAGGAATTTTTGGCTCTGACAGAGCTAAGTAGGAAAGCCAAACACTATACCAACCTTCATTCTGCCAGAATCTAAGAAACGCCATCACTGCCTCTCTTTGTGGAGAGATCCAAGTCCACTCGGGGAACCCCAAGTGAACAGTCTACTCGACTCAGCACGTGATCTATACTAGTTTCCCTGTCAAAGGGCATAGCTTTCATTTCACACTGTCAACATAGGCCACATGGCTGCTGAAGGATGGCTGAACTCTGCCACTGGCTACTGTTTCCAAGATGCATTGCCATGAACAAATTTGAATTTTATCCAAGTGCAATTAATCAACCGGGCCATTTTAACTCCCTCCATATCTTAAGTTTCCTACAAATGAATATACAAATTCCCAAATGAGGGCTCATTATACTGAGCAGCCCAAACCCCACACACAAAAAAGCCATAGATACTGGGCTTTATTCATAGTATTGAACTGTGTTCAAAGAAATAGGATCTTTATTTTACCCTCTTTGACATTTATAGGTTGATCTTGATGTCACATCAAGTTAAAGTAAAGAATTATCATAGATATGAATGCTCTGGATCCAAAAAAGACTGCAATGCCATGAACAACTCCAAACATAAATTTCAAGACAACCGTAATCCTGTTGCTTAAGTATCTCTGTGTGCATGTTGTGTATATTACTAATCTACTCCCCTTAGACTCAGACATACACAATAGTACCTTATTTCTCTGTAGTTTATTAAACTGTTCCCATGAGCCTGGCTTCCCCAACACTCTTGGATATTAGGAAAAATTCCTTGCAGTTCAGTAAAGTCAGTCCAATTCAGCCTCTTCTGATTTTAATGTTTTTTTTTTTTTAATTCAGTCTCTCATGGGTAAATGCTCTCTCTTTCAGATTCTCTCTTCCTCTTTCCTTCAAGATGGTGTGTACATCTAAGGGCACTGGGGCTTATGTGACCTTGTGTAGATTTGTTTTCTATGCTGTGTAACCAATTGTTATAACCTTAGTGACTTAAAACAACACACACTTATTATCTTATTGTTTCTGTAGTTCATGGGTCTGGACACAGCTTAATTGGTTCCTCTGCTCAGGACCTCATGAAGCTGCAACTAGGAGTATTGGTCAATAATGGATTCTTATCTGGAGGCTCAACTGGGGAAGGATTCACTTCCATGTTCACTTAGCTTATTAATAGAATTTATTTTTCTGTGTCAGTAGAATTCATGACAACTTGCTTCTTCAAAGCCAGCAACTACAAGGGACTACAGGGACAGTCTGCTAGCAAGAGAGAATCCTATACATGTATAATGTAACATTATCACAGGAGTAGAATCCCTTTAATGTTGACATACAAAATAATGTAATTCTGGGAGTGACATTCTATCACCTTTGGCATATCGTATTGATTAGAAGCCAGTCACAGGTCCTACTCATAATCAAGTTGGAAGGGATGACAGAGTTTGTGACTACCAGCAGTGGCACTAAGGTGGCAGAGAAGAAAGTGGCTCTGCATCCACACACGGTTTCCTATTCCTAGCTGGTGTGCACAGCAGAGCAACTATAGTATTTCCCCCTTATCTGCTGGGAATACATTCCAGGCCCCAGTGAATGCTTGAAACTAGGAATAGTATATATGCTGTGTTTGTTCCTATACATATATATTTATGATGAATTTGAATTTATAAATTAGGCACAATAAGTGATTAACAACAATAACTAATAATAAAATGGAACAATTATAATAATATGCTGTAGTAAAAGTTATCATGATTGTGGTCTTTCACTGCTTCTCTCAAAACACTGTAAAACTTTATGACTATGGTTGAGTGTGGGTAACTAAAACCATGGAAAGTAAAACCATAGGTAAGGGGAGACCACTATGTTGTATTCTTCTCCCTGGACTGGTGGCATCTAAGGTACAGTGGGTTCTATTTGAACTTTTGAGAAAACCTGCTGACACCCAGGACTAAAGTTTATAGTCCTCATCATTTTTTTCTTCAGATTTGAAGTCCACATTCCTAGAGTCAATTGTGAACTCACTGCAGTCATTCTCAGCCACTCTTCACTACCTAAACAGGATAAGCTTCTAACTTAAGCAGTCTATGGGGATTCTTGAACACTGCCTTACTTTGCCCATATATGGCCAGCTGTCTGATTTTTCTAGCACCACATTATGCCTCCTGAAGCATGCTGGATGTGGCCCTGTGCGGGCCTTCCCCAAGAGGCCTGAGGCTTCCCTAGGCTATGATAAGATTAGGAAAAACAAAGTCTTCAACCTCTGAACTCTTCCTCATCCCTCTCCCTCCTCTCTTCTTTCTCCTACCCACTAGGACCACAAGAAACAGAGCTTCTACTTTTCTCATTTCATGAGTTTTCTCTATTTTAAGACTACAGTAAACCTCCATGGTCTAGTCAGCTATGCCCAGTTTGTCATATGTTAAATAAGAAGTAAAAGGACTTGGGAAATCATTTTGTCTGTCAACAGAGTTGAGCTTTCAAAACAATGATCTTTCTATGACTTCAAAATAGTCAATTTTGAGACTAAAAGCAGATCAACACCCTCTTTGTTTTGAGCAAGTTTTGCCCTCTCTTTCCTGGGGGCAATGAGCCTCATGACGCGGTCTTGCAAGTAGATGGTTGAAAGAAAAATGATTTAAGGAAAAATTAAAAACGCATTCACATAAGTACAAACAGACATAAGTGCCCCTCCCACACACGGGAGTTTAAATAGATAAAATGTGTTTGTAGAGTCATTCCTTCACTGGATTTCAAAGTGAAGTGTTAGAATCCACTTTTGATGAAAGGCTCTAGAATAGAGCCTATCCAACTAGTACAACACAGGGTGCCTCCATATTTAACCCTTCAGCTCTCATAGTGGTAGATGACACCTGGGACAGCTAGAGTCCCTGGGCCTGTGGTTTCCAATCATTAACAGACTCAGCTGGTTGTCCAAGAAAGCTGGACAGTCATTTCAGTTGCTCCATGACGTGAAATAGTTTGAGAAGTACTGCTCTGCGAGGCCACTGCTACAGACCTCTCAATTGGCAGAATATTAAACATGGTAATATCTACCTGTTCTTTATGACTGATTTTTTTGGTATAGGTCTTAATAATATGTAACCTGTTGCTGTGTTTGCTTTATAGTTGTTGGTAGTACCACTGTCTTGATTTTCTTTGTTGGTGATCAGTGGCAGTAAGAGTATGTAGAAACTATTTTTCATCTACATAAGGCCAAGTGGACTGTATGCTAATATCACCTGAGACTGTGGCCTTATTACCAGTGGTTTCTTACCAAACACACTAATTTGTCCCCAAAACCATAGTAGGCCAGCAGTGGTGCCACCAGGGATAATGTGCCAGCACCACTGATCTGTAATCTCTTCTCCCTTTCACCTCTATGTCTCACGCCTTTGTTCTATTTTTTCCGTCTTGTTTTCTCTGTCTCCCTGACTATTTCCTAATCTTACTATGGGGCTGCTGAGTCTCAGCCTAGCCAGGAAGGCCCACAGGGAAGCAGTGCTATTCTCTCAGCAGCCGCAGTGAATACTTTAGTAGTGCCAGGATGACAACTCATAGTTATGACAAGAAAGCCTTGCGAGACTGGTCTTGACTGAATGCGGTCCAAACTATAAACACTCCCCATCTGCATTTTTAATCTGGAGACTGGATGTTCAGGAAAAGCCAAATTTAAAGGGAAATCCAATAAAAACATTAGCAACACCTCCCCCAAATCACACATGTAGACACACACACACTGTGAGACAACAGAATTGTTGGCAGAAATATGAATAGTTGTGCTCGTTCTTAAGAAAATTATACCAGAAAGAATATAAATGGACTAGACCATGGGGAGTCCTAACCCCACAACTTCACTCAGTTGATCATGGCATGTACTTAGTGCTGTCTAGAAATCTCTTCATAATCTCACACCCCCTAAATATAATGAAAAACAAGACAAGGCTTTGATGAAAAGAAAAAAATAAATTGAAATCAAAGAAATCCAGCTGCCCAGATCCCAGGGAGCTCATAATCACAGTCTTTCCTACAGAAAGCAGTAGCTGGATATTCAAAAAAAAAAAAAAAGATAATTTATTTGGAATATACATACCACGGAGGAGAGGAATTTTTTCTGCATGAAAACCCAGCAAGTGGCACCTCATTAAACAGGACCTAGACTTAATCTAACTTCGAATAGATTAAAAAAAAAAAAAAAGAAAGGATTCATACGAAGCTCTCCAGCCTGGGGGCTTCATCTCAGAGCTTCAGAGTATAATGAATGAATTAAGTAGGGCAAGTGATTAACAACAAAGAAGCAATCGCTTATGCTTTTTTAAAAACTGAAATATTATTAAATTTAGCATAATATGTTCATTGTTTATGGACAGGGTCAGGTTGAATTTATTTTTTAACTGGGGAGTGGGGGAAAGAGAGAGAGGCTAGAGAAATCACGGATGGAAGCTGACTCTAAAAAGATAACATGAGTAATTTCCAATCTTTTTGGAGTGTAGAACCTTATCTTGTTGCTATTTTATTGGATGCCCTACTTATCTCCTCTCTCAAAAAAATTCGCGTGGTTTTTAAGAAACACAGCTATTGAAAATTAGTTCTGTAGCATGAACATGGTAAAAACCATCAAGATGTTCCACGAGCTAATTGGAGACACTTGGAGATATCAGGCAACGAAAGCTGAAAATGTCTCTGCTAATATTGAGATAAAGAGTCATGACAGTGGGAAAATAGTTAAGAGGCCATTTTATGAAGTAAAAGTAAAACATCAACCCGATGAAGGTTATTTTGATGACTACATAAGGACAATCATCAGAACAGGAGGAAAATATCAATTTGTACATCAATTTGTAGCTGTTGATACTAGTTAATTTATTTTTTCCCTGTGATAACTGGCCATATTTATAACAAAAAGCAAATATCTGATATTCATAGATGTTCTTATTTATCCACCTTTGGATTCCAAAAATTTGGATTCTTAATTACATATTTGTTGACTACATAAATGAGTGAACAATAAAGGAATGAGTAAATGAATAAAGAAATATGACTTTTTAGGAATAATCTTCAAGCAGTTGTCTTGTTGAGGTGAATCACAACTATTTCAGTATATGTTAAATTTCCCTACTAAAGTTCCGTAGCTGTAGAAAGCCTAATTGTATTTTCTTATTACTATACTGGCAATTAGCATGAACTGTAGTGTCACATTGTAGCTTTAATTTCCATACAAATTTTGTTTCATCTATATAACAAATATTTATTGAGAGCCTCATATATAATAGGCATTGCCCCACACCCAAGGGTGAATCAGTGAACAAAATGGACACAATCTCTGCCTTTTGGGAGTTAAAATCCTAGCAAGAGAGACCCAACTCAAGAGGTAAAAGTCTCACAACTCAATAAAATGATGAGTGTGTTAAAAGCTGTGTAGAAAGCTCTCTAACAGAAGGATTTAAGCTAATCATTAAAATCAGGGAAGGCAACATGATGAAATAATATTGATCTGAGATATTTAGGATGAGTAATTGACTAAAGTAGGTGGAGTGAGAGCATTTTGGGCAAAGGGAACACAGTATGTGCAAAGACCCTGAGTCAGGTAAGAACTCTTTCAGAAAAGCACACACACACAAAAATCAATCAATATAACTGGATCACAGTGAGAAAGGAGAAGACTGACCAAGTGTCAGAGGAGGAACAGTTTGGTGAAGGATATTGGAGGCTCATGGGATTGAAAGAACAGATTTCAAATGGGCAGGATTTAGAAAGCCCCAAAGGACTAGGGAGTAGGAAGTTCAAAAAGAGTCTTTATAGTAGGAATTGCCAGGCCTGGGTACCCATTACATTAATCAAGTTTAACAAATGCCCTTCTTTTTGTCACTCTCTTTCAGTTCCTGGAGCATCCTATTGACCTTGTTTTCAAAATGTCCCTTACCTAGGGGAGGAAAGAACAGCTGACTGATGGTCCCACTACACTATCTCAAATGGGAAAGAGGTGATTTCCTGAAAGAAAAGTGGGATGCAATTAGGAAGAAGGAATGTGGGGCTGAGAAACAGCTGGATTCAGAATATAATGGAGATAGAGTCTACAAGACTTGGGGATGGGTTAGAAATGAGGGCTGATGGAAAGGAGATTTCAGATCTGGCACACATGGTTAATATTTAAAATATCAGTTTCATTTCAATAGGAAAATGTGCCACAGTTTGGGCAAGGAGTCATATGAAGTGGAACTTCCGCGACTTAATTCTAATGACTTATTCACTGAAGGGAGAAGATGCAAAACCACTTCCTAAGGCAGTGGTTCTCAACCTTCCTAATGCTGCAACCCTTTAATACAGTTCCTCATGTTGTGGTGACCTCCAACCATAAAATTATTTTCCTTGCTAGCACCACAACATGAGGAACTATATTAAAGGGTCATGGCTTTAGGAAGGTTGAGAACCACTGTCTAAGGGAAAAATATGGCTTTGCCTATAGATACTACACAAGGATGAAAACAAACTGTTTGTTAGATCTCTAATGCGTATGGATCTGCTTTCAGCTGGCAACATAAAAATCCAGAGCTCCAGGGCTCTTCTGAGTGGACAATCTCAAGCCATCTGCTATTGTGCATCTACTAGAAGCCCAACTACAGGAATGGATGATTAGAAAAAAGTAATATGAATACTTATGGCTAATGTTTATTGAGTGCTTACTATGTGCCAGGTACCATTTAAAAATCTAATGCATTATTTCATTCAATCCTCACAAAAATACAAAGAGGTAGGTAGTATCTTTTTTTTCCCATGCTATAGATAAGAAGGCAGAGGACATGGCTATAGAGAAGAATAAATGAGAAATGTGGCTTTTCTACCATTGTTGAATAATCGATCATACCTGCCAGGCATTTTACTTAATCTCATGCAATACTTACCTATAGGCTAGCTGTGAGGAGTACTATCTCACCTTTATTTATAGATGAGGATACAGGGCCTTAGAGAGAAGTCATTTACCTGAAATTAACCAGCTAGTAAATTTCTACAATAGGATTTGCATTCAGGTCACTGACGCAAATGCTCATGTTCTAGCCCAGGCTGCTTTCCAGAACACTTCTGTGTCTTGCCCATTATCACACAACAGTCCAGCCATACTTATTGTCTACCATCTACTTAGTAGTCACTATGAGCCAGTCTCCAAGTTAGGCACTGTAATAAATAGTCACTTCCAGGAATATCAACTTGACTAGGTTATAGTACTCAGTTATGCAATCAAACACTAATCCAGGTGTTGCTGTGAAGATATTCAGTAGATATGATTAAAATCCAAAATCAATTGACTTTAAGTAAAGGACATTATTCTAGATAATCTCAGTGGATTCAGTTCAATTAGGTCAATGGCCTGGAGGGCAGGGTTGAAGGCTTTCAACCTGCAAGAAGAAATTCTGCTGCCTGTAGGCCATACCTTCAGGCTATGCTCTAGAGTTCCAGTCTGCCCTTAACAGTCTGCCCTATTTATGCAGACTTGACTAGCCAACCTCCACAATTGCATAAGACAATTCCTTGCAGGATATCTGTTAAACTATATCTCCTACTGATTCTGCTTCTCTAGTTAACTTTAACTGATAGAGGAATGTTATATGAATTATCTTAATTATTTTTTCTGATAATACTAATGATAAGTATTATCAACAGAGGACCAGAGAAGTTAAGTAATTTCCCCGAAGTAGCACAGCTTATACATTTCAGAAGTGGGATTCAATCCTGCTCCTTAAACTCTAAACCCTTGCTTTTTAATACTGTGTCATGCCACCTAAGGCAGTATATTCAGAGAATGTATACTCCATTCACTTCTTTAAATCCATTAAGGATAATAGTTGTGGAAACTGAGGGTCCTTATCTAACAAAAGTAATCAATGTAACCTGGTTCTTTGCGTCCTCAATGAATCCTCAACAATAAAAAAAAAATTTAATTTAAATGCTATATTTGATAAATCATTAGTGAATTTTAGAGTATACTGTTAAATTGACTGCCCTAACAAAGAAAAATGGCTAGGTGGTTAAAAATGAGTTCTTTGTTAAAGAGGAAAAGTAATAACAAGGTTAACAATGATGACCCAAATGATGCTCCATTATAGAAAAACAAACTGAACCCACAACAAGTAGAAAATAAAGGATGTTACTACATCTTTCCTCTATTAGGCCCAGCATTCAGGATTTAGTTTCAGCAAAACATCATCATTGGTCCATTCAATTAATGTAATTGTTTTGTCTGTCTTTGGTATTGTAGTCTTGTGTATATATATATTTTCAGTCTTATAGTTGTGTAAGATTATAAACCTGAGAAGTTTGCACCCACTTTTATTTTTTCCATATTATAACAAGTAATTAGGCTAACACAGAAGTTTTGTGGTAACTTATTTTTCCTTTAAAAATGCACTTTTCATTATATGAGTTTGCAAATACCTTGGGAAACTGATAATATCTCCTTTTGGCTTTAGCTGCCAGGAAGCTCAGAACTGAATTCTGTTGATATTTCTTGTCTAAGTATTGCTGTTGTTTCTATAATCTTATGTTTTTAATTTTGATTTATATTTCTCCCACATCGGACCTCATATGTAAATATTACAAACTGCCTCAAATCCTTTGCAGAATGAAATGTGAAATAAATTTTTTTACAATAATGATTGATTAAATGATTCTTTAATTCCTGTCAATGAGAGCCAAAAATGATATATGTAAAAAAATTATACAATCGGGGGGCAGAAGGATCATTCAGCTGAGCTCTCCTAGAAGGAGTATGGAAATAAAGAGAGAGCCCAACCATACCCACGTGGGGACCATACCCAGAGTCATAGCTCAGGGAGTACAGCAAGGATGTGGTGAACTGGACACAGTGTACAATCTTGAGCAGTGGAAATCTGATAAATTACACACGTGATTGTGACTGGCTGGGATCAGCAGATCCCCACCCCTGGAAAAGGCCCAGGATAGAAGGAAGCCTTTCCAGAATTTTCAGTTGTTAGGGGAAGCTGCATGTTAAGTGGAAAGCTTAGAAGAGTGGGCAACTCAAACACTATACAGAAACCAGATTTGAGTTCCAGGTGGAGTGGATTTGCCATAGATAGATTTGGTGACTGGGGAGGCAGCCATACTGAGAAGGTCTCAGTGGCCAGGCAGCTGCCATTGGGGAAGATCAGGAGCATGGCTGTCTTAATTCTGCCTGCTGAGATCAGAACTCCACTCTAAGATAGGCAAAGTGACTCTCGCACTCCATGGGCATTGGAGCTGGGGGGCACTGTGAGACCTGTCCCTGAAGGATTCTTGTTAGTTTTAAGATCCCAATCTGGCAAGGTCCAAATGCCAAAGAAACAATCAGGAGATCACTGAAGATAACTAAGTATGGAATAAGGGCCATAGAGGTTTCTCTGTGTCTCCTAAAAACACCACAGTGCCACCTGGTGTCCCCACAACATATGGTCATCAAGAGTAAGGAATTCTGTTTGAAACAAAGAAGGCAGTGAGAAGGAAAAGAAGGACAAGGAAGTGAACAAGAAGAAAGAACACATGGGGGGAAACCAAAAGGAAAAAATCAGGCAACATGAAAAACCAAAACAGAGGAATTCCCCCCAAGGGAACATGAGGCAGCTACTGCAGAAGGCTCCACCTATAAAGAATTCATGGACTTGACAGAAAGGGAATTTAAAATATGGATGATAAAGACAATAAAAGGAATAGATGAAACAATGTAAAGATAAAACCAAAAATCAGATGAGAGATACGTAGAATATAGAAAGGATATGGTGGAGCTTAAGGAATGAAGCAGACAATCAGAGAATGTAAAGAAGCCGTGAAAATATCAAAAATAGCTTAGACCATGGAGAAGAAAGAAACTCAGGACCAGAGGGTAAATTTTCTTAGTTAACCCAGGTAGTTAAAGAGGCAGAAAAGAGGAGAGAAAAAGCAGAACAGGTGCTTAGAGAACTACAAAAGTCCATGAAGCATTTAAACATATGAATGATCCCTATCATTCCTAAAGGGGAAGAAGATTGCCCCAAAGGAATGGAAGCCCTCCTGGAGACTATCATAAGTGAAAACTTCCCAAGTTTTACTAAAGACCTTGACATACTCCTTTGATATGGATTGAACCCTGGGCCATTTCTACTCAAAGAGAGCCTCTCCAAGGCACATTGTAACAAACCTTCCTTAAGTCAAGATGAAAGGCAAAATTCTGCAAGGAGCCAGGAGTAAGTACCAACTCAGAGGCAGAGCCATTAGGATGATAGCAGACTTTTCAACTGAAACATTCCAAGCCAGAAGAGCATGGTCACCCAACTTCAACATTCTTTTTTTTTTTT
>NW_003852626.1:1249793-1257828 GCF_000181295.1 Otolemur garnettii
CCTTGTAAGATAAACCACAGAAGTGATCCCTCCAATCTCCCTCCCTCCACCCATTCCCCCCTCCCCGTATTCTTAGGCTGTTATTAGGTTATAGGTTTCATATAAAAGGTATAAATTAGTTTCATAATAGGGGTGTGTCACAAGAATGGAAGAAAAAGTATCCAATGAACTTCAACATTCTTAAACAAAACAATGTTCAGCCCAGAATTCTGTGTCCTGCTAAACTAAGCTTCAAAAATGATGGAGAAATCAAATCTTTTGAGGATATGCAAGCACTAAGGAAATTTACCACAACAAGACCAATACTACAGGAAATATTTAGACCTATTCTAAACACTGACCACCACAATGGACTGCCAGCAAAGTAAACACCCAGAAGCTAATGTCAAAACTTAGCTTCCCCAGTGGTGCAAAGGATAAAATTACACAATGGGCTTTCACAAAATAAGATGTATAGAACTCCACCACACTTATCAATTTTCTCAATAAATGTCAATGGACTGAATTCACCACTGAAGAGTCACAGGCTGGCTGATTGGATAAATAAGCACAAGCCATCAATAGGCTGTCCCTAGGAGACACATCTAGCCTTAAAGGACAAATCAAGACTCAGGGTAAAGGGATGGAAAACAGTATTTCAAGCAAATAGAAATCAGAAGAAAGGAGGTATTGCAATCTTACTTTGAGATACAAGTGGCCTTAAAGCAACTAAAGTTAAGAAAGACAAGTTAAGATGAACAGTTTATACTGGTCAAAGGAACAATATAACAAGAAGACATTTCAATTTTTAATATTTATGCACTCAAATTAAATGCTTGCACATTTAGAAACGGATTTTGATGGGTCTGAGCAATATGTTATTTCATAACACCATAACAATCAGGGCCTTTAACATCTCTCTGACAGAGTTGGACAGATCTTCTAAACAGAAACTAAAGAAACATACAAAGGACTTAATTGTGACCCTAAAACAAAAGGGATTAATAGACATATACAGAACAAATCATCCCAAAGCTAAGGAATATACATTTTTCTCATCAGCCATGGTACATACTCCAAAATTGACCAATTCTAGGATAAAAATTAAACATCAACAAAATTTAAATAAATGAAATTATACCTTGTATCCTTTTAGACTACATGATAATAAAGGTGGAACTCAACTCCAACAAAAACATTCATCCCACACAAAGACTTGGAAATTAAACAACCTAATGCTTAATGATAGATGGATTCAGGAAGAGATAAAAGAGGAAATCATGTAATTCCTCAAACATAACAACAATGAAGATACAAGTTACCAAAACCTGTGGGAAACAGCATAAGCAGTCTTAAGAGGGTAAATTATCACATTAGATGCCTACGTCTGAAAAACAGAAAGAAAGCATATCAACAAACTCATGAAACATCTTATAGAATTGGAAAAAGAACAATCTACCCCAAACACAGCAGAAGAAAAGAAATAACCACAATTAAATCAGAGATTAATGCAATTTAAAATAAAAGAATTGTTTAAATAATTAACAAAACAAAAAGTTGGTTATTGAAAAAAATAAATAAAATTGATAAATCTTTGGTCATATTAACTAGAAACAGAAAAGCAAAATCTCAATTAGAAACTATAAAGGGGGAAATAACAGGTCATGCCACAGAGATAAAAGAGATGATTTCTGAGTACTACAAGAAAAATCTATGCCCAGAAATTTGATAATGTGGAGGAAATGGATCAATACCTGATCAATAACTGGAGTCACATACTCTCCCTAGACTAACCAAGAAGAAACAGATCTCTTGAACAGACTGATTTCAAGAACTGAGATGGAAGAAACAATAAAAAAATCTCCCAACAGGTGGCACCTGTGGTTCAGTGAGTAGGGCACCCGCCCCATGTACCAAGGGTGGCAGGTTCAAACCTGGCCCCAGCCAAACTGCAACAACAACAACAAAAAAAATAGCCAGGCATTGTGGTGGGCACCTGGAGTCCCAGCTACTTGGGAGGCTGAGGCAAGAGAATCACTTCAAACAAAACACATTCTACAAAACAAACATCACTCTGATACCAAAACCAGGAAAAGACCCAACTAAAAAGAATTTCAGACCAATTTCACTAATGACTATAAATGAAAAAATTCTAGCCAAAAAATTACAGGTACGCATTTAAAAAATCATTCATCATGATCAAGTTGGTTTCATCCCAAGGGTGCAAGGCTGGTTTAACATATGCAAGTCCATAAACATAATTCACCACATCAACAGAAGCAAAACCAAAAACTATATGATCCTGGGCATTGCCTGTGGCTCAGTGAGTAGGGTGCCAGCCCCATATACCAAAGGTGGTGGGTTCAAACCCGGCCCCAGTCAAACTGCAACAAAAAAATAGCCGGGTGTTGTGGCAGGCACCTGTAATCCCAGCTACTTGGGAGGCTGAGGCAAGAGAATCACCTAAGCCCAAGAGCTGGAGGTTGCTGTGAGCTGTGACATCACAGAACTCTACCAAGGGTGATAAAGTGAGACTCTGTCTCTTAAAAAAAAAAAAATATGATCCAATAGATGCAGAAAAAGCATTCAATAAAATTCTTTTCTAATTAGAACACTGTGTAAAACAGTGTGGAGGTCCCCCCTAAATTAAAAGTAGTTCTACCATACAACTCAGTAATCCCTCTTCTGAGTATTTACCCAAAGGAGATGAAATCACAGAAAGACAGATAATACACATGATCTCACTTATATGAAGAATCTTTTTTGAAAGATAAAATACATACAGATAAAAAACAAAACAGTGGCTACTGAGGGGTTGGTTGGAGTGGGAGAGGAAACAGCAATATAGGTCAAAAGATATAAATTACAAATTTGTAGGATAAAAATGTCAAAAGATGTAATGTAAAATATGGTGCTTGTACTTAATAAGAGCATATTGTACTCAGAATTTTCACTAAATGAGTAGATTTTATAGGCATACTTGTCATAGGGGAAGTGGGTGGCTATGAGATAATGGATGTTAATTTGTTCCACTATAGTAAACCGTTTTGCTATCTCTTAACGTCATGTTGTTGTGTACCTTAAACACATACAATAAAATGTATTTTTAAGAAGTGGAAACAGACAAAACAATATGAGCAAATATGTGAAGGCAAGAAAGTACTGGGTGCTGTTAGGGGGCCTAATATGGCCCTACAGGAACCCTCCTTTCCTCCTCCTAAAACAAAGAACACAAAGGGCCTGGTTAGCCCCACCTGCAAAATTTGCAACAAAGGACCCTAACTCCCCAAAGCCCTCCAAGCAAGCTGTGAAATTTGCCCAACCCCAAAGGGATCTCTAACTGCTCCCTGGCACAGATGCCATTTTTGCCCTGCCCAGGTATGTCACCATCCCTTTCCAATAAACCTGACTATCCCTCCTGGTCTCATCTCTGGGCCTGCCCAGACACCTTTCAAGTGTGTTTAAAGAAGAGCCAGTGCTCCCATTTGGTTGGTCTAAAAGGGAAGTAGTGGGACATATAGCAGGAAAGGAAGCCAAGAACAGATGGTAAAGGGATATGAAGACGGGCTTGCACTTACTTTGATAGGTAAGGGGAATCCTTAAGGTTTTAGAGCAGAGAACTGATATTAAGAGACGTGTTGTTTAGGAAAATTTTGTGATGGCCATAGAAGTAGAGCCATGGTCGCTGGTCTGTATCATCTCCACCTGAGAGCTTGTTAGACATGCAGGCCTGCTGCAGATTTGGTGAATTAGAAAATCTGGGGGTGGTGCGCCCAGCAGTCTTTTGAATAAGCCCTCCAGAGCATTCTGATGTACTCCAAAGTGTGAGAATCACTGGGTTAGGGCAATGGATGTCAAATTTGGCTGCGTGTTAGAATTACCTGGGGAACTTAAAAAAAAAAGAAAGAAAGAAAAGAAAACCTACAGCACAAAACCCCCAACCATGTACATTAAATCAAAAACCTTGCGTGTAAGAACTGGGCATTTGCAGTTTTGAAAGCACCTCAGGTGATTCTAATGGAAAACCAGGCATAAGCACTACTGAATTGGAGCACCTTTGGTGAAGAAAGGGCTGGAGATAGAGACTGAACAGAGTATTGCTTTGCAATAATTTGGTCAAGGGATATGAAGTCTTTAACTAGGGCTGTGTTCTAGAACAAAAAATAAAAAATGGAAATAGGCTGAGTGCAGTGGCTCATGCCTATAACCCCAGAACTTTGGGAGGCCAATTTGGAAGGATCACTTTAATTCAGGAGTTTCAGAACAGCCTGGGCAATATAGTGAGACTCTCATCTCTACAAAAAGTTTTTAAAAAGTTAACTGGGTGTAACAGGGTACTCCTATAGTCCCAGCTACTTGGGAGGCTAAGGTGATAGAATTGCTTGAGCCTAGGAATTCAAGGCTACAGTGAGCTAGGGTCACATCACTGCATTGCACCTCACCTCAGCCTGGACAACAGAGTAAGAAACATATATCAGAAAAAAATTGTATTCCCAAAGTCCTATTGTATAGGATCGGGCAACTACCTGTATATAAAGTGAGAGAGGAAGCCAAAGGTTTCAAAGCTTCAGAGAAGGGAGGGGATTGGTGTCATGGAATGCTGCCTGCTGCAGAGATCCTCAAAAGGATGAGTAGACCAAAAAGTGTGTGTGTGTGTGTGTGTGTGTGTGTGAGACTTAGTCATTCAAACCAGTGGTAAGGAAGTACAAGCAGCAGAGAGGACAGACCAGACCTCTCTTGATATAAGTTTGTCACATCTTTAGGGAAGACTTTTCTGAACCCCCAAGGTAGATCATGTCCCCATGTGATAACCTCTCCTAGCAACTTGTATATCTCCTTATCTCCTTTGTTAAATTGTTCAGCACAAACTCTATGAGAGTGAGGATCTTGTTTCACCTCTCTGACTACTGTATCACAGCCCCTTACAGATTACCTGTGCACAGTAGGGGTTTATTAAATGTGTGCTCTTTAATATATACCTCTCATTATTTTTAAAGCAGGAACTGAGCTGTAGTAGAAAGATTCTGTAGATGTCAGAGTCAGATAGGCCTGAGTTCCAGTCCTGATAAGAACTTTAACCATCTTCTTTGACAGAACCCAAAACACAGCAAATTTCCAACAATATTTGTTTGATTCATTAGTTAACAAATAAGAAAGATAAGTAGTAGGCTGAGAGGTACTGTGGTTCTGGGAAGATTTTCTCAAGAGGAAAGGAACCCAAGGATATTTGAGCATGGAAGAAAAAAAAGTGACAAGGATGAAATAGACAAAGAGGACAGATAATGGATCCAGGCTTAGGAAGAAGGAGGTGAAGAAAAGACCAAGAACACCGGAAGAGGTGTTGATTTGCAAGAAACAAAGGCACCACTATGGTTTGAGAGTTAGAAATTAATAGAAGGGGGGGCTTTGGTTTCAGCAACATTGTAAAGAAGATACTCTACATAGCTCTACTACTTCAAAAGCCTTAAATGCTGGATAATCTAGAATAATATATTTAAACCATATTGCTGAGCTCAGAAGTGAGGGGAAATACAAGGGTCTGTGGAGAAGGGAGAAGGGAGAAGGGAAGAGGAGGCAGGAGGAAGATACAGGAGCAAGAGTACGCTGAAAGCAGAGCAGGGCAAAGTAAGCAAACGTACAAGGAAGGAGGGCTGAGAACGAAAATATTCATGCCAGGAACCTAGAGTGTTAGAAGCTGGAAGTGAAATCCTAATGACTGGGTGTAGGCAAAGTGAGAAGCTGTACCTACCTCAAATCTGGCCCTCGTGAAGGTACTACATCATCAGTGAAGGGAAGGCCAGAAACAAAATCTGTCAGCCATCAGAGCAAGCCCACAAGGAAACCTTTCTTCACCATGCAGCAGATGGGCAGAAATTAACAGTAACAGTCGGAATCCCCACCACACCCCCAAACCAAGAATATGTTTCCAGATATTTGCTTAGAAGAAACTGGGATTTGAATTTATTCAACCGGCATGGCTGGGAATCACCAAGCCTAGAAGTTAATTCTAGTATATTAGCATCTCTGTTGACCAGCAAAAGCGTGTACATTTTCTATAGATAAAGCATACTCGATCTAGTAATAGACCTATAAGTGTCTCACAGATTATGTTTAGCCAAATGGAAGCACATAGTAACAATCACGAAGCACATAAAGAAACACGTTACCACGAGCAAGACTCAGAAGCAACAACAAGGAACAGACCTAAACCCTTAGGGATTATACGTATTAACAATAAGAAATGGAATACACAATAAACTGGACCTTCAAAGATAGAAAAGTTAAAAGCCAAAAAAAAAAAAGAGCAGAAAATAAGAGACTATCAACAACACACAAATATTTGAGAATTAAAATGAAAAGCTCAGAACTTATAGCCATTGTTATTAAATCTTAATGAATGTCTTAAGCAACAGCTTAAATACCTACAGCTAAAATAGAACTGCTAAACTAAAATATCAATCTGAGGAAATTACCCAGACTGGACCATGGATAAATTAAAATTTCAAAACACAAAAAGATACAGTACCAGAAGGTTTAGCATTTATCTAATCAGATTCCCAGAAGTAAAAGCTGGAGAGTGGAGGAGAGACAATGTTTGAAGAAATAATGGCTGAGAATTTTCCAGAACCAAACCCTCGATGTTAGAAACACAATCATTCCTAAATAAGAAAATAACAAAGATAAATCTATGCCCAGAGACATTTGTAGAACACAAGGAAAACCTTGAAACAAGCCAGAAAAGTATCAACAATGGAAGCCAAAACAGAGCAGAATGAAAGTTTCAATGTACTAAATGAAATGCTATACCGAGTCAGAATAGATTTCAAGAATGAAGGGGAAATAAAGACATTTAAAAATAAACAAAGACAGAATTTGTCACCAACAGAGCCTTACTAAAGAAAATTCAAAGAGATATACTTGAAGCATAAGGACAGTTATCACAGATGGAAGGTCTAAAGAGAGCTGATTGTATAAACTACAGTAATCCCAATTACCTTAATTTGATCACTATATATTATGTGCGTGTATCAAAATATCACATGAACCCCAGAAATATGGACAACTTTTAAAAAGTGTAAATGTCATTTTGTGGGCTTAATAAACAAAATAGATATAAAATTTTTAATGGTAACACAAGCTGGAAGGGGGATATACAGAGTAAAAATGTCTTAACTTTTTGGTACCGCCAAAGAGAAGGGTGAAGTTTGTCATTTCCATAGGTTTTAAGAAGTATCCATATTACAAATAAAGACAATAGAAATGAAGTATGTATATTACAATCGAAATAATAAACACAGCACATATAACTTCTAAACCAGTAGAGGAAGGGGAATGGGATGAAAATACATGCAATCACTTTGAAAGGCAGCAATTAATACAAGGAAAATTAAAAAAGAACAGGCAGGACTAATTGAAAATGTAAGAATAATAAATTCAAATCCACATATGACATTACTTGCATTAAGTATAAATGAACTGAATGCTCCAGTTTAAAGACAAAGATCATTGATCTGAATTGTTAAAGCCCATCAATCTGCTAGTTGCTACAGTTACATGTAAAGTATAAAGTAAATAGAAAGGTTGAGGGTAACAAAAAGAAAGGAAAAATAGAGAAATGAAAAGAAAGGGGGAAAGCGGCATGATGCTGATACTACCTCAAAGAAAGCTGAATTGCTCATTGATATCAGATAAAATCAGCTTCAAGGCAAAAAGATGTACTAAGATAAAGTAGGTTACTTCCCCCAAAAGCCAGCAAAGCTAGCAAAACATATCAACAGGAATTTCACAGAACAATAAACACAAATGGCAAAGAAACAGGAAAAGATGCACACACTGATTAGTGATAAGGGAACCACAGATTAGAACCAATTAGGTATAGTCTCACACCACCAGAATGACAAAATGTTTAATGTCTGATGATACTAAGATCTGGTGAGGTTGTGGAGTAAGGAGAATTGTATATACTGTTGGTTGGAGTATTAATTGATGGAGTAAAAAAAGTTTGGCATTTCTGTGAAAACTCGAAAATACACTCTAAAAGTCATCAGTTTCTCTC
>NW_003852626.1:1258612-1261486 GCF_000181295.1 Otolemur garnettii
AGATAAGTATGCTACATTCATTCTAGGAAATTCTATTCAATGCAACCATATGCATTGACATGGATGAATCTCACGAACATAATATTGAATGAAAAAAGCAACTTGCAGAAGGAAAAACAGTCAATATGACCCCATTCTTATAATGCTCAAAACCATTGGCAACATATTGTTTAAGCATTCACACCTGAGTGATAAAATTGTAACAGGAAGCAATAATGATATTTTAAAACTCAGAGTAGTGTTTTCCCCTGAGGGGATAGGGGGGTGTATACAATGAAGGTGGGGTTGGTACACAGGCAACTTTAGTGGTCTTCAGAGTACGTACATGTGTGTTCATCAGAATTTTCTTTATACTCAATATAAAAGTTATCTAAGTATATATATATACATATGTACGTATTTATTCATATGTGTTAAATATAAAAGAGAAAGGCCAATTATGCAGAGAAGGGGATGACCATTTATGCATGGTGAGGGTGTGATGATGGGATTTAAGGCCAGGAGAGAATAATGGTCAGTTAGTGCTGCCACTGTGGGGGATATGTGAGGAAAGCAATAACAGCTTTCCAAAATAATTCTGAAAGGGCACCCAGTGAGCTTGCTTAGGTTCTGTGCTAACAAAATAAAATCATCCCTTTCCTGCCCCTTCTTTTTCTTGACTCTACACTCTCACGATAGTAACTCTAATATTAATACAACCATTTGCTGAATGCCCGCCCTGTGCCAGTTACCGATGAAAGAACTGAGGATCAGAGGGTTTTAATGTTGCTCAAGGTGACACAGCTGGTAGTAGAAGCCAGCGGTATTAGGAGTTAGTAGCAGAGCCGGGATTCAAACCCAGGTCTCTGTGATTCCAAAGCCTGTGCACTTACCACTCTACCCTCTTCCTGCCCCACCCATCACCCACATCCTTTGTGCTGTTTCTACGCCATAATTTCTGGGCTTCCGTGAGATGACGTCTGCTTTGATTTCTTTCTAATCTGTCCCAGGATTAGGATGAATAGATTGAGGGCTCACTATTGTGAAGAATCACACACTGAGATGGAATAGAGTGCCTAGTTCAGACTTCTGTTCTGTTTAAGGGAGTGTTACCAAGGGAAAATGGTGAGGAAGGAAAAATATGCCACGTCAAGCTAGCAACTACAAAAGGTCGTGAACATAGAGCAAAATCCCTGGTTCTTTTACATGACAATCTATGGTATCATTGACTTTTGTTGAATTTACCTGTAATTTGGGTGTAGAAACATTTGGGAGAGATGATAATGACTGGCATGAACTTGTAAATACCAACCCATAATTAAAAGACAGGTTCTTACCTGCTACCACAGTCTTTAGGGTACAATGAGATCTCCAATCCCAGCCCTCTCTCTGCTCCTAAATCTACAAAATCTATATTTCAAACTTGTTATGCCTTTCTGTATGACATTGATAGCTGTATTTCATGCCTCATGTACCTAACCTGTAATGCAGTTTGAAACACACAAAGGTGTTTGAACACTATTCTGGAGTCAAGCCATGCACTGCAGCCCAGTCCTGAAAGAGAACGCTGGATAATGAATGACTCACTGTGGTCTGTCTCATCCTTGGTTGAAAATAATCCTTCAATAAAGAAATAACAGATAATACATGAGACACACGCTTAACTAGGATCACAATCTCTGTTTCCAGCAGATAAATTCTTAAAATGTGGTTGACAATCAGAGATAGAGTTGGTTGGTTGTTTCCTAAATGTTATCTTTAATAACACAGCCCCATAAGCTAACATCATGTGACTTAGTTTTCACATAATTTAGAATAAAGTTTGTGACTGCAGAAGACAGATAGATATCAAGAGATGACATGGGAAATGTTGATTATTTTTCTACCCAAGGACTAGTTTTATTCCTAATTTCTGTACTCCCATTCCAAAGTTGGAATGAATAAAGAACTAGAAAAAAGGCCTTAATTGACAATATAATGCCCACAAGCATCAACAGATGTGATCCCTTGTAATGAAGCATGTGGGTCTAATTTGGCATCACTAACCACTTGGAGGATCTCCTTGCTGAGTTCTTGCAGGCTATCCTTCTAAACCTATGTTTGGCTGGCACCTGTGCCCTGTTGAAACTGGCTTGCCACCCTATGGATGGGCACAATGCCACCCTAACAGATGGCCATGAGAATTATCATGCCAGAGAACTACTATTGTTTCTAGCAAGTTTAACTTAACAGCAATTGGCATCTACTAAAAAATGACAAAATGGTGGTCTACCTTTCTGTGGCCTAAAACAGGCATGTCTAAAATCGGTTTTTCTGAGTCATCTTACATAATAATGAAGACCTAAAAGGGAGAAAGTGGTATTACAACAACGGTATAACTGTACTAAGGTGCTAATAAAAAGAGGGAGCAACACAGTTCAAGGTTATGCAATAACCCAAATTCAGCATCCTACTCCCCTAGAGCCAATAAGCAATTTACATCCAATATCATTATCTGTACCATTTTAAAACATCAGCCCTGGAATAAACTTTCTACTTGGTCACATACCTAGGCCTACTCCCATTGTTAAAACACACTTATTCCATAAATGAGCCTATGTGATTTGGGAACATTTCTTTTTGAGCAAGAACATTTAATTTTAAAACTTACATATTTATCAATAATGTTCACAAATGTTAAATATGAATCCCAAGTAACGTTTAGGTAATGTCAAAAATGCTCAGGATGGATAGCCGAAATCATCCTGAAAGTGATACTGGAAAAGTGGCACCCCAGCCAGCTCAGCCCAGCAGGACCTTGGGGACCTGCCACCTCTGTGTTGGTGGCAGCAGCTGGCAGAGGAACCGGAAGGTTGGAGCAAGCGATGGGGAGCTTCCCTCCCCCACCAGAGGCTC
>NW_003852626.1:1262355-1305272 GCF_000181295.1 Otolemur garnettii
ACTGTGGGATATACTTTACAGGCAGTCCTTACTTTGCACAATTCCAATTCCAAGCATGGATTTCAGTTATTACAGTTTACTTAAAGAACAGCAGCCCCCTGACAGCACAGTGCGTATTTCAGTTCTCATGGTATACGAACAGTGAGTAATTGCATCAAATACAAACTTCACTGCTGGCTCTTTTCAGTCCACAAATCTACTGCATTATAACAGGTGTGCATCGTAACTATTGATCCATTTCGTCATGTCTTTCAAAGTCTGCCAGTGATTGGTCACTAAGCATCCCCATCATTCAATTCATGAATGCACAACACGATGTGCAGTTGGTTTGCCTCCTCGTCTCCCAGTGATAAACCCATGTGGCGCTTTACAAAAATGGATAATTAAAACAGAGAATTAGCCCAAAAATAGAAACTGAAAGCAAAGAGACTACAAGTGATGATGTGGAAAATGAAATTTGAATCAAAGCTAAGTGGAATTACAGAAGAAACATGGGACCATGGGAGGTTGACACTGCTACCATTCAAGAGACCCTAGATGTGAAGCCAAAGGAACATAGTGGAAGTGAGCTAATAAAGAGAGATGACGAAAGTGGTTGTAACAAAAGGATGACCAGGTCCCAGAGGAAATGACACTGGCAAAAATCTTCACATTAAAAGGACGCTGGGACATACTTTGCAATATTGAAAGTACAAAAGATAAAATATTGGAAGGTGACCAAACTTGAAAAGGTGTATGACAACTCATCAATGCAGAGAAAAGATTCTTAACCCATATGGTAAATTATATGACAAGAAAGCAAACACTGCTCAAATTACTCTTGACATGGTTTTTAATAAGGAAAGAAACACTTTCATTTTCAATATTTCTAATGATTTATAGCATACTAAGTACCATTAGTTTTACAATTTTATTTCATTCCCCTGTACATTTATAACCATAGCAGTAAAAGAGTTTGTGACATTTTGACAAAATTTTTAAAGGTCACAGAACCATAGTGAGTTTTCCCATTAATCAATGGGACCACTTTACATGGTTTCAGCTCTCATGGTCATTTTCACAAAACTGGACTATTGTGCAAAGCATGGACTTTCTTACATTATTTCATTTGGGACTCACAAAAACCCTAAGGAGTAGGTAACAGTTCAGAGTTTACAGGTGACGAAGAAGACAGAAGAGGAGGTAACTGCTTAACTAAAGGTCAGGCAGCTTGGAAATGACAGAGCTTTATAGGAAGCACCTAGCAAAAAGGAGGTGCTCAAAAAAGACAAGTTCTCTTCCAAGTGATTGAATACACCTACATGGAGCCAGCCTCAAACTCATGCTCTCTCTACTAGGTAACACAGCCTCCTAAATTAAACATGAAGATTTTATTAAATATAGTTTAGAACCTAATATATGTGGTAATTTAGTTCATGATAAAAAAAATCACTGGAGAAAAAAATAAGATAGTATTTAATATATGGTATTTGGTCAACAAAATCACAATTTACAGGAAGGTCAAGTTTAAAAACAATTACCCTCAGCTAACATTAAAGTTGCCCTATGGAATGAAGACAAAAGGTACATTACTAATTGAAATTCTAGCTGACTCATTACATTAAAATTCAAGTCAGAAGGATCAAAAGTATAATAATAAAAACCAACACCACAGAGTTTATAAAAATAATTTAGTTGCATTTTTCTTAAAATCTTGGGGTAATAAATGTCTAGCATGTCACAAAAACCAGAAAGTGTAACTTTTCAGTCTGGAACATTTTAACAATTAAAAACTCAAAAGTACATTCGTGAAACTTCTCAAACAAAGTTTAAAGAAAAATGACAGAGTGGGCAAAATATTCTCACCCACATATGATAAGAGAAAAAAACATATTCCCAATATACAACAAGCGCTTACAAATCAAAAACTTAAAAAGAAAAAGAATGTTACAAAAAATGACAAAGGGCATCTCATAAGAGAAGCCAATGACAAAAAGCATGTAAAAGTATATGCAACTTTAGTCAATCATTGGAACAGCACAAATAAATATCTCAATGAGATATTATTTCTCACATCCCAGGACAGCAAAGTTGAAGAAGACCAACACTGTGCAAATCAAAACATACACATGAAAAGAGTATTCATAAGAATGTTTATTTTAGCACTGTTGATAATAGTGCAAAGCAAAAAGAACCCAAATCTACTTCAATACAAGAACAGGTTAAATAAAATACACTTGCACCTTGGACTGTCATTAAGCCAATAAAAAAGAAAAAAAAATGCTGATTTTTTTTTTTGACTGGAAACACATGGCCTGTAAGCATTTCCCCCGTTTTCTTCAGTTTTTTGTAACAATTGAATTAGATTACAGAATTTGGTATGTGGTACGTGACATAAAATATGTGCATACTCTATGGTTCTGCACTGATTTGTACAAATTGCACAGATTTCTGTGACTTGGTATTCTGAAATACAAATCTACAGATTTGTGTGATACACACTTTATTATTGTTGAAAACATTTTTGATATCTTTTTTCATTTGTAAACTTTTCTAATCTAATGGACAAATTTGTTTTAATGGGAACTAATAAAAAGTCACTAAAGATAGGATTGATCATGGAGAAAAGGTAGAAAGTCATACTTGGTACAAGGAAAATATTCAATGTCCCTAAAGTCGGCAGTATGCAAATGCATCGCCTGAATATTTGTCCAAAATGTTGGTCTAAGTAAGGAAAACTCTTCTGCTGCTGCCCACAAGTCTCTATTAAGGCACCAGGATTATGAGGGATGGTGACATGGAATAAGGATAGTTGTGGCTTCTCATTTGTGACACCATTTTTCTCCAAAGTCCAGGGTTGCCTCGAGCATCTCCCAGAAAAAAGACTCTAAGGTCAACTAACTGTTTTTATATTAAACACTCCATCTTTTAAGGTGGGCCTAGAAGCATTCTAGCCTTTTCCAAGTTAAGTTACTTTCAGGGAAGAAATGACAAACTTCTGCCAAATTACTGATTTGTAAACTTTCATATAGTCATTGAGCTTAATTTTTGTCTGAGTATGCCCATTTTGACCAAAAGGGATTCAAATAATTTCAATCTTTACCTTTCTCTTTCTCTGTCTATTTGCCAAGCCCGCGCTCATCTTGCATAAACAATAGTGACAAATCTAAGTTTAGCATTATGAACAGGATTAAGTTATCAGAAAATGAAATGAGGCTGTACTTGTACTCCTGGGTTAGCCTTGTGTCTAACTCATTTGTTTACTTAGTAAGAAACAGTGCCTGCGTGTTGACTTTGATAGAACATTCAATACAATCTGCCATCTGCCTTTTTTCCACCTTAGATGCAACCTCTCCTACAAAATGTCCTCTAATTTCTTATCTTAAATTAGCACATCTTACTTAATAAGTGGCAGGATGACAGAAATAATTTTAACAGTGAGTTTCGGAGCACAGCAACTGTCCACATGAACCTAAAAAAGCAACCATTGTTCCCAGTTGCACACTCATATGTCGCTGAGTATAACAGAAAAATTATTTTCCTATCTTGAGCTAAGATAATCAATTAAAATAAAATAAGAATAAAGAAAAATGGTACTTACATGATCTTAACATGAAAAGTGATATAAGAGAAAGGATTCTGGTATTAAAGGGGTCTACACAGCTCCTTCCCTTCCTCCTCCTGGGGCCCAGTGATCAGGGTGTGATCTCAAGTGGCTGGCCAGATCTCATGTCCCTTTTAGGTAGCTCAAAGCAGGAAGAACCATTGTATGGGGCCAAGCCTTTAGAGGATGTCCAAGATGGAGAGCCAGAACAAATGAAATGCAAATACAAAACCAGAAACGTCAAGAAAGGCAGAATCAAAATCAGGCAGTGGTCCAAAATCTATGACTTAGTTTACTTTGCAATCTTAACATTCATTGCTTAATTTCTGAGCCTCAATTTTGTCATCTATAACAACTGGCAACTCTGTCTGCTTTATTGATAGTTTATGAAAATATGCTTAAAGTGTTCTACAAATGTAAGGTCCTATTTATTAAGATACAAATATTTTGTCACGTGAATTTCCCTTTTTGCAATTCAAAGACAAAGGGATGACCTACGGAAGTCAAATGTGGATTTTTCTTTCTTCTAGTGTGAGATGTGCAAGAAAAATCATGTGGAGACCTCTGAACACTGGCAAGTTTCCAAAGCATCCCCTGTACAGCAATAGCAAGAGGGAACTTGGATTTCGATTTCCCCTTTATTTAGGTGAAGAATCCGCAATACCCATCCTTCGCTGAACTGAGGGAAGCGTTACAATTCCTCAAAATTGGGTGCAGGTGAAAAAAGAGCGTCCAGAGGGAAATACTATAGTCACTGCTAATGAGCAGCTGGAACTTGAGCAACTGATGGGAAAGGAAGAAGAATAGGCTGATTTGCACCCTGAGCTTATACAGCGGCTCTTAGGAGCTATTATTACAGGATACGTATTTGGCAATTTCAAGGATTTCAGTGTCAGAATATGAATGTCACATCTGATAGGGACATTTAAAAAAGAGAACAGAAGGTGGGCAATGGAAAGGGCATTTTACTCAGAAGATGCAGCATGTGCCAAGGCGTGGCAGCACGAGGACGCTTTGGTGTAACTTGGCTTTTAAGAGTTGGTGCTCAGTGTGTGATGTGTGGGAGAGGGGAGGAGGTGGCTGGGAGACAGGGCGGACTCGCAAGGCAGGAGGCACATGTGAAAACCCTGGGATGCTATACAAAGAGGTTTCTCCTCTGGGCCTTGGAAGGTTTATAAGCAAGGAAATGATCTGATCAGGTTCAGGGGGAATGCGAGGAAATTCTCTGCAGCGTGACAGTTAAAATTACATTAAACCTTTCTGCTATGCAATGTACATATTTTATATTAAAAAAACAGTTTCAAACTGTTAAAATCCCAGAAGCCTAATATGTTGGACATGCCATTCATAACATTAGATTTATATGATAATTATTTGTGATAGACAGAATTTTTTAAAATATGAAATTCACTCCCCTTTAAAAATAAAAAGAAAATGTTAAAGAGCATGGAAAAAGCAGGCGACATAACGACAGCAGATGAGATTGCATTTAAGTAGATGAGAATAAAATTGAATGGGTTCTTTTTCTTCTTTTAGCTTAGGCATGTTTATTTAATTACACACACATCTATTTTAACACACTAGTGTGTTACTATATCATAACATTTTCAAGTCAACTGAGACTCTCCAGGAGTGTGGGTTAGCACTCTATGAAACAACTGCAGATCAATCCACACAGACAGACCCAAAGCCATACCATTGGTTTCCACGTAACCCAAAGGCTCCAGCACCACAAATTGCTAGGAAACAGAATAATCTGAGTTACGACTTCGAAGGGAAGTAAAAAGAGGAATGCCAGAAAGAAAACCATATGTTTCCCCAAAGCCATTGAGTTGTAGGGAGACAAAAACGCTTGTCTTTGAATACAATTGACCTACAAGATACAGCAGAGAAATAGCCTTAACAGCCCCTGTAATAAGAAATATTCTTGTATGTAATTGGACTGTCTCCTATGTGTAAACGCAATGCTCTAACATTTTGACTATTACAAGTAACCTTTCATTAACATTCATCAACCTTTGAAAATAATTGCCTTCTCCCAATAAGGATCTGTTATAAGGCAATCAGGTTATATAGCTATTTCTCATTCTACTGAAACCTAGAATAATTGTCCCTTAGATAAGGTACACGTGGTGGGAGCTGGGTTCTGAGCCAGTGACTTTCTTATACTGAATCACATTACCATTGCTTTATGGAGCACTGAGGCCAAAAAGGCTTAACGCACACTTACACACACATTCTTCACAATATGTGAAAACCTTAAATCATCTGTATCTAAAACAATGACTTTCTCGAAGAAATTTCCAAAAAAGATACTAGCGAGGACACCACAGTTCTCCTGTTTTTTCTTTCTTCACAGAAATCAATTGTATACCAAGAAAAGGTGCATACTTACTGTGTACAACATGATGTTTTGGAATATGTACACCTCCTGTTTCATTTCTAATCAAGGATCCTAAAGAAGGATGTTTTCAAAATTCTTCTCAGGTAACAAAAAACATAAGACAGAATTAATGAAAAAGAGGACTCTGGCTGGGTTAAGGTGCAGCCCCCTACAGTCCATACTGAAAACACAGCCTTAGATAATGGACATTAACGCGGGTTTTCATTCTCGACGCAAATTGACATGAATTCCTTTATTAGGCTAGCAAGAGCCAACACAAAGCAAACAAGAATAGAATCTTTCCCCAAATAATAAGTAAAGAAACATGATAGAGTAGGAAAGTACCAAATTAGCTACAAATTTTTCCATCTCATTGTTTTCTGTAAAATAAAATTTTATAACGAACATGCTCCATACAAGCTGTGCTGGTAGGTCTCGCTTCCAAAAACACTCACAGAGCAGTAATAAAAAGCAAGCATGAACTCTAGGACATCTGCTATGGCATTGTTATCAAATGCAATCATTTTGGTCACAAATCTATACTCGCTTCAACTTTTTGTTGAAATATTAGTTTGTCTGCAGCATCTCCAATCTGGCACACGAGGACTGACAGATGCTCCGATTTTACCTCATCTTCAACTTACACGGCTTCTCATTATACTAGCTATAGCTCGGCAAACTATTCCTCTGTTCTGGAAGGCGGACAAAATGCCATCTGTCTCTGCACGGTTATCAAAACGAATACTGCAGTGTGAAGAAACTCGGCTCCAAAATGGGAGCGTGAGGAGTTGTACTTTGTCCACATCCTAGTACAAATTATATATTCTATGTGAGTATGTATATATACATATTTATATTCATACATATCATATGCAAGAGCTCACCTCTCAAATTCACCCATGATTCCAAGATGGGAACATTTTCAACCCAAAAGCACGTCTCACCTTTCCTAGCTCTATTTGTAACCCACGCAGTTTACATCATCTGACACTAATTACTAGCTAGAAGGCAAGAGAGCTGCTCTCCCCCAGCGAAAAGACTCCAAGGTCATTCTGCAACAGAAAGCAGGTGGGGGCTTTACTGGAAAAAGCAGGCTCGATTCACAGACAATGGAGAGAAGGAAGGGGGAATCGCCTTCATAAAAATGAAAGAACAAGTAAATTTTAACTATAGTCTATACCCCTGCAACTTGGGGAGGGGGGTGGAGGAAAAGGAGGAGGAGGAGGAGGAGAGTGAGGGTTAGAGGCTGACGCTACAGAGAACCTAAAAATGACACTGTTGGTTTTGTTAGCGCTAATATTGAGAGTGTGTCTAGGAAAGGGCCAGAAGTAACTGCAACACACCACTGTGAGATATTGGAATCCTTATCTGCAGAAACATGTGGAACTGGAATTTTATGTGTGATAATACGCTTGACTTTGATTACTATACTTCCATATTTGGGGCACAGAAATGGAAAAGAACTTTCAAGCTGGAGAGGAATTTTATACTTCAAGAAATTCAAGGAACTCTTTAAAGCTTAAATTTTTCTTCAGTGGAGGTGCTAGAGATCAAGATCAATTGTATTGAGGATCTTGAGATTTGAAGACTCTAAGTTACAGGATATTCAGCCCTTTAGTCCTGAAAGTCTTGACATTTAAAGTTGCCTGCTCAGGGCCAATAATACATTCTCGCAAGCAATTGATAGGTACCAAAGTTCTCTGGGCATCCATATGAGGGCCTTGTCATTTCTAGACTAAGTCTTCATCTCAACCTCTAACCCCAGACATCTGTCTAAAAAATTGATGAGGATTACAAATCAGAATGAATGCTGTCTTCTTGCTCCAAAGTCAATTGGTTTGGATCTGTTTACATAACCTTTTGTTTAATTCTATAGTTTGTATGAAATGAGATTCTGAAAGCCTTATATGAAAGCTATCAATCCAATTCCCACATGGGTCAGTTAACTTTACTCTGTCACATGTCACAGCCCCACGCCGTCCCCTCACACACTGAACCATCTGGCAAACGGTTCTGTTGATCACAAGGAAAACCAAGGAGAAAATAATGGCCAGATTAGTGCAAATCCATCCTCAAGACTGGGGGCGAATGAGCAGGAGTGAAGAAGGCCATCTTCGTATGCACTTTCCCACACTGAACTTCATCTACAAGCATTTGTTTGGTGTTTCTGCACTTATCTGACTAACGAGTTATGATACACTTCATTAATTCATAATGATGGTAGTCTACATAATCACAATCAAGAGCATATAAAGGCTTTCAAGAGAAAAGGTTTGCCTCCATGCAGAGGAATGCCTCAAGCAAAAGGGAGAGCCTGTGTAGGACGAGAAGCCCAATGCTGCACTGAAAATACCCCAGGACAAAAACTGCCACCCAGATAGAAGGCCCACTCAAGTCCAGCAGGCCATCTGCAGGAGTGCTTGGCTGAACCTTGCTGTGCTATCCCAATGGCCTCCTGATACTTGTCTCTTCCCCCTCCTCTGAACTCTGTTTCCCTTCTGGTGTTTGGATTTCTGACTCGTCCCTAGCACTTGGTGCCTCCTCGCCTTCTTTCTCTATCACTCTCCCTTTTTAACATGTAGCATTGACCCTTGCTAATCACTCAGCATGCCACTGACCAGGCCCATTGCTCTGGGCATAAAAGTGGGATGAAACTGGAAGAGCTTTGGTTAAAATCTCAAAACATTTGAGCTCCATGCCACTTGAACTACTGATAAGCAGCATGATAAGGAGCAAATTCACTAACCTCTCTTCTTCATACCGTGCTTTTCCCTTTCTCAGATGGAGATAATTATACCGATCCTGCCTCTTTCTTAGGAGTAAAATGGTGCCTGGCACAGAATAGGCTCTCAGTCAATGTTTATTAATATATTAAAAGATTGGAAAGATAAAGTGCCATCCAAGTGTAAGATGGTATCATAGAAAATTATTTTAAATGTTCTTTTAGGTTTCTCAATATTTGCATTAAATCTGAGATGGTGGCAACCGCCAACTGATAGGGTTATATATATGTGTAGTAACAATCGCTAATATTTCCTGAGTGCATACTAAGAGTCAGGCAATATTCCAAGCACCTCACACAGATAAATTCACTTAATCCCAACTAACCTACAGTACAAAGAATATTATTACCTTTATTTTCCTTATGAGAAAATCGAGGCTTGGAGAAGTTAAATGACTTGCTTCGAGTCACTCCCACAGGTGAGAAGTGAGAGAGTTAGGATTTGAGTCCAGCTCTATTCATGGCTCAGGAACCTGTATATTTCCATGATGCTATTTTAAGTAAAGACCAAAATGAAATATGCAGGAAAAAATATAAGTTAGTTAATCAAAAACCAGACTTGTGTTGATATCATAGAACCCAGTAACTATACAGAAAATAAAAACCCAACTACACTTTTAACCTTCCCAACACAAGATCTAGAAAACTAGAGTTGTAATCTACAATAACCTTGATAACAAGGTTTATAAAGCAATCCATCTTCTTTTGCTATCAGTCCACCATAAGCTACATTTAGGAGATTATTTTCTTTGTGTTATGTGTAGTTTGCAGAAAGCAAACATTCCATTCTGTAAGCAGCATGGGAGGGTAAAAGGAGCATTCAACTTTGAGTTAAAAAGTTGCATTCTGATCCTCAATGGCACTAACTGGCCTTAACTTTCTCATTGGTCAGTTAAGATGTTGGAGCAGATTCTAGATTAAGCTTCCACAAGGGCTACAATTGTATGGTCTTATAATACTGAAGTTAATGTTTACCCCCTGAGCCCAAATGGGCTGAAGGAAGGCCTATATATAGAGAGAGAAGACTTGACATGCTCAAATATCAGGAAAGGTTTCAGAAAAGCCACAGAGCCTCAATCCAGAGTTGTTTGTAGTTTCAGCCCCAAGTAGCTTTCCGCGGACCAACTGCTTCAAATTTATCATGGTAATCATGGGAAGCTAAAGGTGATGCTGGTAACTACCATAAGCTTGGTATTTTACATATGTCATTTCATTTAACCCCACAAGGACACTACAAGGCAAGTATTATTCCCACTTTACTGATGTGCAAGTCAAAGCTCCGAGAGATGAAATGGTTCTCCAAGTTTACACAGCTGATATGTAGCAGAGCTGATGCTCTCATTGCCAGGTTCAAACTCTAAGGTGTTGCATAATATTATGCATCATCATGTTTCCAGTTTCTAGCACAACGCCTTTCACTTATTGAATGCTGAACTTGAGTAAAGGAACAACTCCAGAACTTATACTATTGCCACTTTACATGTTGTCTTCTCTAAGATCCAGCCTCTATCTCTGGCTCTCAATATGTAAGCATATAATATATGTAATATATTATCTCACATAATCTTCTTAGTAAAACTTTAAGACAAAGTTAAATAACCAACATTGACAGCTTTATAAAATTGGAATGTATAGGAAATAAAAAATGTATTTAATTTCTTGTCATATATTTTTATTACAGAAATGAGGAAAGTGAAGTTTGTAGAAGGTGGGCAAGTCACTTAAATCTACAAATAAACATAGCTAGGAAGTGGCAGAATCTGGCTTTGGATCCAAATGAGGCTCATTCCAAATCTTGATCTCACCACATTTTAATGTTATCTGTCAATTATGAATCATTATTTAAGAAACAAAAATAAAAAAGTAATCCTATGGAACATTACATATAGGTGATGGAGCTGTGTATTTTGGGTTCATTTTCAACTTTGCTGCCATCCTCTCCCACCCCTGCAGATGCAGACACAATAACCCAAGACAATTGGGTTTGGGGTTTTGTATCATTAGAAACTCACGCTTCAAACAGGTGTCACTCCTTTATAGAACTGCTGTCACAAACACCTTGTGAGAATTCAAAGACATACAAGAGACTTGCTTGTTCTTTCAGTCCCTTTCACTGATTTTATATATTTCATATAAATATAAACAGATACATTCATGCTGAAAGACATTTAATATCATAAATTTGAAAAGATAACGTAGTTTGGTCTTCATTGGGTAAGAAATGACAAGAAATGAAATGCATTTTTTATTTCCTATACATTCCAATTTTATAAAACTGTCAATGTTGGTTATTTAGGATTCAGTGGATTCATAATTTACATTGAAATGGTATGAAAAGCAAAAGCAATATTAGGAGTTTTGCAGGGTTTCACTGATTAGCTTCATTGGAGTAAGTCACAAACATCATAGACCCTCTACAAGAGGTCCTAGGGTGTGGCTTTCACCATGTGACTGACATTAGAAAATCTTCTTCATAAAGTTATTTGATGGCAGATCATGTCATATAATCCTCCAGTCTGATTGGGGTACCTGCGTCTGAGTGAGGCCCACTGCTCTGCCATTCACCCAAGGTAAAATCTCTCCTCCTACTTGGCTTCAACCTGGTACGCAAAATACCATCTAGCTCTCTTGATTCAGCTCTTCTGTCCCCAGCCCTCACCTTTTGCCCCTCCCATCTGAATCCTTCATTCTGTCCCAAATTCCATGTCCTCTCATGTCCCCATTCCTCTGCCCATGCAGTTCCCTTTTATTAGAATGTCCTTCATGCTCACATGCTTTTGGTCTGTGAAATAAGTACCTATATATATTTCTTGACCTGGATTACCATATAGAAACCTTTCCTCTGTGTGGCAGCAGAAGTGGTAGCTCTCTACCTCAACTTCAATGTCTGAGCTTATACCATCTTTATACTACTCAGGTGATAAGTCTATTTATTGCACTAAACTGCAAGCTCCTCGAGATAGAAACCCTCTTCTGTGTATCTCTGGGCCTCTGTTTCTAGGCTCCATGAGGGTAGACACCTGGTAGATGCTCTGCAGAAGTTCATTGAATGAATAGATGTAGACTCTTGAGACATGGCTCATCCCTTTTTCCTAGTTTTCAAAGTGGAAAATTCAAAAAGGCATTTCAAAGGCATGTCTTTAATGCAGCTGCCTGGTTAAATCTGTTCACTCCCTATAGAAGGCCATCGTTTTACTTCAGTAAGGCACAAATCTGACAACATGAGTTTACCTTTCAAGTTGAGTGTCTCCATTCTGAATGACAAAATAAGATGGCTAGGAGGAGTAGAGAACTGCAAGGCAAATTGGGATCCAACATAAGAGGTGAGGGTCAATCTTTTAGATAGGATTATATATAATATTCCATTTATTTCTTGTGATTTACATTATATTTTTAAGAATATTTTTGGTAATCTCTCCTTAAGCCTTTTATTCTTTTGATAGCCATTCACCTTCCTTTGTAGTTATGCAATTATGGTATCTTAAAATTCTAAAGTACTTTGAATCCAATCTTCCACTCAAAGTAGATTAGAGTAGAAATAGCATGATCTTTGGCAACATACGACAGGAATTTTTTTTTTTTTAATTTTCAGATTAATGTGAGGGTACAAACTATTAGGTTACATTGTATTTCTTAGGTAAAGTCCAAGTTGTACTTGAGCCCTTCACCCAGGGGTATGCCATATACCCCTATATTGTGCACATTAAGTGATTAGCTTACTGATCTCCCTCCCTCCTCCCCTTTCCCATCTCCCATCTTCCCACTTGAATTGAATTGTGTTTTTCTCTCTTGTGGGTATGTAGCCCTTTATCTATTGGTTTCATATCCGTATTAAGTACATTGGATACTTTCTTTTCCATTCTTGTGATACTTTACTAAGTAGAATGTTCTTCAACTCTATCCAGGTAAATACAAGAAATGTAAAGTCTCTATCTTTTTATGACTGAATAGTATTTCATGGTAAACATATACCACAGTTTATTAATCCATTCTTGTGTTGATGGGTACTTGGGTTGATTCCAAACCCTGGTGATTGTGAACTGAGCTGTGATAAATACTCTAGTGTAAATATCCCAAAGCTGCAGATGCTGGTATGAATGTGAAGAGAAGGGACACTTTTACATTGCTGGTGGGATTACACACCAATGCAGCCTCTTTGGAAAGAAGTATGGAGAATCCTCAAAGAGCTAAAAGAGTAAACCTTCCATTTGATCCTGTAATCCCATTACTTGGTATCTACTCAGAAGATAGGTAAAATTTTAAGATGAACTCTAATGTCCCATACCCCTGTATAGTCCTCTCCTCTTGAGTTTAGCTAGAACCTGTAAGTTATTACTAACCAACAGATATGGAAAAACTTATGGAATATTAGTTATATGATTATGTTACATTATATGACAAAGGTTAAGGGATACTGCAGATGTAATTAAGATGACCAATTCATTGAGATATAATTAATCCAAAGGAACATTATATTGGGTAGTCCAGATCTAATCAGATGAGCACGAGGTCCCCAGAAGTCAGAAACTCAAAGGAGCAGACGTTTATGACAGATCCTTTATCTTTTTATCTCTTACCAGGAACCCAGTCTCTCCATTCTTGGCAGTGAAGAAGCATGCTGCCATGAACTCTGTGGCCACAAGAAATTCTACTAGCAGTCTGAAAGAGTTTGGGAATGGGTCCTTCCCAGCCAAGCCCCCAGAGGAGAACATAACCCAGATGTTATCTTGATTGCAGCTTTCTGAGATCCTGAGCAGAGAACTCAGTAAAGCTATGAGTAGATATATGACCTGCAGAAACTGTGAAATAATAAATGAAGGCTGTTTTAAGTCATGAAGTGTGTGGTAATTTGTTATACTGCAATAGAAGATAATATGTCATCACATAGACCTGAGATCCATTGTTAGCACCACTCTTTCCTATGTATGTGTGTGACTCCAACTTTGGACCTTAGTTTTCTCATCTATATAATGGAAATTATGTCATTTATGTAGCAGGACCATTGTGCAAATGTTCTGGGCATTCAGAAATTAATAAGGCAGACAAGATCCCTGCTCTTATGGACTTCACACACTAAGGGTAGGGAGTCAGATAGTAAAAAGTTAAATATATGAATGGACTAGAACATATAATAAAAATAAAGCATGGTGATGTGGTGTCTGGGAGACCTATCGAATTGGGAGGCCAGAGAACTCTTTAAAAAGGTAATATCTGGCTTGAAATCTGAATGACAAGAAGGAATCAGTAGTATGAAGATCAAGGGGGAGTTAATTACAGAAAGATGAAAGAGCAGGTGCAAAGCCTTCAAGTGGGAGAGAGTTTGGTGTTTTTATGAAACAGCAAGAAGGCCAATGAGGTTAAAACAGAGGAGGAAGAGGGAGCAGAAGGGGTAGATACGACAGAAAGATAAACAAGGGCAAGATAATATAAAGCCCTACAGTTCACAGTCAAGAGCTTGCTTTTATCTACTTTCCCATTCCATTCTTATATGGTACATGGATTCTAGGGAAGCGTGGAGGATGGTAGTATGCAGTAGTTCACACAAAAGAGGATTATGACTTGAACTGGAGGGAGGAGGAAAGCACTGCAGATGGTCATTCAGCTCAATAAATATTTTCCCAATGATTAAATACAAGTTTTACATAAAGTGAAATGCCATCCTTATCCACCCTTTATCCGTCTTATTTTCTCATACCAGGAATCCAATATATGTGTATGGTCAAGATCTGGTTCAACCAGCAAGGTTAGAGAAGGGAGTTTCTCTTACAAGTCATGAAAAACACCAAAAACATGAGAAGCCACAAAAACTAGAGCACTGTGTGAAAGGTATGATGCATGAAGGTGAGAGGAGGCTCTAGAAGGGACAACGGCAAAGTCAACGATGACCAGAGAAAGATATGGAGGCAAGGTATAGAATAAAGGAGCAAAGAGCCAAGGTCAAGACCAAATGGGGAACAGGCAAGGAGAGGGCATAAGTGATCACTGGAATATCTAGAATCTTCTAAAGTTTTCCACAGTTTCAGGATATGAGGGATGAAGATGGGTTAGCTGAGTTTGAAGGGCCAAAGTCAAAACAAAAGAGATGGATATGCTCATGTAACGTGTCCATACAGAAATACTTGTGCACTTGTGAACAGGTTAAAAAGCATCAAAAACATATGTGTGTTCATCAGTCACCATAGAATTCATATATTAAAACAAAAATATCAATGATCAAATGCAAATTGGCAAAAATTAAGCCTAAAAGAATCAGTTTCCCTGGGAAAATCTCTAAGAGAGTTTTAGCACACTTAAGGATATCATTAAATATAGCTTTCTTTGTGTCTAAACTGTTTGTTTGCCAAGGTGCTCCGTTAATTAAAGATACTGCTGTGATCTTACACCCAGCCAGTGTTTGTAATTCCATCTTTAACACTAGTCATGAGCCAAAAATGAAAAGAAACCAATGAATTGTGACTTAAAACATCTCAGTAATACATCTGACATATCCAGCAGGTGAACAAAGAAAGGGCTTTGACAGCATAGGGTGCTATACAAATGCACAGTAATGGAGATAACTGTCTCCTCCAGAGGGTCAGGAGCCTAAATGACAGCTTTGCTCTTTCTAAAGACAAATCAGGGCAACACCCAAGAACATTACCTATTGTCATTTTCAGTAACAAGGGACCCAAAACACTCCATGATTCTTGTTATTTTCGTTGACAATAAACTTTCCATCACTTAGAATACACTGCTACGCTTCTATCAGCAGACTTTGTATCTTAAATGTATGGTCCGTGGGGACTATTTTCATGGGCTTTGTTAAGTTTTGCTACAAATGCTACAGAATACCAAGTGAATGTAGAAATGACTTCAATTTCATTCTATGCCTTTATCAGCTTGTATTTTCTGTTTGCAATTCTTTATCATGGAGTAACTAAGTTTGTGTATGATCTTTTCTTATTTCTGCAATCCACCCTCCTCCCATCCAAAACCAACCCAATACCATATTGATTTTTTTCATAGTTACAGATGAGTACAATCATAGGTTACAAAGAAAAACCCCACTAAATAAGTCAACACAAAATCCACATCCATCTATTGGCATATAAGAAACAATTAATGATTCTCATATATTTAATTTTCACTACAAAAGGTTTAGAAGGTTGATTGACTATAGAAGAGAAACTAGTAAGTTCCATCCAAATTTAGGATCATGGATTAAATTATCAAAGGCCAGTTATGTGGACTTTCATTTATATCTGATTTAAGCTCAGAAGTTATATCATTGCTGGCTGGTAGTTTTTGATTAGATGGAAACATTTAATCAATTATTAAGATTGCTGACCACTCTGTGAAAGTTAAAAGCTATGTAAATAGTGGAATTTCTTAGGATGAACCCAAGGGATTTTACTGTTTACTTCTCTGTCTCCTCTTCCATGCTGTGAGCCCCATAAGGGAAGAAATTATCTCTTATCTCAGTGTCCCTTATGTCTATAAGAGTGACACACACTGTGTAGTAGGTTAAAAAAACAATGTTGTTAAACTAAGAACTGTAAGTTCAACATCTGTGTCTGGTGAAATTGGACACACATGCAAATTGTAGTAAAACCAGGCAGCTGATAATATGTGTCCTATGCCTATATTAAATGCAGTAAAAAAAAAATGAGATGAGAGCTTACTTTAAGATGAGGTCATATGCAGCGAAAATCATGCAGAAAATAGAATTGGGCCAAATTTCTAAAGTAAATATGGTTAGAAGGGGCATTCTAAATACTGGGAATGAGAGCAGTAAAAGCAGCCTGTGAAGTCTAATGCATATTCACAAAAATGACAAGTATGCCAGATCCAATTGGATGCTCTGTCAGGTATAGAGGAGAAAAGCCTAGAAATATATCTCTCTTTTTGTAAAGATGGGATCTTACTGTATTACCCAGGCTGATTTCAAACTCCAGGCCTCCAGGGATCCTCCCACCTTGGCCTACCACAGTGCTGGGATTATAGGCATGAGGTACCATATCCAGCCTAGAAATATATCTTAAAGCAAATTATAGAGATCCCATGTACAAAGTTAAGAAATTTAGACATTTTTCAGTAGATAATTTGGTAGACTTCTACTCAGAAGCCACTGAAGATTCACAAGCGGATGAATATTAATTAATTCAATAAACTACTTGTTGGAAATATCAGCGGAATTCAAAGTTATACTACAAAAGTAGAGAATAAAAATACAGAAAAGTTCCCATGAATCTTTCTAGAGAAACATACAAGATATATGAGGACTATCCAGGAAGTATTCAGTCATAGAGTATAAAAAACAAAGACATACTTTCTGGGAAGCCCCATGTACATAGGGTGACTAAAATTACAGAGCATAAATCCAAATAGAAGAAAAACCTAGTCAGATACAATCAAATAACAGATGGCTATCAGAGGGGGTGACAAATCAGATAGCACTATGCAAAAATGAGCACTTTCTAAAACTGCTATCAGCAATAACCACAAGGAATCAGATAAATACCATTTTGAGACATTTAATATCTTCTCAGACACGTGAAGGTAGATTAAGTCTAACTTTCACATCCAGGAATAAGAAAAAAATTGAGATAGACAATGAAAGAAAATGAGTGTAATGCCAGGTGGGCCAAGACTTGGCCCATCTCCACCACTTATCCACCACTTATTGTCCCTGTGACCCAAGGTAAGTTGCTTAACTTCTCTGAGCCTTGCTTTCCTTACCGGCAAAGTAATAATTACAATAATACCTACCTACAGAGTTGGCATGAGTGCTAAGAGAGAAGACATAAGTGAAAAGAGCTCTATGAATTTTAAGGGCCAGGCTCAGCTCTTCTCAGACTCTAGTGTGTGCCGCCTCAAAGTCCCTAGAGAGCTTGTTAAAAAGTACATTCCCAGTCCCCTTCCCCTGCTGCAAGGTTCTGGAGCTTGCATTGTTTTTTTATTTTAATTACAGTAAAGTAAAACATACATAAATTTACCATCTTCATATTTTTTATTTAAAAATACTCAAATAGTACAAATGTTTTTGTTATATGGCTTAAGTCAAGGCTCTAAGTATGCCCATTACAGTACTACTAAAGTAGGTTTTAGCTCCTCCCCTCCTCCCTCTCCCCTCTGCTTGATTTCCAATGACTTTTACTTCCCTCTGTGCATATGTGTGCCAACTGGTTAGTTCCGATTTAGTAGGGAGTACATGTAAAATATATATATATATATATATATATTATTCTTGAGATACTTTGTTTAGGATAGTGATCTCCAATACCTTCTAAATTGATGCTTTATAAAATGGTTGAGTATTACTCCATAGCATAAATATCCTGCATTTTGTTAATCCACTCATGAATTGATGGGCACTTGAGTTGATTCCAGATCTCCACAAGTGTCAATTGTGCAGTAATAAACACTGAAGTGCAGGTGTCTTTTTTATAAAATGAATTTTTGCCTTTGGGTAGATCCTAAGTAGTGGGATTGCTGGATGGAATGGCAGATCTACTTTTAGTTCCTTTTTTTATTAAGTCATATATACATAGATCATGAATACATTTATGCCTTTGTGGGATTCAAGGTGTTATTTGTACAAATTGGAGTACTTACAGCCTACTAATTAACATAGCCTTCACCTTAATCACAGTGTTAAGACATATGTGTTCAATACTTGATAGATTTGACCTGTATACTTGCAATATGCTCCATAGGTGTGGTCCCACCATTAACCCTCCCTCTATTGAATCACCCCCTCCCTCCCCTTCCCTCCTTAGTCCTGGGCTATAGTTGTGATTCATCTCTCATATGAAAGTGTGAGTGATTATAAATTGGTTTTATAGTAGTACTGAGTACATTGGATTTTTTTTTCCATTCCTGAGATATTTTACTAAGAAGAATATTTTCCAGCTCCATTCATGTAAACATAGTTCTTTGAGAAATATCCTTACTGTTTCCCACAGAGGGTGTACTAATTTGTAGTCCCACCAACAGTGTATAAGTGTTCTTTTCTCTTTGTATCTATGCCAGCGTCTACTGTTTTGAGACTTTTTAATAAAAACCATTCTAACAGAAGGTAATATCTCATTATGGTTTTAATTTGCATTTCCTCAATTATTAGGGATGTTGGGCTTTTTTTTCATTGATTATTGGTCATTTGTCTATCTCCTTTTGAAAAACTTTTATTCGTTTCTTTTGCCCACTTTTTAATTTTTTTTTCTTACTGATGGGTTTGAGTTCTTTGTAGTTTCTGGATATGAGGCCTTTACTGGATATATAGTTTGTAAATATTTTTGCCCATTCTGTAGGTTGTCTATTTACTCTGTTGATATTTTCTTTGCTTTGTAGGAGCTTTTTAATTTAATAAAGTCCTAATTATTTATTTTTGTTGTGGATATAATTGCCATTGGGTCTTAGTCATAAGTTCTTTGTCTAGGTCTATATCTAGAAGAGTTTTCCCTATAATTTCTTCTAGAATTCTCATTATTTCATGCTTTAAGTTTAAATATTTTATTCATATTGAATTAATTTTTGTGAGTGGTATGAGATAGGGTCAGCTTTCATTCTTCTGCAAACGCCTATCCAGTTCCTCCAGAATCATTTATTAAATAGGACTTCTTTTCCTCAGTATGTATTATTCTCTGCATTGTCAAAGATCAGTTGGCTATATGTGGATGGATTTATATCTGGGTCTTCACTTCTATTCCAATACTCTATGTCTCTATTTTTGTGTCAATGCCATGCTTTTTGGTTACTATAACCTTGTAGTATAGTTTAAAATCTTTATCCCAGGGATATAAGGATGTATCAGCATATGTAGATCAATAAATGTGATCCACCACATAAACAGAAGCAAAAACAAAGGCCATGTGATCATCTCTATAGATGCAGCAAAAGCATTCAACAAAATACAGTACCTCTTTATAATTAAAACCCTCAACAAACTAGGCATATAAGGAATATTTCTCAAAATTATAAAAGCCATATATATAATAAACTCATAGCCAACATGGGTTGGGGAAAAGTTGAAAGCATTCTCTGAAGAACTGAAACAATACAAGGGTACCCACTGTCACCACTTCTGTTCTGGAGAATAGTACTGAAAGTCCTAGTCAGAGCAATTAGATAAAAGAAAGAAAAAAAGGTTATCCAAATAAGGCAAGAAGTCAAACTATCACTTGTCACTGATGATATCATCATATATCTAGAATATTCCAAAGACTCCATCAAGAGACTCCTGGAATTGATAAATAAATTAAGCAAACTCTCAGGTTTCAAAATCAATGTATACAAGTCAATAGGATTTCTATACACCAATAACAATCCAGCTGAAAGTCAAGTCAAAGACTTAAAACCATTCAAAATACCTATAAAAAGAAAATACCTAGGAATATACTTAGCCAAGGAAGTGAACAATCTCTACAAGGAGAATTACATAACACTGAGAAAAGAAATTACAGATGACACAAATGGAAAAACATATCATGTTCATGGATCAGTGGAATCAACATTGTTAAAATTTCCGGATATTCTACCCAAAATGACTTACAGAGTCAATGAAATCCCTATCAAAATACCAAGATCATATTTCACAGATCTAGAAAAAATAATTCTACAATTTGTTTAGAATCACAAAAGAGCCCAAATATCCAAAGCAATCTTACCATTTTAATATTTTTGAAAACTTTCTACTGATACATAATAGTTGTGCATATTTATGGGGTAGATATGGTATTTTTGAGACATGTATACAATGTGCAATATCAAATCTGGGTATTTAGGATATCTGATACCCCAAACATTGATAGTTTGTGTTAGAAACATTTTAAATCTTCTCTTCTGTTATTTTGAAATATATTATAAATTGTACTTAACTACAGGGTATCCCAAAAGTCCCCCCCACAGTCACCATATACAGGTAAAAATGAGAAGTTGTAGCTGAATCTACCTTTATTTACAAAATATTCATTACAAAATTTTGCAAAGAGGTGGCCAATAAGTAACGAATATTTTTTAAACATTTTGTAATGAATATTTTGCAAATAGTGGAGATAGGGGCTTGCTCTTGCTCAGACTGCACTTAAACTCCTAACTTCAAGTGATCCTCTCACCTTGGCCCCCCAGAATGCTAGGATTATAGGCATGAGGCACCATGCCCAGGCTTACTTGCTTTTTAATAGAAGAATTTAGGGGTTTTTGTTTTGTTTTTATGCTGTTGTTTCAGTTCCTTATATATTCTGGATATTAGTCCTTTGTTGGATGAATAGTTTGCTAACATTTTCTCCCATTCTTTGGTGCGGTGGCAAGTGCCTGTATCAGTCCTAGCCTCTTGAGAGGCTGAAGCAGGATAATCACTTGAGCCCAGGAGTTTCAGGCTACAGTGAACTAGGATGATGCCACTGTGCTCTAGCCATGGTGATAGAGTAAGACTCTTAAAAAGTAGACAAATGATTGGAATAGACATTTCTCATCTAAATCATTGTTTAAATATACAGTTTAGTCATGTTGAATATATTCCTAGTATTGCACAACAGATAGATATCCCGAACTCTATACCCGCAGGGACCTCATATAATTGGAATTACTAGAATAACACAGTACATTACATATGTTTTTTGTAACAGACTTATTGTGCTTGGCACAATGTCCTGAAGGTTCATCTATCTTTTTTGTTGTTCTTGTTTTGATTTTTTGTTTTTTAAGACAGAGTCTCACTTTGTCACCTTCGGTAAAGTGCTGTGCTGTCACAGCTCACAGCAACCTCAAACTCTTGGGCTTTGGTGTCATAGCTCATAGCAACCTCGAACTCTTGGGCTCAAGCTATTCTCTTCCCTCAGCCTCTCATGTAGTTGAGACCACAGGCACAGGCCACAACCCCTGGCTATTTTCAGAGATGGCATCTTTCTTTGGCCCAGGCTGGTCATAGACTGGTGAGCTCAGGCAATCCACATGCCTCAGTCTCTCAGAGTGCTAGTATTACAGGTGTGAGCCACCACGCCTGGCCCAGGTTCATCTATCTTGTAGCATGTGTCAGAATTTTCTTACTTTTATTTTTTTTTATGTTACTTTATTTTGTAATAACTTTTTTATTGTTTGGGATTTATTGAGGGTACAAAGAACTTGGTTACACTCTTATAATGACCACATTTTGTTTTTCCATTCATCAATTGATGGACATGTGGGTTGCTTCCACCTCTTGGCTATTATGAATAATGCTGATATGAATTCACATAGGTGTGCAAATACCTCTGTGAGACCTTGCTTTTAGTTTCTTTGGATATATATACAGATAGTGGAATTTATGGATCACTTGGTAGCTCTATTTTTTTTTTTTTGAAAAACCACTATGCTGTTTCCACAGTGGTTGCTCCATTTCAAAATCCCAACAGTGAATAAGGCTCCCAATTTCTCTGCATCCTTGCAAACACTTACTATTTTCTGTTTCTTAATAGCACTCATCCTAGTGATAGTGAGGGGATATTTCATTGTGGTTTTCTTTTCAATTTTCTAATGTGATTTACCTTTTTAACATGTCCCCAAGTGATTCCAATGCAGAATCACACTTTGATCTAGGTCAAGATTAGTTGCTGTTTTTCAATAAGAAGCATGAATACTATTAAAAAAATGCAAGATCCTTCCTACAGTATTACCATTGTACTAAGAACTTGTATTTCCTACAAATAACCTAACAATGAACACTGACCATTTGCAATTACTTTTTTTTTTATTGAGTCCCAGCATGATGAAGATAGTTCAAATCTCTCATGAGTGACACTTGCCATTGTCCATTTACCTAGGCTATTGGCACAAGTATGTATGTAAAAAATACCGTGAAGAACATGACTCTTCTTCCTAAAATGCTGTTTATACTACTACTATTTCCTGACAAGGGGAATATTTCTCTGCTTCCTTCTTTTGTTTTGGCTACCACCATTATTTTTAACTCTTGAGCACCCTAACCCACAACCGATTTTATTTCTGCATAGTTTTGTATGTGCACTCTGATTTATTGTTGCAATGTAAATTTGAATATAATTCATAATACATTTTTTACCAAATGCATTTACAGATTTTCTCCTTTTGGATATAAGATCACTTGGTACTTCCCTAGAGATTTATGAGAATAACTAAATAAAATGGGGGAGGATGGGTGTGTCTTGGTAATGAAAAGCAGCAATAAGAATCTTCATTAAAAGTTGCATTTAAAAAATACTTTTGAGCATCTATTATGTGCCAGTCACTTGCTCATAGATTCGGATCCCAGCAATTTCAGTCACCTACTTCTTGTAAAAGGAATCATTTTGATCCAAAGTACTTTTAAGACTGAAGTTTAAGTCACAGGAAGGCTACAAATAAATCTGAAGACTGATTAAGTCATTTTTTTATTTGAATACTTACTGAGTCTGTACTATGTTCCAGACACCATGCAAGGTGCTAGAGATAGAATAGTGTTTCATTAATGAAGAATATTTCATTATTGAGCAACTATGTTTCATCTAGTAAGGGGACATCTGTGTAGCATTCTGGGTCTTGCCAGATCAAACTTATTTAGCTTAATACAAATAGCAGACTTTGCATTTTTGCCTTCTTACTACTGGCCCATCTATACTCATCACTTTGTTTTATAGCACTCATACATACCTCTCCACTTTCCTTTAGTGGCAATATTCCTACATTTACATACTGGTTTTTAATTAGTAACTTTTTTATTCTATGGGATTAAACCCCTTTTCATAAAAGTAGCTGATGACATTAAGTCAGTTTAAGGAGGCTGCTGGACTTCAGCGATAGAAATATATAAAAATTAGTAAAAATTATATCATGAAGTTAACTAGATTGACAAAGACCATTCATTTGGGGTCTAAGACACTGCCCCCATAAAAAGAGAGTTCTAAATTTCAAATCAATAAGAAAGGCCATATATGTTTATTAAGAAAGATATGGCTATCACTTAAATGGATATTTTCCAGACAAGTGATCTAAAACTACACTACTTAGCCTTAAATTTTTCTGCCAGAATAGAATGAAATATGTGTTTCTCTTTGGAAAAGTATAAGGATGGTCTTCTATGGTCAAAGTTCTAGAAATAGGGTAGTGAAAATGTTCAGTCTGTGGTTAACCATGCTGTGAAGAGAATTTTAAGCCTCGGTATTGTCAAAAGCTACTCCACAAATCAGTAACTTATCCATTGTTAAAAAGCAAGAAATTATTCTGAAATGGGAAGAGCTCTTTTTCCCATCTACAAAAGCAATACTTCATCACCAGGCTTCATCAATTATCCCCTTCCCTCATCATCCTAGATCTCCAAAGAACCCGCCATGGTAGAAGAGAATGAAGGCCAAGGATTTATTTTTATTGGTGGTATTTTTGGTAATATAATAAGGGCAGAGTGTGCCATTTACTGCTATTTTTCTTTAGTTAATACTTGGCACCCTGAGGTTTCAATGAGAAACCAAGAAACATTATCATTTTGTAGCAGAAATTAAAAAATCAAGAAGCTAAGAAATGTGTTCAAATTTCACATTAATTCACTGCTGAGGCTGAGAAAGCACTTGACTAATGATTCTGTGTTTTCGGCTAATGTGCTCTGACATAATCTCTTCTGTAATTGAAAAAAACACATATCAACCAATAGGTTCTTCTAATTTATGCACATCTAGGCTAAGAGAGAAGCTGTGGTATCTGAATGGAAAGTCAGGAGGCATCCAGGCAAAGCATCTGCAGCAAGAATTGGTAATCACAGAGAATGCAGCTCAGAGTAATTTTAAACAGAAGATAGTGAGGTGGACTTAGCAATTTGTAGATTAGAATGTGCCTGCCATTTCTCTTTGGTCCATGCTACTACCCCTGCATGAAATACCCGACACCCATTGGATTCATTTATTCCATGCTTAGTCTTATTTCAAATATAGTCTCTTTCACAAAGTCCTCTTAATTGATCCATCTTCTGGGCCACTCCATCCTCTAAAATTTTGTACATTTTATTTGCTGTCTGTATCTCATTTGACTCTTAGCATAGTGTTTTGTTAATATTTATCTTCTTTACATGTATGTTCTTTTTCCCAATTGGACAGTAAGCCATTTAAATGAAAAGATCCCCTTTAGTACAAACTTTTTAATGTGACTCTTGAGGGTTTTAGCATTTTATTTTTATTTGAGATTATTAAGAGGGTACAAATGATTAGGTTACATTATTTGCATTATGCTTGAGGGATTTACTATTTTATTTTTTTATTTGAGATTACTATGAGGGTACAAATGATTAGGTTACATTATTTGCATTTGTTAGGTGAAATTCAAGTTGTAGTTGAGCCCCTCACCTGGGGGGGGTTGTATACCCTTACATTGTGCACATTAGGTGAGAGCACACCAACCCCCCCCTTCTCTCCTCTCCTTCTCCTTTCCCTCCTCCCACCTTTCCCTCACTTGAATTTAATCGTGTTTTCCTCTCTTGCGGGTGTGTAATTGTTTATCTAATAGTTTCATATTAGTATTGAGTACATTGGATACATGCTTTTCCATTCTTATGATACTTGACTAAGAATAATGTGTTTCAACTCCATCCAGGTTAATACAAAAAAATTAAAGTCGCCATCTTTTTATGGCTGAATACTGTTCCATGGTGTGCATATGGCACAATTTATTAATGTTTTCATGTGTTGACGGGCACTTAGGTTGATTCCACATTTTGGCAATTGTGAATTGAGCTGCTATAAATATTCTACTGCAAATGTCATTACAGTAAAATGATTTTTTCTTCTGGGTAGATACTTAGCAGTGAGATTGTGGGATCAAATAAAAGGTTACTTTTAGCTCTTTGAGAATTCTCCATACTTCTTTCCATAGAGGCTGTATTAGTTTGCAGTCCCACCGGAAGTGTAAAAGTGTTCTCTTCTCTTCACATCCACACCAGCAGTTAGTGTTCTGTGAATTTGTAATGTGGTCTAATCTTGCTGGGGTTGGGTGATATCATAGAGTGGTTTTGATTTGGTTTGTTTTTATATGCACAGATCAGAGTGATTTTAATTTGCATTTATCTGATAATTAGGGAGGATGAGCATTATTTCATGTGTTTGTTGGCCATTCATCTGTCATTTTCAGAGAAGTTTCTGTTCAAGTTTCTTGCTTACTTATAAAAATTGGATGGTGTGCTCTTTTCTTGTTGAATACTTTGAGTTCTCTGTAGATTCTAGTTATCAGTTCTTTGTCAGATTCACAGCATAGAAATATCTTCTCCCATTTTGAAGGCTGTCTGTTTGCTTTAGTTGTTGTGCCCTTAGCTATGCAGAAGGTTTTTAGCTTGATCATGTCCCAATTATTTAGTTCTTCTGTTGCTGCAATTGTCAATGGGATCTTCTTCATAAACTCTCTTCCCAGACCAATAGCATGAAGAGTTTTTCCCACACTTTCTTCTAGAGTTTTTAATGTTTTTTTATCTTAATTTTAAATATTTTATCCAAAAAGGGTCAATTTTATGTGATGAGAGGTACAAGTTCAGTTTCAGCCTTCTGTATGTGGCTAACCAGTTCTCCCAGTAGCATTTATTAGACAGGAATTCTTTTCTCCAGTGTATGCTTTTGTTTGGTTTATCAAAGAGCAAATGGCAAAACGTGGCTGGGTTCATATCTAGGTTCTCTATTATATTCCATAGATCTATACCTCTATTTTTGTGCCAGACACAATACCCTTCAAAGCAACTTCAAAGAAAACCACATAGTTGGGAATATACCTAACAAAGAATGTGAAGGATCTCTACAGAAAGAATTATGAAACCCTGAGAAAATAAATAGCAGAAAATGTTAACAAATAGGAGAACATACCATGCTCATGGCTGGGTAGAATCAACATTGTTCAAATGTCCATACCAAAGCAATCAACAGATTCAATGCAATTCCCATCAAAGCACCAACATCATACTTTGAAGAACTTGAAAAAAAAATAGTACTTCATTTCATATTGAGCCAAAGAAAAACTCTAATATCCAATGCACTTTTAAGAAATAAAGACAAATCTGGAGGCATCACCTTACCCGATTTCAGGTTATACTAAATGTCTATAGTAATCAAAATAGCATGGTACTGGCCATTTACTACATTTTTAAAAAGTAGTCATCTTGTCTGATTGAGCACCTCAAGTGACATGGAACTCTACCACATGGAATAAAAAAAAAAAGCTATACTTGTTAACTCCACTGCTCCCACCCCCCCACACACACACACACTCTTCCTACACCAAGAAAAATCTGTTTTCTGATAGCTCCCACCTATTGGCCTCCAAGTTCAACCAACCTTTGGGGTCACATAGAGTGTATGGGCATAGCTTCTTCTTCATAAAACACATATTTAGATGACTAAGCCCTAGGTATGGCTTCCCATCTGATTCTATCTATTCTCCAGCCGAACATCTGCAAGTCTTTTCACTGGTCCTCACATACTCTGATTTCCACACATCTCACCTTTACTCATATACATAGTTTTCCACTAAAGATCTGAAAATTTTTAAATGTGTCTCCACGGCTGGTGCCCAGAACTAAGCCCGGCATTCCAAATAGTTTATTTGTTCATAAATTCATTCATTTAAACAATAATTATTCAGTGGCAACTCTATCTAGCACTGTAATACGCATAGAGAATACAGCAATAAGGGAGAGAGATATGATTCCTGTCCATAACTTATGGAATGAGGGAGATAAACATTTGACTGTAATTATGCAAATTATTATTCAATAGCAATATTAGTTCTCTATAATGCATAACAAATTACTATAAATTTAGATGCTTAAAACAACCTATATCATCTCATTAGTTCCTGTGAGTCAGGATTTCAGCTTACCTGGACTTTTTGTTTAGGGTTTCCCATAAGGTTGCAATCAAAATGCTGACTAGGGCTGGTATCTCATCTGAAAACTCAACTAGGGAAGGATCTACTTCTAAGATCTCTCAGGTTGTTGGCAAAGTTCATTTCCTTGCAGCTGGCTATAGGATGCATTGCAGCCTGGTTTTTAAAAGCCAGTAACAGAAAGAGAGACAAACAATACAGGCTAGATTTTGTAATCGTATACAGCCTATAAACATTGCCATATTTTGTTTATCAGAAGTTAAGTAACAGCTCATGCCCATATTCAAGAAGAGAAGATCACACAAAGGTGTGATCACCAGGAAGAGGAGATCATGAAAACCTTCTTTAAATTCTGCTTGCCACAGTGGCAAACTATGATAGTATTATGAATGACAAGCTCAGAGAGCTAGAAAAGTAAATAACCCATCCCAATGGGAAGTAGTCAATAAGTTTTTGATTACACAGTCTGTCCTGTCTTAACCAGATCACAGGTTTACACAAGTAGATCACAGCTAGGTATCATGTTTTATACATTTTTTGTTTTACTTGAAGACACATCTCACATAACTAAGTGTGCTAAGTTTTTGATAAAAATCATTAATTTAACTTGATAGAAAATAGATCAAATGTTCCTCAACATGTCAGTAAGATTAAAGTCACTCATCGGACCCTCAAAGCCCATTGGCATTCATGGATTTTATATTGGATTTGAGTGATGCAATAACCATCTGGAAATACATCTAAATAGCATGAGCAACAGAAGAACAATTCCTTTGCCTGACCCAGTATCTGCCTCTGGAGCTAGCTTTGCTGTACTCCACTCATCACCATAAGAAGTGATATTGCCAGTAAAACTATACTTGCACCCTCTCTGATAAGAAGATACTGTATTTTCCATGTATAATGCACTCTTTTTTGCCAATTTTTGAGGGAAAAATAAGGATGTACATTATACAGCATTAGTACAGCTCAGGAGTGGGGAAGCCCAGCGGGTCTCCCAGGGCACTGCACCCTCCTGTCTGGGCCCACTGGGTTCATGAGGTTCCAGTCCAGGAGGATAGGGGATCTGGGAGAAGCAGGCCAGAGCAGCCTCCAAGAAGCACTGTAATCAGGGGAGGAAGCAGCGGCAGGGTTGGCAAGGTGGACTACAACCAAATGGGGCAAGGGCCAAGGCTTGAGTCCTGGCTGTGAGGAGTCCCTGCACAGGCCAAGGGCCCCACCAGGCTACCCATAGGTCAAACAGCCTCAGAAGCTCCTGCCCTGCCAGCCATATGTGTGGCCATCCTGGCCACAGCCCCTGATGTGGCAGGGAGGGAAGGGCTCCGAGGAGAGAGGGAAGAAGCAGGCTTCACAGAGAGGGCAGCTGTGGGAGGGTGCTGAGATCTGCACGTTAACCAAATCAGCATTGGCCCTCCCCACATGAGTCTCTCCTGGCTGAGAGCCCGCCACATTCTCGAGTTGAAACCAAAAATGTGGATGCACATTATACACAGGAGTGCATTTTACATAGAAAAGTACAGTATATTGTCCAGCACATCAAAAATAATATCTGAAGATAAGGAGGGCAGCCCTGAGAAGGTGACATTTAAGTCAGGACTGTGGAGCTAGCTGGGCAAATGAGGGAGACCACCAAGTAATAGAGGAACAAAGAACTTAAATAATAGGGAAACAGAAATACAACAGGTGAAGGCCAATGGTGGGAAGGTTCCTGGTTCCCAGAGTGTAGGAAGGGAGGAGAGAAGAGGCTTGAGAAGTATGTTGGGACCCTAGGAATAAGGCTAAGTTTGGGGAAACCACTTCCTTATTTCCTTCATACCCTCAGTCATGTACAAGAGTGTGAAAGAAAGCAAGCAATGTGCAAGGTTCACTCATTTTTTTCCTTGTGATAAGACGAATAGTATTAAAACTTGTGGAAATTAACAGAGAATCAAAATGGAAATTTCCCAGGGTATTTCCATGGAGTAGGTAAGCAGCCTAGTACATGGAAACCAATCCTAACCCTTCTTTGTGCAGGCACTGAGGCATGTCGTGAGTCAGTAAATATATTAGAAGGAACCAAAGGACTAATGGAGTATAAAGTCCCTAGAACATCATTAGAAAATTGTATACAAAATGCATTCCACAGAAGTCAACACAGGCAGGACATCATCATTATGTAGCCTGTCTGGAACTTATGAGAACTCAAATCCTTGCATATTCTAAGATAGTATAGTAAGACTCTTGTGAACTCAAGATCATAGGCTGATGTTTGCTGGGTATCGTTATGAACTACCTCAACATTGTATCAGGGAAGGTTGTCCTCTTTGGTAGATCCTAGAGCAAAGAAAGAGAATAAAGATAGCTTTCCAGTTAGCTAGAGCAGCTAACTCAACTCTGGTGATGGATGTCACAGCTCTCACATCTGAGGCTCTCTGAGTAGAATACTGTCTGGTATTTTGTTAACCGAATTAGGAGAGCAAGAATCTCATGTGATTTCCAATGCAACATAGCTAGAAAGCCTGAACAACTGCCCAGACATTAGGATAGGCTATCAAATGTTATTATACAATTTTCTACCCCTAGTGAGCAATCACCTATCATGGAGAATTTAGGAAGAATCCTTCAAAGTAGAGGCTGAGTTCAATGACCTCATAAAATTTCCCCTAGTTTGGAGATCATACAAAAGTCAATATATTTGAAGATGGCTGTACATTTAGGAAGAATGATATTCCCACAAGATTTCACTGCCATTATTACCACGATTTATTTTAAGTGACTTTGAAAAGTGGACAAAGCAATGACCAAATAAGACAAAATGCTTAAAACTGATTGATGCATTAAATTGTTTTAAATGGAATTTTCTTACTTGAAATAATCTCAGAATTATCTTTGGACCCAAAGGTGAGAGACATTAAACCCTAAGGTAGAAAGGGACAGGTATTGGCTAACAGCCAAATTAAAAATCCAAGGGCAATAGTATTCACTTAATGAGAGGTCATTTAATCCAATATCCTGACCAGAGTTAGTGTGAGCAGAGAAGAGCTCAGGGAGATCATAAAACATGTTAACACCAGAATAAATAATTGGAAAATTCCTAGGACCCTCTGGGGTCCAACTTCAAGGTTATGTCCAAGGAGAATCAACATTCTCCATCTGAATTCTGCACTCCTCAAACAGAGATAAGGAGAGAGTGAAAGGCAACTGAATCCCAAGTTAGGAAAGAAGAGAGTAGAAACAAGGCCAGTTACTGGCGGTAGATAATAAAGCTACAATATGTTAAGACAAAGGGGCACAAGAGGGCTTCATGATAGACTCACCAGGAAAATAAGAATCTTTCGGTTTATAATTCAGCATCCTCATTCTGATTTTATCCACTCAGCCCAACAGAAGAAAGTTCATGGGGATTAACTATCAAGTTGTTTGGTTAGTAACAACACAGCACAAGTTGAACAAACAGAATGACTCTGGCCACCATTCCCACCAATTTCTTGCATTAAAAGGTAAACAAAGTATTAGTCTACAGTGTGGAGAGAAAAGTTGACTAGTTTCCCTTAGAGGATTTCCCCAAATGGAATAAGTTCACATGAACCTAGCTGCTCAGTCCCCTCAGGACTGCCCACTTTGAGGCAAACGAATGCATTAGTGGGCAGTCATTCCATCTCTGGGGCAATGGTTTGCCAGTAAAAAACCTTCATTCATATGTTTAGCTTTCATGGTTTTACAATGCAATTTTTTTCCTTAATCGCTTCCCTACACCAGCAGCAATTTCTGGAGTGCCTGTACAAGACAAAGACATGGAATGACTTACTAACAGTCACAGAGCTTGAAAATATCAAAGATTAAAAGTAACAGTATCTATGTCTCCAGAGTCAATGTTTCTGCCATTAAATACAATTTTCCAAAATGGGTACAAGTGCATGAACACATGCATGCTACACACACACGTGTATACATGTAAACATCGGGTACACATCTAACACTGGGTTCCCCTGCTTGGTACATAAACTGAACTTCAGTGGTTAACAAAAAAAATGAATTTCACAAGGTCATTTTAATATATTTCAGAAGCAAAATATAGAAGGAATGGCATTAAAGAATAAAAGTGATACTACAAAGAAAAAAATTGCATGTAAATCATGCTTGACATACCAATAGTGTATTGGAAACATTTTGGTGAGGCCTTGTTCTTTTTCTCTAAATTTCAAAGTACTCTAGGACAGTGGCTCCCCAAGTGGCATGCATATGGGTACTCCAGGGGACCAGAGTTAAAATGTACATGAACAAAGGTAGACAGCAACTTGTCACAGGTCATACGTTACATTAAGAGCAACAATGGCATGTGGAGCCCAGTGTTTTAAAGGTGAGTATTCTTCCCACTGACTAGACAATGCTGTCTGCTATGAAAATTCTATAAGAGTCAGGACAGAAGAACATAACTGACAGAAAGGGAATTAGGAGAAAATACATAGCTTCATAAAAAAGAAAAAAAGTATGAAAAATAGTTCCTTGACTATGGGAAAGATGAGCACATGAGGAGGATGAGCAGACAGGGAGGTAAAGCCCTGGAGAAAGAAGGCTGTGAGTGCCATTTTTGACATGATCTGACTCTCTGCAGTTAAAGGCTGAGAGAATGAAGGGAAGAGACCATCTGCTCCACCCTCAAAACATCTGTTATAAAATAAGACTGATGGCATGTGTCATGTCAGGGGGATCTTGTGAAAGAAACTGCTGAGCCGTACATGATCTAAGCTAATGGATAAGTCCCCAAGGTTTGGAGACCTAGATTCTAATCCCAATTCAACTGCCAATTTACCCTGGAACACAGGGAAACTGCTTAACCCTATTCTGCCTCAAGTTTTCCACTGGCAATGGGGCAGTAAAATAAACACCCTCAGGGGGTATCCAAAATCACATTCTTGTAGTCTTGATAGGTATAAAATATCTACAAAGTCCTAAGTTCTTCCCTTTCCAGTTCAGAGAGGTCCTGCTTTTCAGCTCATAAAAGAAAAACCTAAATTATATCATTCTCTGTTAAGTTTCAGAGAAAAATGTAACAGATAAGTCGTCTACAAAAAGACAGAATGTTAAGTAACTAAGAGATGTCCACATTCATATTAATGATTAGGTTACATGTTTTTCTTTACACATGGGGGAATGATATCTGTTTTGTTATACTTATGATCACATATCTAATATTCCCTAAGACAGAGATGGAGTCCATGCTGTAGGTTATATGCTTACAACAGTCTTCTAGTTCTTCCAGCTGTAAGTCCCCTTGGAAAGAGTAAAATATGGACTATCACCTTCTGCTGGATTCCTCAGGCTAATAAACTGGGCTCTATTGAGATTGGGAGCTTTTTTTAAATGAGCTAAAATAAAATAAAATAAATTGACTGAACACTTATTTGGTATTTTCAGTTCCAGGCAGCCCACCCCAGAGGAGCTATCAGTCTTATGAAAGAGAAACTGGTCATCATTAACACTTCTAGAGAAAAGAAAGAAATTAAAGACATATTAATGTGTTCCAACCTTACCTCTGATTAGTCATAAATATTCTATTTGTCAGTATGAAACAGATAAATTTCTCTAAATCAAAGGATCATTTTTCTATCTGGCTACTTACTCATGGAGCAGAAGGTGGAAACTGGAAGAGAATTTATGGAGGAAGACCTGAGATTTTTGTTTGTTTATAGGTAGGAAACTGGATCAAGTTTAGTAGTCACAATGTCCAAAATACCACCCTTAAATTCACTCCTTTGAGTTTAATGTTGTTCTTCATAGGCAATAGACTTTAAAACACAAATATCCCTAAGAGGAACAACACGCTAAAATAAGATCACTGTAGTGTATATTACTCTATTGGATGACTTTGTCAGTGATGTAAAGCCTCTGAGGCAGCATGATTTGAGAGTGCTGGACTTACAAGTGAGCCTGACCATGGTCTGAAAAGGGCTGTGGGAAAGACCCAGACATCGCTTCACTCCTGTGCCATTTACTTGATGTCAGCCATGAGAAGCTTAATAAGATGAATGGTATCCTTGGAGGTTATGATGAAAGAAGTTGAAATAATAAAGGGGAAGTTTTATTCCAAATCCTCTTGCCTGTTCATTGCAGAACTATTTATAATAGCCAAGATATGAAATCAATCTAAGTGTACATTGACGGATAAATGAATAGTGAACATGTGGTACATATACAAAATGGAATACTATTCAGCCTTTAAAAAGAAGGAATTCCTCACATTTGTGACAATACCAATGAACCTGGAACACGTTATGTTAAGTGAAATAAGCCAGACCCAGATTCCCTTATGTGTGGAATCTAAAAAACTGAAACCATAGATGCAAAGAATAGAATGGTGGTTGCCAGGGAGTGAGGGGCAGAAGCAGAGAATGAGGAAATGTTGGTCAAAATGTACAAAGTTTAAGTTAGACAAAATGAATAAGTGCCAGAGATCTATTGTACAGTACAGTAAATATAGTTAATAAAATGTATGGTATGCTTGAAAATTAGTAAGAGAGTAGATCCTAAACATTCTCACCACAAAAAAAAAAAAAGAAACTATTTAAGATGATGGACATGTTAGTCTGATTGTAGAAATGTATATCTGTATCAAAATATTAATCTGTTCACACTGGGCATCACATATTTACTCAGTCAATAGACTGAGCTCAGGACCACTATCAATGACAGACACTCATAGCAAGCCCACTGTCTACATCTTACTTGTTAAAATATGTTCCTACTAAGTAATGCTGGAAATTTCAGAACTTTAGTTAGCCCATTAAAATGTATATACTCTTATCAAGAGTGAAACATTGGGTGGCGACTGTGGCTAAAAGGGTTAGGGTGCCAGCCCCATAGGCCAGAGGTGCAAGGTTCAAACCCAGCGCCGGACAAAGAAAAAAAAAAAAGAGTGAAATGTTTTACAAGTTTCTTGAAGGTGATGAGTCAGAACTTGAGCAAGGCAGAAACTGAGCACCTTAAAAAAACAAGAGCAGAGGCACCACCAAAGGTGGTTGAAGGAAGGATAGAGAATGGGAATGGTCATAGGCATGAAAGTCAAGCTGTACATACTTCACCATCTGGCCCTCAGGCAACACTGATGGTATGTACCATATTTTGCCACTTGTAATGTGCACCCATGTTTTTGGCCCAAACTTTCAGAGGAAAAAAATCTTTCATTTTAATTTTTTTTAATTCAAATGTATTCGTTTATATTTCAGTGCTTGATTTGTGTATTATAAAATTTAGCATTTATTTTTAACATATACAAGTAATTTTATGTACCAAATAATTATAAAACACAAGAAGAGGTACAAAGTAGAAGAAATTTTATGCATAAATAACAAACTTATAATATTTACACATCATAGAAGGCCAAGAGCTCTTTGTCACTGTCAATATCAGAAGCAGTCTTCTTCGATTTCAATTTCTACATTACTGATGTGTTCTGAAGAGTCACTTTCTTTGTCCTAGTAAAAATTTCATCACCCTCAGTTCCATCTGTATCATTGCTGATGCTACATTTTTTAAACAATTTCACAATCATTTTCTTCTTGACGTGGTTCCACGATCTTAGGATAAAATCACAAACCTAGACGATGGAGGCTTTCTTGATTCTGTCTGTAGGTGATGGCGTCCCTGATGTCCACTCTTTTGTCAGAAGGGCCTTAAAGGGCTTGTTTACTGTCACATTGAGAGGTTGTAGTTGGATGGTTAGACCACCAGGTATCACAGCAAGTTGGGTTTTCAAGTCCACTGTGATTGCTTTTATACTTTGTGTAACAGGAGCTGTGAAGTGATCAAAGACAAGCAAAGTTGGTTTTTATGTAATCCTCCAGGCCTTCATGAGCACACTTTGTTAAACCAGATTTTCATGCCTTCTTTATTCATCCATCCTCTTTTATGCATGTGAATGATAGCTCCACTTGAAATCTTGTCTTTAGGAAATGCTTTTCTTTTAAATATGATCATAGTTGGCAGCTTTATCCCACCCGCACAACAGGCTGCAATAACAGGAAAATACGTATCCTTATCCTCCTGCCCATTAGTTTTAACAGCCATGGTCTTTGCTTCTTTGACATCCATGGTTCTGTTGGATGGCACATCCAAATGTGACTGGAATCTCATCTATATTGGTGATCTGGGACAGTTCGAAGTTGTAAGTTTGTCAAAGTTTGATAACATAAGAATGAAATTTGAAAACTTGATTCTCATGGGCAGCTGGAAGTTTGGGGGCAGGTTGTGTTCATGTCCTCATGCTCAAACCTTCTCTTTTCTTAAAGCTAAAGCACCATTAGTATCCCTGAGAAATCATCATTTTTTTTTCTGATGCAATCCTTTTACCCTGTTCTTGTGTCATCTAGCAATTACAGTTTGACGCAGCTCCAGAATCCATCTTCACCTCTTGCTCCACCCCCAGCCACTTTGCAAGTTCCCCTTGCATAGCCTTCTTCTGTCTTGGCATCTGAGGAAGGTTCTCTTCCTGTTGCCTCCAGAATCTGGTGACACGCTGTGTGGGAGGAGGTCCTTTGCATCTCTGGGCAGCTCTGTTGCCATTCTCTTTAGCACATTTAATAACTGTTAGCTTAAAGCTTATAGTGTATAAAAACCATTTTGGCATTTTCCAAGGGATCTTTCCCATAACGTATGTAAAAATACAAGCTAGATTGCTAGCTCCTGCCTAAAATGTACAAAGAGAAATATGTTGCTTTTCATTGGTCGAAAATGCTTTCATTGCCAGTTTGTTGTAAGTTCAAGAAAACTGATTACCATAGTCCAGGGTATTATTTTACATATGTATATCATTATTGCTTTATACAGCGATACTTTTTATCCAGGGTAACAAAGAGAGATTTTATTTAGGAAGAATGAAGAGAAAGTTTAGAGAACTTCCAAGGAGAATTGGAAGTCGATCTAATTCTCATTAAGGAGTAGAGGTGAGAGTGAGCTAGAATTATGCACGAGCATTAAAAAAAATAATTTCATGCACAAGCATTAAAAAAAAAAAGGATTATCAGAATCAGTGCTATCCATGTATAATGGGCACTTTATGGTTCCCTCAAAAATATGCACTAAAAAGGTGGTCATTATACAAGGCAAAATATAATACTTCACACGTACTCTGTATAATACTTCACTTTTCCAATGGGGGGGGGAAAGGACATTTAAAGAATTGCACACACTAGGATGACTACAATAAAAAGATAGAAAATAATAAGTGTTGGTGAGGATGTGGAGAAGTGTGAACACTGTGGTAGTCCCTCCAGAAGCCAAACATAGAATTATCATGACATAATGTATTAGTCAGACACCTATCTGGGCATCCCTTAGCCCCATCAAGTTGACACATAAAATTAACGATCATACCCAGCAACTCCAGTTTTTATGAACATATCCAAAACAATTAAAAGCAGGTGTTCAAATAAAAAAAAAAAGTACACAAATGTTCATGGCAGCCCCATTCACAACAGCCAAAAGGTGGAAATAACTCAAATGCTTATAAATGGATTAATGGATAAACAAATATGGTATATCTATAAAATGGAATGTTGTGTAACCATTAAAAGGAAAGACGTTGTGAATACTTATACATGCTACAACATGGATGAATCAAAGTCAGTCAGAAAATGCCATGTATTAAATGATTCCATGTACATCAAATTCATAGAGACATAATACAGGATTAGTGGTTTCCAGGGAAAGGGTGGAGGATAAAGCAGGGAGTGACCACTTAAGGGGCCCGGGGTTTCCTTTTGAGATAATAAAAATGTTCTGGAATTAGATAGTCATGGTTGCTGTACAACATTGTGAATGTACTAAATACCACTAAAGTGTACATTTTAAAATGATAAAGACAGTAAATTTTATGCTATATTCATTTTATAACACATTTTAAAATGTCAAAAATTATGATGGATTGCATTTATTCTTGTCCAGAATAAGATGGAATTTTAATAAATGAGAAAGTGAACAAATTCTCGTTTCCTCTCTTCCTTCTTGGACTTTCTTCCCATTCAGCTTTTTCTCTAAATGGTATAAGGCTAACCTGTATCCCTACATATCCCTACAATTCTTTTTTTCTTCCATTTTTTTATTAAATGATAGCTGTATACATTAATGCAAACATGGGGTACAGTGTAGTGTTTTCATATACAATTTGAAATATTTTCATGAAACTGGTTAACATAGACTTTGTGTCATTTACTTATTGTGTTAAAACATTTATACTCTAGTTCTAGAAAAGTTCACTTGTACCCTTGTTAGACAGACCATATAGGTCATCTTTCTAGTCACCCTCCCACCACCCATCCGCCCTTCTCCCCTTCCCCCTCCCCATATTCTTAGGCTAGAATTGTAGCTTTCGTTTGAGAACTATAAATTAGTTTCATAATAGGGTTGTATACATTGGATATTTTTTCTTCCATTCTTATAATACTTTGCTAAGAAGAACATTTTCCAGCTCCATCCATGTAAACATGAAGGAGGTAAAGTCTCCATCTTTCTTTATGGCTGCATAGTATTCCATAGTGTACATATACCACAGTTTATTGATCCATTCATGGATTGATGGGCACTTGGGCTTCTTCCATGACCTGGCAATTATGAATTGGGCTGCAATAAACATTCTTATACAAATATCGTTATTGTAATGTGATTTTTGATCTTCTGGTTATGTACCTAATAATGGAATTGTAGGATCGAATGGCAGGTCAATTTTTAGTTCTCTAAGTGTTCTCCAGACATCTTTATGTTCCTACAATTCTTTTGTTTGCATTGCAGCTCATAGGTGCTATAAGCAGGAGTCTTTTTTCCTTCATTTTATTTAATGCAGCTCAACCTACTAGAAGTCACATTATTTTCAACAAACTTTCATTCTAACAGTGCCCATCTGCTATGTGCCCAGAACTATGCCAAACACTTTATATACATTTCTCAATTAATTTGGGAGTTAAAGATTTTAAAATTAGAAACAACAATATTGAGATCAATTTTTCAAAGGAGAAAAGCAACTTAGAGGTACCAAAGGTGAAAGACCAACAAAATGCATCTAATTTAGAAAACCTTATTTTCATCTTAACAGATGCATTCATTATTACTGAAATGAGCAGTGAGTCCCTACTACAGGGCCCTTCTTATGATGGCAAAATGATGTACTGAATTTTTCCCCAAGTTGATTTTGAGTGGACAGTAGGAGTCATATAGTGACTAAAGCAAATACAAATATTAGTCTATAAATGTCAAGGCCTAAACAAAAGTGTGTGTCTAAACCACTGTGTAGGTTGGGTAGAGAGATAGATAAGACCATGGCATACATTTCTATGTAGATTTTTCTATTTTCCTATATAACATACTGAAGTCCCACTAATACACCTTTCTTAAGGCAGTGCCATGAAACTGCTTTGTAATAATGAGTCTATGATTCACCAGAGTGCTTCTAGCACCGGCAGTGATTGAATTCCATCGGACTCTGTCCAAGGTGTGTTATGCCAAATCCCATGCTATGTACCGTACAGAGAGGCTTGCCTGACGTTTGGAGGTCCATATGTCATATTCTGGTCCTAAACCTCTACCTTACTATTAGTGTGCAATACAAGATGTTTAAGACAAGAGAAAAAAATGAGTTGACTCAAGTTTCATTTACTGCTCCTGGTGCCCAAAAGTTTGAGCTATATTTTAAGAGAATAAGGCAGAAGAAAGACTTTTTTTAAGCCCCAGACATGTGTATTACTGCAATCTGAAATAAAGAAATGCTGAGAAAAACAGTCACCAGAAGTTCTCAGGGGAGCAAGGCTGGGCTGCAAAGAGAGCAAAAATTACAAAAAAGAAACGAAGGGACCACATCCCAAATCTGAGAGCTTCTACTCACTGATGGAAGATTCTGATGTTTCTGTGCTCATGCTTTTTACTTATCACTTATGAGCTCAAGTATGAAAACAAGGTAAGTCACGTATAAAGTAAAAATGATAAGCAATTCTTGAACAACTGACCAAGAAAGGCAAATTATAAACGGGCTAGAATGAACAAGGCCAAGCCTTGTGGTTCTTTCTGTGTTTCCTTGACCTTTCTCCACACAGGCTGAGTGGGAGTGCCTAGTCCATATTTGTCATTCCAGCCCATCAGTTAACTTCTGCTACATTCCTTAAGAGACATTCACGTATACCTAAAACCATCAGCCGCAAATAACTGATTAAAACGTATGGAAGATTCAGAAAAAATCATCATTAACAATACTGTCTTACTGCAGTGATACTCATGTAAAGGGTGTTTACATCCATTGCCTAATAGTATATTTAACCTAAATAATTCAAAACTCTTCCACCATTATTATTCTCTAGGTACATGTATCTCACGGATGCCGTCAACTGTCAGAAAATTTGGGCAGTAGCCTTAAAATGCCAATCCTACACAAAAGGCAAAATTAAAAATAGCCCCTAGCTGAAAGTCCTGTGAGAGGTCATAGAAATATTTGTTAAGGACATATAAAATAGACTTGGTATTCAATAGCAAGGTGGATAACCTCTGACTGGGATAGTAAGTCCGTCTCCTGGCACCCACGTAAACAGAAACCTCGTCGCCATTATTTTCTGAATGGAGCTCACGCAACATACATGTATTACCACAGACAGGCCGCTTCGTCACTCAGGCACAGGAGTAACTACACTCCTAGGACAGAGCCCTCCCTCCCAGGCTCTTTCTGCAAGGGAGGCGAGAGGGAGCATTCTGTCACTGCTGTGCTAGAGGAAGAGTAAAGGGAGAGGGCCTTTCCCAGTAAATATGCTGTTTGTAAGACATCCCGAATACTGACGCAAACTGAAGAAAGAACACATTTAGCAATGGCGGGGGAAGGAGAAAGACATTAAAACATTCAAGCTCTCAGGTTACCGCTGTTTTCATTGGAGACATTTATATTTTAATATTTCCGCATTCCAGCTTCTTTTTTTACTGGTTGAGAGGAGAAGTTTCTACCTGGTGCTCATGATTATGCTGTCAGCTAAATGATCAATCATGCTATCACCAGTTTAGCACTGAGACTACTCGGCAGGGTGAAATCAGAGAACAAAATGGCTGGGGGGGAAAGAATTTGTTTAAATACAGCTAGTTTGGGGAACTGGCAAAATGGTAAAAAAAAAAAAAAAATGATAGAAAACATACGCAGTGTAAATGCATCTATCTTTAAGGCAGATCCATTCCAAAGCTTTCCACAGCATGAAAGTCGTCGTGTGATGCATCTGAGTGTGTAGACTAGTAAAACACTGAAATCGAGTTGTGACTAAATGCCAATATTTCAGACCATCAGCTGTGGGCACTGGTTTGTGTTTACTACATGTCAGTAAACAACACGAATACACTGAATGCTACTTAGGAAATGAAGCTTGGTTTCGTATTTACAGCCAGGAAAAAAATGTTTTAAGAAACCTCAACAGCCACAAATCCCAAGTAAGAGAAATAAAGGGGATGAGAAGGAAGCCCTGCAATATCATTTGACGAAGCAGTGTTAGAACCTAATCTGTATGTGTGGAATCCTCTATGCAACACAGCAGCCGGGAAAGAGAAGGAGCTCCGTGTTATAAACACCGCAACAGTGCTTGGGAAGCAAGATATTCAAGGAGACAGCAGGCGAGCCTGGGTTATGATTCAGAATCGAACCTTTCAATTTAATTTCAACAAGCAAGTTGAGGCTTACTTCTTTGAATATCGATAATACATTTAAACGCAAGTTTTGAATGACTGCTCTCTAAAGATTCAACTGATAGAAATGATCTACTATTACAAGGGCACATCAAGCTTGCTTAAAATCAATCATTTTACCTCTGCCTTTGTAATACATTCCTGATACAAACAATCCTTTCTTCATGCAAGACTTGCTATTAATTCTAATCTTACAGTGCTCTCTACTGGTGATACATGATGTAAAACCTCATTAGATATCAAAAGGCCCAATTAACTTCTTACTTAGGCTCACATTACCATCCAAGTCCACTGTGGTACCTCCCAGTTCACCACACAGGGCAACCAGAGGCCCAGGTGCACTGAGAACCTCCCTCATGAGAGGAGGCACAGGCATCAACCCGCAATCTCCGCTATATATCACTGCATCAGGAGCACCCAGGACAAAAGGGACTCAGCTGTGGAATAGGATTTAGGTATGTTGGCTGCAAGGCAGGTCGAGTAAAAAACGTTAAAAGGGGAATCAAAAATTGAGTTGGAATCCTGGCTTTGGATCACAATAGTTTGTGACTTTGAGTCATTTTACCTTTCTGGGCTTTCATTTTTCTCATCAGTAAAATAGAAACAACAATTCCTACCCTGCCTATTTCACTGCGATTTTGCAACAAATGAGATCATAGGAAAGATGGCGCTTCATAAAAATTATATCATCACATTATAGTGAAAAAAACTATTTTCCTTAGATCCGTGACTTATATAACTTTTTAGTTTTTGTTATCTGAGATGGACTTTTTCAAATATAATCTTACATGGAACCTTAATACATAGAACAAATTCTGCTACCAGAGTTTTATTGTATATGTTCAAATGTACAACTATTTACTTATCAAGTCAGTTAATGAGAAGAATGAAACTGTCCAGATATTTGTGAAGTTTTGAAATCTGGGCCCACGGCTGCCAATTGTGCTAACATTTGTCTCTATATCTAATCTATTTCTAAAGCCCCCTGTGTTCATCTAGAATCAGAAAAATTATCCATAAATGATCCATAAATGATCATTGTTAAAGTTTGTCTTGAAATCTCAGAATATTCTTCAACTAAAATCATCTCCAAGCCTGAACAGTGAGTGGCAGTAATTACAGCTACTATTCTCAACTAGTCCCTCGGTGCCAGGTATTTCTCACTAAAGACTTGATGGGCATTATCTCATTTAATTCTCATAAGATCCCCATTGAGGTAATTGTGTCTAAAATCATCATTTTTTTTTTTACAGGTAAGGAAATTGAGACAAAAGGAGAGTTCGAATTTACTCAAGGAAACACAGCTAAGTTTGGGGCCAGAACCTGTGCTCCTAATCACTTTGGTATTTTGTCTTCTACAGAGGAAATGGTTTGGGAAGTTGAATCAGCAGTGCTTAACAACTCGGATATTCTTAACTGGAGCATGCTAACTGTGGAATAAAACAATGAATCGGATTCTCAACCATTTTAAATCTTCACTATTCGGCAAAATTGCTTTCCTAATATATCTTGCTCTAACAATATCATTTAAAAAGTATATGAGATACTTCAATGTCTGTTAGGTAGTCTCTAAAAATTTCAAAACAGAAAAATGTATTTTGCTTTCCATAATAACTACCACTTTAGTTTTCCAGGAATATGTGTCAGCTTGAAATTTTTGCCCCTCAATTTTTTTT
>NW_003852626.1:1305431-1306950 GCF_000181295.1 Otolemur garnettii
TCAAACTCCTGAGTTCAGGCAATCCACCCACCTTAGCCTCCCAGAGTGCTAGGATTCCAGGCATGAGCCACTGTACTTAGCTAGCCCCTCAATCTTAATTTAGTTCCTCTTAATAACATGCACAACAAGTTTATATATATAATGTGTACATTGATAATAGGAGTTCTATTGCAGTGTCTGCACAGAAACATTCTGTAGACAGAACAAGTGAGTGTGCTTATGAGTTCTGAGTTGTGTCACAATCTTTCTTCCTTGATCCCTCTCCCATGTCTAAGGAGACCCCAAAGAATCAAATCTGGCAGCTTTGGAAAATAGGACTGCTTCTCCCTTCTTCTGGATTTTGAGAAAATCTATTTAAGTCCCACTGTAATCTTTTGGCAATTGTTAGCAAAAAGCTGTTAAGCTGGGGAAAAGGGAAATACACTTACATGGAATAGTTCAGTGCTGATTAGATTTCAGGTGCTTGTTTTAGAAGCTTTAGGAAGTTACTATTTATAATTTGCCATGCTCATAAAATTACATTTGGTTTAATTACAGATATGAAAAACTCCAAAACAGAGAAAACATGGGAAAATTTATCATTTGATAATAAAATAATTTATCTTAATTAAGCCTCTTCTTTATATTTCTACCCTCACCCCCTGGTCTGTGCATTTCTGAAGAATATCAACTTAGATACACCTTACATTCTAAAGTTTTAGTCACTTGAAATGAATATGTTTTATGACTGATCTATTTAACAAACTATATGTGACAGATTTAATTAAAACATATACCTCACTTTTGCAAATCTGTGGCAACTATTGCTTATGAACATTACTATAAAGGAATTGGTACTATGTGATACTCCTAATTATCAAATTACATCCAGACCTAGGACTAGGACTCGATAGACTAGGGATTACTTGTTTTAAAAAATGGAGATATATGTAGCTAGATAACATATTATTAAAACTCACCAAGACCACTAGTTAATACCTTCATTCATTTTGACACTTCAAAGTACTCTAAACAAAAACAAAAAGTCCTTTTTTGTCAAAGTCTAAACTCTTGGATGTTGATTGTCATCAAAAAGAAAATCTTAGATGAATGGCATGCTGGGACTTCTTCACATATTTAAGTGAAGATGGAAAATAAGGCCACAGTAGTGCCAACCAGAGTAAGCGGAGAGCAATCCAACTGTAGGTTGTTAGAGCAGCAGGCAGTCCAATGTCCTAAGTGTAGAGGAACTTCTGAATGCAAAGCTTGGTACAGGAAGGAATCATTATTTCGGTATTAAAACCCAGTCAAATGTGCAGGTATTTAAGACAAACCTAGTTCCAGTGTGGAACATAAAACCAAAGCACGAATTTAGGCATAGATACTGAACTAACATGGTGGAAGTAGGAAGGCTGTGATTTGGTGAGCACATGAGGGAACCAGGAACCCCACCAAGTACCCTAGATGGTCAGGGTCAATGCACATGGGGCTAATTCCAGAATCCAGCAACCACAGGAATCTTTTAACTGTTCAGATTGGA
>NW_003852626.1:1307241-1309254 GCF_000181295.1 Otolemur garnettii
CTCTCTGTTAGTAGTCTTGTAGTTGCTCCCTTGGCCTCCTAATGGCCCTCAAAAACTTGCTCTTTTCATTAGCAACCAGAGAACGCCCCTGTAAGGAATGGGTGACACAGATCCAATGATCCAAAATGCGGAGAAAGCTAGAATGTATTTCCTTTGCTGTCCTTGGCTCTAAGGTTTGTAGATTGCTCCTGTTTGGAAGAGCCTGAACTTCTGCCAATAGGTTTGGCATATCCCTGGTCGACAAACTTATGGCAGGCACTCAGAAGGACTTTCATTTCACTTCACTTCACAGTCATACATTTACTTGGCCTATACTTAAACTCAAAAAGCCCTCACCTCAAAAAAAAATTACTCTCTTTAAAATCCAACGTTATCGTCAGAAGTTGTATGAGGCTATGAGGACCCTAAGCTGATATAGAGATACATGGTGACTTCCAATTTCAGCCATGCCAGTTATTTGGCATCACAATATGTACCAGCTGTGAATGTTTTGATCTTGATAAATCAGAGGATGCTGGAAAGCTAACAAGATAGTGCTGTGAAAATGTTTCCACCTCTTAATGTCTGCTCAGCCCCCTTATTTTCATATATTCTTTTCCATGTAGGTGGAAAATATGTAAAGAATTAAACGTAAAAAATCTCATGAATCTGTACACAGGTTAGCATGGCATCATGCTTTTTCAAGGCCTCTGAGATAATTCACTAATTTCACCATTGGGTATGGTCACCCTTTATCATCTGCCAGCCTGTTTTCCCTTAAATGGCTCCAGCCATGCTAACAACTGATCATTATAATCGAAGTGCCAGTAAAAAAGGAGAGACAAGTAAATGGATTTACAAGTAGGAGTTTCTCTAGGACTTGATCTTCTGCAAAAGCAAGTGAATTCCCCATGAATTTCAACAGGAAATTGGCCTGCCCAGGGGTCATGGGTTATATGGCCCTGAATGGGGCTTACAAGGTACAGTTCCAAATCCAGAGTCATTGTGCCCTGGCTCATTAGTGCTTATGAGGAAATAAAATACTTCTTTTAATTTTGTTTTTATTGTATTTTTGTGAAAGGAAAAATTATTTAAATTTGTTGGGGATAAATACTTTATATCCTCATATTTGATTCACATGCATATTAAATCTCATAAACACAAGTTGCCAAATTCTAAGCTGCTATACGGGTGAATGTTCATGCTTTCCATCTGTTCAACTGAGTCAACAAGATGCTTAGGCTTTGGCCTGTGTTTCTATAATCAGAAGCCAGTGGAGGCTGCACATACCAACATGTTCTTCCTTACCTGTGATACTTACTTTTCTTCATATGCAATAAGGAAAGAGAGAGATGTTAATGCTGTAAGTATAAGCAAGTAATTCTCAGCACAGAAAAATCTTCTTCCCCACTCAAGCTGACCTTGTTATGGATCAAAACCAAGCCTTTAATCTAAACAAGAAACCAATTGATTGTTTTAAATTTCCAATTACCTTAATGCAATTTTACATTAATTTCAAATTGGAAATGAAAGTTGATAAAGACAAAGGTCTTTTTTCAAACGAAAATTTTACAGGACTTGAACTTCTCAACCAGGGCAGATAAATTGATTTATAGGCAGCAGGGTGCTGGCAATGCTAACAGGAAATATAAGGAGAGGAACTAGCACCATGTCTTGGGCTCAGGCAATTTGCATTAGGGTATTAGGTTAAAAAAAAAATCATTTCCAGAACTGTCTGTCAGCCAAAGTGCAGTTTTTAAATCATAAAACCAAGCCACAGATGCAAAGGTCATCCAACATAAAATTATGAACATAACTGGTGAGGGGGGGGAAGCCCTTTATGTGTCAAGAACAGGAAGTGATTTTGTGTTTCTCTACAAAAATTTACAGTCAGAGGCTGAAGGTAGGAAAAGCAATAAATTATAACAATTAAATCCAAAGTAACTTGCTGTTTCCATTCAGGGTCACAAAGCTTGATATAAAAGTTATGGCACAATATGGATATCAAGTAATGTGCGGAGGAAACTATATATA
>NW_003852626.1:1310081-1321384 GCF_000181295.1 Otolemur garnettii
TCTGTGTAGTGAGCAGCTGCTCTACTCATGATGGTTAATTTTATATGTTAATTTGACTAGACTATGATACCCAGAATTTGATCAAACATTATTGTAGATGTTTCTGTGAAGGTAATTTTAGATGTCATTAACATTTGACTCAGTAGATATTCAGTAGTATAGATCCCCTCCATAGTGTGGGTGGGCCTCAACCAATCAGTTGAAGATCATAAGAGAAAAAGACTGACATTTCCCAAAAGAACAGGGAATTCTGTTAGATCACCTTTGGACTTAAACTACAACTAGATCCTCCCTGGTCCCTGCTGACCTGCCATGTAAATTTTGGATTTGCTGACCCTCTACAATCACAAGGCAGTTCCTTAAAATAAATCTCTCTCTTCCTATTTATACATCCCATTAATTCTATTTCTCTGGAGGACCCTGACTAATATAAGTAGAGTAATTTGCATCTACTAAAAAGGTAATTCTCTTCATTCAGGTTCTAATTCTGAAGAAGAAAAGTGGGTGTGAGCAATTAGGTGACTTCAAAGCCCTCAGTCACATCCTGGATAGTTTTACATATTACTAAGCACTTTGTACATATTAGGCGTTCCATAAATGTTTGTTGAGTGAATGAGTTTGTGTTATGACTATGGCTAACCTCTATTGCAATGCTTCATGCCAAATGAGAATGGAGTTTATCTACTTTTCAAAAAGAAAAAGAAAAAGGGAAAGAAAGGAAAAGAAAATAGTGACTAATTCTCACATAAATTGGATTTAATTTTGACCAAGTACATTACTTAAACATTATTTTTTAATTCAACTTTTTAATATGTTGTTTAGGATACTGCATCCTCATTTATAAGTGAAATGTTTGTAATTTCCCTTTTTATAATAATATATTTTTTCCAATTTTAATATCAGGTATATCCAGATGAAGTAGAATTATTTTGAAGTAATTCTTCTTTTTCTATTGTCTATAAAATTTGGCATGATCTGTTTTTTTTTAATTATCTTCTATTTTTATTTATAAATATTAGTTGTCTATTTTTTGAGACTTTGTGAAAAAAAGAATAAAAAAACAATTAAAGGAACTGTGAGTCTTTATCTTCAAAGAGAAACTAAATTTCCTGGTGATCATTTCTTTATTCTTACTTTTAAATAAACATAAGTTAAATTACATGTACTACTGTAAGAAAAAAACACACAAATGAATCAAATGCTCCCTCATTTTTTTTGGCCTAATTTTTCTAATAAAATTATATGATAGAAAAAAAAAAGACAGAGAAAAGTTGAGATTATTGAATTTTAAGGAGAACCTGGCCCTATGATTTCATGCCAGAAAGAGATAATTGCAGAGCTGGCTGAAAGTTGGCACTTAATTGAACTCTTTCCCTGATATGTGAGCAATATGTATTAGTTTTCTATTGCTACACGACAACAAATTACTGCAGGCATTGTGGCTTGTAGGAAAAATAGTACCCAATTTTTAGCTCACTATTCTGTATATGAAAAGTCCAGGCAATCTCTCTGGGTTCTCTTCTTAGGATCTCACAATGCCAAAATGAAAGTGTCAAAATTTTAAAAATCAATGTAAGCTTGGTTGAAGAATGAAGAAGCAGACCAAACGGTGTCCTGGGTCTCTAACAACCCACTCTCCAGGGAACATTCCCACAAGAACTAATTCAGTCTTGTGAGAACTCAAGCACTACCACAAAAATACTATGAAAGAATTCGTAAGAAATCCACCCCATAACCCAAACACCTCCTACTAGGCTCCACCTCCCAATAGCACCACACTGGGAATCAAATTTTAAAATGAGTTTTGATGGGGACAAACTCAAGCCACAACATCAAAGGTGGGGTAAGAGGAGCTTGATTGTATGTCAGAAGTGACAGGATTTTTAATGAACTGGGTTAGCAAGATTTTTTAATGAAACTTGGCTCAATGGGACAAGGACAAGGCCAGAGCCCATAGAGAAAAAGGCCCAGAGGAACCTGACTAAATTTTAGTAAAGGAGGAAATCTATCAAGACATCTGATTGTCTTATAAGCAGGTAGTCCTATCCAGGGCTCAACAGACAAGTACAATAACTGGTTATTATACAATGATATGGATACTGAATATCAAATTCTTGGTCAAAAATTCATTTTTTCCCTGATGAACATGTGGTACTATCTAAGGGAAGGGAGAACAAAAGGGTAATGATATAGAAAGTAAAATGTATCCAAGCAAACTTTCTCTGGATCAAGTTCCCTCAAGACAAGCCTGTTTATCCTCAATGAATCACCCTCACTGATATTTCACAAGTGCTCTGTGTCTCAGGGGGTTGAGTTCTTTCTTACTTATAATCATCATGCAGCTAAGTGATCTCATGCAAATCAGCACAATGCCACGCCCAACATGAGCACTCAAATAGAATTTTTTCATAAACCATGGTGAAAATCAGAAAAAGTCAAGCTAACACAGAGAAAAAAACTTGCCAATACATACACTTTACAACTTTGGCTTACATTAGAGTCAGACTAATATCTTGGAGTTGTGACACAGAGTCAGAAATCAAGAACACATTCAAGCATCTAGCCATGTATTTCAGCTTGAAATATTCCTCCTTTTTTTCCAAAATTGAAGTATTTTTACCTAATTTCCTACCTTTGAAACATAAACATGGAAGCTAAAAATATCAGGGCTGGGTGAGGGGCCAAGATGACAGACTAGAGGCAGCTAGCTCACACTGCTCTCAAGGAGAAAATCAAAATTCACAAGTAGATGTTCACCTACAGCCAGACTGTCTTGGAGAGAACATTGTAAATCATCAGGAAAGTGACTAGAGACGCACAAAGTGAAGAAAAGGGAGGCAGGGTAATACACTCAGCAAGATCTGAAGGTGCCTGGGAGAAGTTGCTATACATGGGGAAGGGTCAGAGAAGAGAACCCTAGGGCTCTGTGAGGTAGACGCTGAAACCTGAGATGCCAGGGCCCCTTTCACAGAGGCCACCAAAATGATCAGGAAGCTTCTTGGAGTCTGTGCAATGACATTACTCTAGAGAGCAGGCATCCAGGAACCTACCAGGTTCCCTTTCTGGTCACTGCAACTGATACCATTTTAAGCTGTCAGGCCCCAAGCACCAGGCTACACAGGGATTGGCTTCAGTTGCCTCTACACCAACCCTGCTAGGCTAAGATGGGAGTGGGAAGGGTAAATGTTCTCATGGGCCCATGATAGGGAACCATGCACCCCACTCCCTGCCACTGGAGAATTTGAGTGGGACAGGTACTCAGTAGTCTCAGCACTCTCAGCATCTGCCTGTGTCACTGGAGAAGTGCTACAACAGCAGCAGCTGTAGCCAGACATGCACAGTGAAAGAGATCCCCACCTACAGCCCCATGTGCCACCTGTGGCCCTGCCTGGTACCCCACCCACTGTTCTCTACACTGCCACAGACCTGCTAGCCATGAGCTACCCCATATTGTTTGCTGCTACTGCCTCCTGCACCTGGGTGGAATGAACACCAAAGTCTCAGACACACACAGCTGCCATCTAGATGGCCTCACCCAGCTACTACTATCACTGCTGTGGGGAGACCCAGGCAGAGTAATTCCCCACACCACTGGTATCCATGGAACAGATTTGCAAAGCCCCTTAAATCTATTTGGGGACCTTTAAGATTCTTGTATCTGCATGACCATTTCTCTCCCAAGACTTGGAAAGTTTTCAACTATTTCTTTTCTTTATTTCAGGTTACTATAAGGGTGTGTATGGTTAGGTTACATTGTTTGCAAGTTTGTGAGGTAAAGGCCAAGTGGTAGTTGAGGCCTGCCTTCGCCCAGGAGGTATGCCATATATCCCTACATTATGCCCATTAGGTGAGCTTACCAATCCCTCTCCCTCCTCTCCCCTTCTTGAATTGAATTGTGTTTTTCTGTCATGTGGGCAGGTAGTTGTTCATCTACTTGTTTCATATTAGTATTGAGTACATTGGATGCTTGCTTTTCCATTCTTGTAGTACTTTACTTAGGAGGGTGTTGTCCAAATCCATCTAGGTAAATACAAAAGATATAAAGTCTCCATTTTGCTTTATGGCTGAATAGTGTTCCATGGTACACATATGCCATAGTTTATCCATTTGTGAGTAAGACATGAAACTATAAAAACTTGGCCGGGTGTGATAGCTCATGCCTATAATCCTGGCACTCTGGGAAGCCATAGCGGGTGGATTGCTTGATCTCAGGAGTTCAAGACCAACATGAGCAAGAGTGAGAACACACTCTCTACTAAAAATAGAAAAAAAAAAAAAACTAGCCAGGCATTGTGGCAGGTACCTGTAGTCCTAGTTACTTGGGAGGCTGAGACAAGAGGATTGCTTGAGCCCAGAACTTTGAGGTTGTGGTGAGCTATGATATGTGACACCATGGAGTAAGCCTCTGTCTCAAAAAAAAAAAAAGAAAAGAAAAGAAAAAGAAAGAAAGAAAAGAAAAGAAAAGAAACTATAAAAACTCTAAATTGTGGGGGGAAAACTCTTAATGATATTGGGCTGAGGGAAAGATTTTATAATGAGAACCCCATTTGCAATAGCAGCAACAACAAAAATAAATAATTGGTACCTGATCAAGCTTAAAACCTTCTGCATAGCCAAGGACACAATAAACAGAGCAAATATGCAACCTTCCGAATGGAAGAAGATATTCACATTACAAATATGACAAAGGGCTAAAACTAATCAACAAGCAAAGAGCAAACTGTCCCATTTATAAATGGGCAAGAGACATGAACATAACCTTCTCCCAGGAAGACAGATAAATGACAAAAAAAAAAAAACATGAAAAAAATGCTTTTTGTCCCTAATCATCGAGAAATGCAAATCTAAACCACCCTGAGACCTGAGGTATCACCTAATGCCAGTGGGAACAAACATTATGAAGTCCTAAAGTTGAACATGCTGGCATGAATGTGGATAGAAAGGAACACTTACATACTGCTGGTAGGGTTGCAAACTAGCACAGCCTCTTGGGGAAGAAGTATGGAGAATCCTCAAAGAGGTAAAAGTAGATCAAATTCCATTTGATCCCGCAGTCCCATTGCTAGGGATCTATTGAGAAAAAAAAGTCATTTTGCCATAAGGTCATTTGTATGGGAATGTTTATCCCATCAACTCCACTATTATTTTTGTCAAATATTTTTTCTATCTCTTTTTCTATCTTTTCTCCCTCTGCAGCTCCTATTATACAAATTTTTATTTGCTTGCTTAATGGTGTCCTATAAGTCCCATCAACTTTCTTCATTCTTTTCTCTTATTATTTTATTCTTATTTGCTTTGACTGGGCTTTTCAGAAGATTTACCTTCAAGTTCAGAATTTCTTCTCTTTTTTTGACCTTATCTTTTTTAATTTTTTTTTATTAAATCATAGCTGTGTACATTCATGCAGTCATGGGGTACAATGTGCTGGTTTTATATACGATTTGAAATATTTTCATCAAACTGGTTAACATAGCTAGAAATTTCTTCTCCTTGATTGAATCTCCTGTTAAATCTCTCAATTATATTTTTTATTATATTCATTGAAATCTGTTTGGTTCTTTGTATGACATCTATCTCTCTGTTAAATTCCTCATTCAGAAATGAATTGTTTTCCTGATTTCACTGAGTTGTATATACCCATAGTCTTTTGTAACTCATTGAGTTTCCCAAAGATCATTATTTTCATTTCCTTTCCAGGTGTTTTGAAAATTTTATTTTCTTTGAGACCTGTTACTGGAGAATTGTGTTTCTTTAGACATGTTTCCTTTTTTTTTTTCTTTTTCATGTTTTCTATATCCCCTACACTGATATCTGTGCATATGGTTAAGCAATTGTCTCTTCCAATTATATAGAGTACGTTTTGTGGTGAAAAAGACTTTTTCCTGTAAATGGGTTCTAGGGTGTCAGATACGTAAGGTGCCTCGGTTTTGATTCGACTAGGACGCAGCAGTTTCTGGCAGCGGTGGTGTAGCTTTGCAGGGACTAGGGTGTCTTGGCAGGTTCTCAGGCTGAGGGTGCACATATGCAGCAGCTTGGCCGGCTTAGGGGTACGTTCACTGAAAATGAAGGCATTGGGATGGTCTCAGGTAGGACTGTACATGCATGGCAGGCCCCTCTCCTGGGGTTGGCTTCCCTGTTGTGTAGGACTGCTTATTTCTTTAGGGACAGGACACCATGCAGGTTCAGATGCCTGAATCACAGTTATTTTGCTGGGTCAAAGCTTTAAGTAGCTAGAGTCATGGAATGGTGGCCACCTACGAGAACATGGTGGAATGACACTAGAGCATTGGGGATGGAGAGATGCAGTGGCTACTGAGCCCCAGGTCAGGACACACTCTAGCAGTGGCTCTGGTTTTAAGCAGGTGTTGTTCCATAGAAAGTTGGATCACAGACAATGGCAGATGGACAACCTGGGTTCTTATTCTGGAGCAATTCAAATATATGAACTCCAGGAAGCTTCCCAAACTGGGTTCATGGCCTGTGAGGACTATGGAACGCTCCTGTAGCAAGGTATGCATGTGTCTGAAGCAGTGATTTGGGTACTGGGAAACTGCTGAGCTTTTCCCCACAAGGAAAAATTCCTCCTTGCTCCAAGCGAATTCCAGTGGAGGAGACAGGGTGGCAAATGCAGGGTGTTCTGTTCCCCTCTGAATGCCACAATCTTGGATTTTTGTGCTTCATAAGGATTTGACCACTCCCTTGCTATACCCCAGTGTGCTGCTTTTTCAAACACTATAGTCCAAACAGAGCTGTTTATTCATTATTTTGCTTTTTATGTGTGGAAGTACAGCACCAGGCAATCTTAGCCAGCCATCCTACTAGCATCACTCCCTGGCTCTTCCCCCCAATGCACTCTTAAGGAACTACAACCTCAGCTGAAAAGCTAAAAGTCATGGACTTAGCAAGACTGTCAATGAACTTGATCATTTTCTTGAGAACTCAAGGTCCAGCTATTATTTGTAAACTCTGTTCAGAAATCATCTCAGTATAACAATGAAGGTAAACACATAAATCATGTTTAATGGTATTTTTTTTTAACCTCCAGAAACTCTCAAAAATAGTATTACATTTAGAAGCACAGTCCCATTTCTACCACTAGTGGTTTAGTTACCTCTTTGAATTTTGGGGCTGCCAATATATCCTTTTTATTAAACTGTATATTCACCACGTTCAGAGCCCAAACCACTTAGCTTCTATGCAGTTCCATAATGAGAAAGTCCCAAAGATCCCACTTGTCTATAGTCTACTGAATAAAACAAAGAGTTTCATATTGGTGCCTTTTATTATAAGAGAAAGTACCAAGATATGCTGAAAACTACTTTAGAATACTTTCAACTATGGGGACTTCACTGTCAACTTGTATTACAAAAGGGAGATTCAGGCTTTCAATTACAGCTAGTGCTCCAGGCTCCCACGCCATCACACAAGTGTTTAGTCTTAATGTCTATCCTGTCAAAATAAATCTCTACTAACTTCACTTAACTCCCCCCCCCCAGCCATTCCTCACCTACCCCAAGTTTGAAGTCAATTTAGAGATGCTTCTCAGTACTTTTCGACTCTGAACAAAACTGTCACAACCAAGTAGCTATCACATCCACAAAGCCTTGCCTCTATATGTTTGTGGAGAATAAAAGTAATGACAATCTTGTGTTCTTATTTAAAACATATAAAGTATTGCAAGTAGAAAAGCTTAACTATTGCTTGGTTTTCCTTTCTCTGTCAGGACCAGAGGAGACAGTAATAAGCTTCCAGGCTTTTTCCAAGGTTGGTCCTGACATTCAGCACTCTGGAGAGACTTTTGTTTTTTCCTCAAACATAAGGAATTTCCTCTGAGAGAAAACACAAACCCCAAGGAGCAAATAGAGGGAAGCGTAAATCGGTCTTCTACTCCAGAGCTTCTCAAGGTCCAACGTGAGAACAAACCATCCCCATCAAGTTTGTTAGAATGAAGATGCTGATTTAGCAGGTCTGGGATGGGGTCTGAGATTCTGCATCTCTAACAAGCCCCCAGGTAAGACCTATGTGGCTGGTCTGCAGATCACAGGAGCTTGCCCTCTCCCCCAAATACCCTACTCCTTCCTGCAAAGGAGTCCATGTTTGTCACTACAGATGGGCATGGCTTTGTCACCTTGTTTATTTCCCCCCTTAGGTTTCTCTTTTTCTTCTACACATTAGTAGATTATTAGTTTATTGTGTCCTATTCCATCTATCTATTATTACTTATTAATGTCATCTGTGCTTTATTATATTACTGTTATTGAAAGACAAGCGATGTCTATACCCCCCCTCAAAAAAAAAGTCATTTACTTGTTTTTCCCCTTTGAGTCTGTAGGATCTCTTCTAGTCCCCAAATACAGCTGTCCACTTAAAACTGGAGAAAACCAAAGCTTTGCCCAAAAGAACAATATTCTTCATCTCCTAGGTAATCAAAAGATCTACAGCAAGAGCATTCCAGTCTTATCTCTAGGACCATATAATTCCTAGGTGAGAAAGTTAAAATTTTTCTTGTCTTGACTAAACCTCCCAGCTAGTGTGTAGGGAGAAGATTTTCCAGGACAGTTCCAAGCTCAAGTGTTTTCTGTCTCCTTAATCCATCAAAAATGTCCCCTCAAATTCCTGTGTTTTTTTACCCAAAGGTACTGCCTCTTGCATATAGATGCATCAGAAATACCTTTGTCCTGTCCTCGGAGGTTCATTTCAGAACATTTTTAAAACTTAAGAGGGAGTGAAAAGTCTCAGCCAGGGAGCCCTTCCAACTAACCTCTCTACTATTGCATTCTCTAAAATATCTAGGGCATCATGAACATCTTTGTAAAGACTCCACTGAGGGAGGCATGATAGAGTTTCTTGCCCTAAGTTATTGGATTCACACTTAGGGAGTTTGAACTAAACTCCTCCCACTTTCTTCAAGACAAGGCTTCAAAAGGCTTTTCAAAGAATACTACCTTTCCCAACTCCTTATCTCATCATGAAAAGGTCTATAAGACAGTGATGTGTGTACCCCACTATTAAAAGAAAAAGCTCTTAACTTACCCTGAAATCCAGATCCCCCAGATTTTTAGATCAGTGAAGACTTGAGATACTACCCTACTGACATCACTGACCAGTAGCATACACTTCTGGGAAGGACTTCCCTCACTGGGGCCTCACTGCCTATATTAATTGCTGTGAGGATTAGATACATATGAGGGATTTACTAAGCAGAGTATAAGTGATCAATAAGGTAAGCTATTATCTTCTCTGTGTCTTTCAGTGTCAGAAAACAAGGATGGTAGGTAGTTCTGCTAAGGGAGATAAGGTAGGTAGTTATGGAGATTAAATAACTCAATTTATGCATGTTGATATAATGTGCTTAGAACATTGCCAAGCACAAGGTACTATATAAGCCTTAGCCACTTCTTATTTCATTTTTAATATTGTCAATAATGATGATAATTATCACAGAGTCCCTTTGGAGCATGAGACTATATATCTGACTACATTAAGCTCCAGCATTCCACAGAGAAGTCTCTTGAGTATTTGAACCCAGTAGAGCTAGTGAGTCTGTTGATGCATAAGCATGTGTCCTAGTGCAGTGGCTCCCAACCCTTCTACTTCAGAATCCTAACTGTAAGATTTTGAAAAATAGCGCTCTCAGCGCGCTAAATCAGAATGTCTGGAGAGGACGAAAATATCCTTCTTTATAACAAGAGCCACAGGTGATTCTAACACATACCACATTTGGGGAAGCACTGCCTTAGACTTTCCCTCATGAGCTTTTCAAACCATATGAGACCATTTATTCTTCCATTATAAAATCCATCCAGATTTATATTCATTCAATGGGAAAAATAATTCCTGAGACTGAATGAGAAGCACACAAAAGAGGTAATCAAGATGTAGGAAAATAGGACCTACAATGAAAGTTGCAAATATCGGTAATTATTGAACTTGAAGCAAGAAGCCCAGGAGGAAACTTAATAATCTTGAAGAAGTAGATGAATGGGGACGCCCTAGAAATGAGGATGCCTATTCTTCAGGATAGAACCAGACAAATAAGTCAACACAGTCTGTTTAAACAAGCTGCAAGTCAATCAGCAGACACTTATCCAATTAGTTAGGGGACCTACAAAGTTTTTATATATAAGCTATTACTTATCTTGCACTTACCATGTGTTAGGCACTATCCTAAGTATCTTAAATATTGGCTACTTAATATTCTCAGAAATCAAGTGATTCAGGTGCTCCTCTTCACACCATTATGATCAGTATCAGGCTATGGTATGAATATTCAGGATGGGCTTGCATATGTAGAAAGGGAGCCAGAACCCTGAGGAGTTTGTGAATTCTTCTCTTCTTTCATGTGTTATTTGTGGTAAAACAGAAAAATCTGGTTTGTCAAAGTGCAAGGGAGTATTTTGCAATGAAAGAATCAATATAAATCTGGTTTGTCAAAGTGCAAGGGAGTATTTTGCAATGAAAGAATCCATATAAACTTTGTCCCTCTCTATCCCCTTGCCTTTCTTATATATTTTATCTTCTCTTAAGTACCTACAAGGTGCAATGCCTTTTTCTATGTACTCTTTGTATTTTCATCCCTGGTCACTGAGAGGTGGGGCAGCAGGTGCCAAACTCAGCTTTCAACTTCAGATAAATTGAAATGTGCCTCGGTTCTCTGGAATTAAAATGTCTATTTTACTAGACTTTGAAACTATGTGTTAGAATTTTTATGATTATACTTCAGGCTGTTAGAAGCCAAGACCAGAAGAGTAGGTGCAGGGAAGAGAGTGGACATCGGGCCTGTGCAGGCCAATGCAGAGAGGTTGGGAACTCCGGACGCTGGAGGCATGAAGCCAGGCAGAAGGCTTATGCACCAAGAGACTAAGACATATCCAGCTAAAAGAATGAAGCTATACAAGAAATTGGACACTTTTTGTGAGCGGGGTCCTTTATATACTCTCTGCTCAAGGTAGAACTCTCAAAATAGAATGGGCCCTACAAGCAGAAGCAGGAGAGGAGGCCAGAGTAGTGAGGAGGAGATCAGGGCAGCACCACTATGGTGATAAGAAAATTTTCACATGTGCTTCTAGAGATTACAAAGAGCTTTCCATTGAGCTGGTGAGCAGTGACACTGCACACACTCCACTTGTACTTCTCACCCATTCTCACTAAGCTACCTCAAAACTTTTGCTCTATGAAAGGCCCATTAAGAGGAGGAAAAATGAGCTGTCAACTGGGAGAAAATATTTGCAAATCACATATCTGATAAAGTTAATCATTTTAGTAGTATAGTTTTTTTGAATCTTTTCTTTTAGTTAATTTTA
>NW_003852626.1:1323010-1365166 GCF_000181295.1 Otolemur garnettii
TATTAGCAAGAAGAAAACAAGTCTTTTTGAATCTTTAACCTATTCTCCACTGAGTTGACATCACATATAATTGAGTTGACACCATATATAAAATCAAAATCAGGCAACTGTCATCGGTGCAGCACTGCTTGACACCAAACCTCAAACAGACTCTCAAAATGCACTTAAAAAAAAATCTAACCAGAAACTGTGCAAAGGCATGAACAGGGATTTTGCCAAAGAGAAACTGATAAGTGTGATGATAAGTCAGCACACTGAAAGATATTCAACCCATGGGTATTTACACCAAAGATGTCAAAATTTAAGTTAGCACAAAAGTCTATATGCAAATGTTCATAGCAGCTTCATTCAGAATGGCCCCAAAGTGAAAACCCCAGGTATCCTTTAGCAGATGAATAGGTAATCAAGCATCCACACACAGAATACTACTCAGCAACACACTTGGATGAAGCTCTTATGGTTTTCAAAAAAGCCAGTCTCAAAAAATTACACACTGTATCATTCCATTTTAAAAACATTGTTAAAATATAATATATCGTAATTACTTGTTTTTTCCCCAGTCTAATTCTCCTCAGGCCAGTTGACAAAATCAGCTGCTTTAATCAATAATTTAGATGACTTTGGCAGTCTCTCGCAGTGTATTAATTCTAAGTATAAGGGTGCGTCATGTTTGGTTATGAGATCCAGTTTGCCATGATCTGTATACAATGCAATTGTAACGCAGAGTCTTAAGAGGTAGGAAGGATGTTTAACAATTAGCTATAACTATTTCCAACTTATAGGTGAAGAAACTGAGGTGGAGAGATTTTAAATCTAAGTAGTGTGATGCCACTGTTTTCACTGTTTTTAATCCTGTCACCAAAGACATTTCCTTATATTTTCACGGAAGCCTCTGCCGCTGACAATCAGGAGCCCTGTTGGTGATGCCAAATGAGAAAACTTACATTCAGCACAGCCTTGGTCATTATTTGTGCCTAGTTGGCCTAAGCGATAATGATAATGATGATGATGATAACAATGGTGATGATAGCGACAATGACATCCTATTTATTGGCAGTTTACTATTCTAAAGGCTTCCCATGTATTAGCTCATTTAGTCCTCAACTCTCTGAAGGGTGTGCATGGTTGTTTTTTCATAATGTTTTACTTTTTGTGTCTATGTGCTATGTGGCAGCAGTGTCCCCTGCTATGGAAGGAAAGCCTCAGTTAGTGACAAGTCCGGGAGTCATGGCGTTTTTAGCTAGGATTTGTTCCCACATCCTCTGAATCACCACATAAGGCCTGTGCCTTCAAAAGTGAGAAGTTCGTGACATATGACAGCCACACACTTGATTGCTGATACCCAGAAACCTGTGCACAGTAAATCCATGAGGTGATTCCTGCTATTTCTATTCCTTCTTGGTGGGAGACTTGTCTGGGTATAGGGCAAGAGCACACTGCAGTGGTTGAGAAGCCCAGCTCCAGCACATCTGAGTATAGACTTTAGAAATGCCACTTAGTTCTTCTGAGCCTCAGTTTCTCCATCTGTGTAACAGAGATAATAACACTTACCTTGGCAGACTGTTGAGGTGATTAGAAGCAATATATATAAAGTACCTGAACCATCAAAGGCCGTTAATTGATTGTAGCCATGATCCTCCTCAGCTCCTGTGTCACTCTTTCATTTGTCAACACAATCTGTTACTGGTCTTTCTCAGCATAGACTTTCTTACTAGATAGAGCTTTTTCTTAACAATACCAACCTTGAAATTCCAGGAGATTATTTTTAAAGAGCTACGTTACAGTGGTGTGAGAGTACTTAAAATATGCAGAGTTTACCGGGAGGGGGCTGGAGGCCGGGTACCTCTTTCTGACTTAGCTCTATCATTTCCTTTCCATATTTTCTCCATCTGCTTTAGGATGCTCTTGCTGCTCCTGGTCTTCAGTGGGTGTAGAAGATTCCACAATTCTGTGGCCTTCATCTTAAACTGCGTTCTCTGGCACCCTTCTGAAGACTGCGTGACACTTGCTTCGGGCTCACCTATTTCTTTTGTATGAGTTGGTCCATCTTCTCTTCACACTGCCTCCTCAGATCCTCTTTCTCAATTTTCAAATCCATAGCAAACTGATTCGGCCAGGTGCTAATCCACTTTGGCATTTGCTCAATGCCTACTTGGAGCCACAGACTATTCCTAGCAGTCAGAACACAGTGGTGAACCGGTTGGACAAAAACTCTGACCTCATGGAACTAATAATTTAGTCAGAAAATCTATCGAATTTCTATTATTGACTTAGCTGACCTTTAAAGCAATTTTTATATCATATATTATTTTGATAATATTCAACATTTGAGGGAACTATTCTAGTTTATTGGGCAATGCCAACACTATATCTGAGACCCCGGTTTCCATGGTCCTGCTATACACCAGGCATGTCCCACCTTATTCCATCCTTTTTCTAGTGCCCTAATTCCTGGAGCCAGCACTTTGAGAAGGAAAAAGGGAAGAGCCGAGAGCTCTCCCTCCTACTTAAAATCTCCTGCCAATGCATCACTCATTCTGTGCCTCTCCCATCCTGGCCTGCCTCGTGCTCTGGTCTTTGGTTCAGGTTATGTTCCTGGCTCACCCTATTTGTGAGACTTTGTCCTTCCAGCCCTTTAGCACCCTATCCACAGGATGACTTGTCCTAGTTTGAAACCTGTATGACCCTGCAGACCTTCAAATTGGCATGTAAGAGAGTTCATTCTTGGCACAATTTCCTGACTCTCAGCCCATGGCCTTAACTCTTTGTAGCACTTTGTAGCAGGTAGATCTTTAGCTCCCTCAAAAAGAACAACTTTTTGGTAAACAGCAGTCCTCTGTGTAGATAGCTGCTAACCCTTCCTCTTGGTTCAAGAACACTCACCACAGGGCCCTCTCCTGGCCACATTGCACCACTGCCCCCAATTCCCACAGGTTTACCATAATGAATAACTACAGTATCATCGACTCCCCCTCCCTATATTTGCCTCTATACACTAAAACCACATTCTTCCTTTCTCCCTCTTTCTCTTTTTCTCAAACCTCTCCCTTTTGCTCCACCTGAAATTAAACCTCTTAAAAATGTCACCTATGTTTACTTTCTCGTCATACTCCCTTCCCAATCATCAGTTCAGTGTAATTTGGATTCTACAGCTAGTTCTGTTCTGAAACTGGTCTCTCCACCCCCTTGCTGGAAAGTCATTTGCATGTTCCACAAGATTTGACTATCCTGCTACATTTGATTCTGCTGAACACTCTTCTGGAAAATTGCTCCTCACCTTGTTCCCACGCCACCACCTTTCTCGCAGCTTTCTTCTTTGTAGGCTTATCTTCCTGTACCTTTCCCTTAGCTTCTGGAGGTGTTCTGGTGCTTGTGCTCAGCCCATTTCTCTTTGATTCTGCCATTCCCCCAGAGTTGGGCCATAAGTTTCCATGGCTTCAGTTATATATATACCAGCGATTCCAAGTCTCCACAAGCCCAGACACCTTTCCTGAGCTTCGGACATGTATCAGAAGAAGAAAAGCTATCATTTGGTTGCAAAAATTCAAAACCTCAATGGCTCAACAAAACCAAAGTTGACTTTCTATTTATTGTATATATAAGATGTAGATCTGAGCAACACTCCAAGACACTGTCCTCCAGCAGTCATAAAAATGCCATTATCCTGTACCTGCACCATATAGAAAACTCAGACTTTTTGCCAGTACAGCAGAGGAAGAGACAGGAGAATTACATGGCTAAATAAATGCTTTGGCCCAGAGGTGACTCACATTACTTCTGCTCACAACCTATTGGTTAGAATGAATTAGTAGACCTCATCCAACATCAAGTGTAATCCTCCAGTGTGCTCATAAGGTTAGGAGGAATCCATACAGGTGAGCACTAGATCTCTCTATCAAAATATCCAACAGTTTACTACATATCTCTGTTTGGCTATCCCATAGGCACATAGAGTTGAATATGTCCAGAATACAGCTCTTGCCCATAGTACTGCTCCAGAATTCTAATTATTTTCTCTGCCTCCAGTCTTGCCCTTTTCATCATGCAGTCAGCTATTAGCTACCTTCCATTCACAAAGACCTCTTTTAAACACAAATCTGATTGTTTTCATCTCATACTTAAAGCATTTCACTGGCTCCATGTTGCTTACAGGAAAAACTTCAGATACGGCTTTAAAGGAATTCATGATCTGCCCAGCCCCCCACCACCACCACCTTGCCAGTCTCGTCTCTTTCTGCTTTCCTCACCAATACCAACCACCTCAAGTTCCTCGTATATCCTTCACCAGGCAATATTGTCTTATATGTCAACATTTTAACATAGGCTGCTTTACCTTCCCTGCCACTCGCTGGCCCATCCTTCTTATCTTACTGACTTCTTCTTACCCCTGAAAACTCAGCTCAGCCATCCACTCTTGATGGAGTCTTCCCTAAAATCCTGCGCTTACTCCATTTAGCGGTTGCCATAGTTTTCTGTGAAGTTTTACATATGTAACACTGCCAAAAATGAGACTCCTGTGGCTCAGTCACAAAGTGGTGGAAACCAAAGTTAAACCATCCAGAAATAACATAAAAGGAATTCCGTTATTTAGTCTCTTGAAAGACTTGAAAAAGGATCTCCTCAAAATTCTCAGGTTGGTGGGAAGGGACGATTCTTCCCTCCTTTTCTCTTTCCTCCCCGCTTGTCTGGCTCTTTCATCATCGCCGCATCTCTCACTTGCCGATCTTTCTCCCTTCCTCACCCCTCCAGTGAACTCTGCTCTCCATCTGGAATTCACTATTTTCTCCATTCTCCCCTCATCCCTGGCTTTATCTGTAGATTGATTTTATATCTTTAACTAAATCGACTAAGTCTTTCTTTTCTTTTGTCTCAGTCTTTCCCTCTGATTCTGATCCTGTCCTCTTTGATTCTGTATCCCAAAATGATAGGAACTGGACTAGAAACGTAAACTCTCTTCAGAGGGCAGAGACAATTGGATTGACACGCACAGGGCCTTCTTTGGCTGACTGAAGGAAGGGGGACAATTTGGGCACACTCGTTCCCATGTGTGCAATGTTATTACATCTCGTTTCCTTGTGAACTTCCTAACAGTGATTACAAACTATTGCTCCTTGGGGATTAACACATAGTACATACTCCATAATTGTTTGTTAAATTCATAGATGGATAGGTGACTGATTATCCTCTAAAATAGTGTTTGTCAACCTTTTTTAATTTGTTGAACCTATAGCTAAGCTTCCATGGCATGCTTAAATTATGTTGATAAAAAAAAAAGTAAAAGAAAAGAATAAATACATTTACTATTCTTTGAACTTCTTTAGAAAAATAGTTTAAATAATGATCTTTAAATTTTTTTGCAGCACACCTAAGATCCTCTCATGGCATGCCAGGGTACCACAGCACACTTGTTGAAAATCACTGTTCTAAAGATGCCTAGATTCTGCCAGATTGGTTACTGAGAAAATGAAGCCTGGGGAGAAATGAAAACTGGGGAGAGGTTTGTATGGAGGAAGAAATGTGTTTTCATTGACTGATTTAATAACCAAAAATCAAAAATTAAAAGTGGACAGGCAGGCATTATCTGTAGTTGGACCTTCTAAAACTATGAATGTTAGAAAGGGTAAATCAGATAGTTAGTACAGCCAGTGTCCTAAAGATAATACCTTCACATGAAGACATCTTTCTCCTGAAAATCTCTTGGGACTGGTGCCAAAAGTGCTCATGCTTTTTACAGCAATCTTCTTGGCTGTCCTCAAGAGCATTTTATAAACCGCTTTAACTGTACTAGAAATCACAAGAATTACAAGTGAGATTCTGAGTGCAATGGTCAGATATATTAAAAACCATGATCCCTCGATGAAAAGTCCTTACTCATGAGTATGACCTGTCTACACTGCCATCTAGAAAATCAGGGACAGCCCATGTCTCTTAATTCTTAAGTAGAAAAGTTCTGCAATAAAGCCTTATCTCCCTTAGCAGAATCCCTGGCAACTAGCAAAAATTCTGAATGGCTTGTCCTCTGAGCCACTGATAAAGTAAGTCGCCGAACCAGAAGCAGAGAGTAACTGATGATAAACGGCTGGTTCACAGAAATGGACTTTTGAGTTGAATGAAACTGTCAGAACATTCTAGTGTTGTTTAGAAAACTATAAAAATACGATTTTTCAAAGGAAATCCCTATAAATTCGTACCAAGCTTTCATCTACAGCTTTTAGGTTTTCTAATGGTACTCACGAACTACCTCTCCTCTTGCACATATCAGTACGAGTTCAATTAATGAAAGTAACACTGCCTAAGGACTTTGTTTACCTTTACAGAGCATATATATAACATATATTCCATCAGAAATATAATGGAGATTATATAATGTGTATATATAGTGTACCTTGAATAGTTCTGTTATTATACATCTTAGAATGTATATGTAGCATATGTTAATTAATAGGAATGTAGTAATGTATTATGTAATGTACAGAAATATGGTATATAGGTCATGTGAGAACAGAAAGGGAGACACACATTTTATATGTGGCTTTTAAAGCAGTAAATTTACCCCACTAGTTCTCTTTTACTTCAGATAACATATAATACAATAAATAATTATTTCTTGTATTTAGCTAAATGTTAAGAGCAGCGTAGTCTTATATTTTTGTAGACTGTAGCATTCATAAAGATGATGAAACAACAGGCGGCACCTGTGGCTCAAAGGAGTAGGGTGCCAGCCCCATATGCCAGAGGTGGCAGGTTCAAACCCAACCCCGGCCAAAAAAAAAAAAAAAAAGATGAAATAACAATAAAATAAAAGCTTACATAACTTCTACCCAAGTACATAAAAGGTCATTGCTGGTAGTGGCCCCCTTCCTATCACCATAACCCTCTAGAGCAGAGGTCCTCAACCTTCCTAGTGCTGTGACCCTTAATACACTTCCTCATGTTGTGGTAACCCCCAACCATAAAATTATTTTCATTGCTACTTCATAACTGTAATTTTTGCTACTGTTACGAATCATAATGTAAATATCTGATATCAGGCAACCCCTGTGAAAGGGTCGTTTGACCCCCAAAGGCATTGCAACCCACAGGTTGAAAACCACTACTCTAGAGGACATCACCACCTTGAGTTGCATGGCCACAATTTCCTTGCCTTTCTTTATGGTTTCACCACATACATACGCAGTCTCAAAGCTTTCAGTATAGTTTTCTCTGCTCTTGAATTCTCCATAAACAGAATCACTGTATGTTTCCTTGATGTGTTGCTTTTTTTTTTAACTCAGCATAATAGTTGAGATTCATCTATGCTATGTATGACCACAGTTCATTCATTTTTAAGATTATATCATATTCTACAATTTCACCATACATTCTAATGATGGGCATTTGGTTTGTTTACAGTTTCGGGGGAATAGAAATAATGCCCCCATGACTATGAGCGTGCATTGATTTCAAGCACATACATAGGAGTAGATTTGCTAAGTCTTTGTTATACTTTATTTTCTACTTGGTCCTTTTACTTTGAAAGCAGTTGTCTTCCAAAGTAATTTTAAGCATTGGTACCCTCACTAAATTGATCTATGACTTTGGTTTGAATTCAGGACTCCTCAGAGTCCAGCACACATGCCTAGCCTTCTAGATACCCAGGAACATATAAAGCTTCCAAAGCCCGTTGTTGACATACGGCTCCCAGAGCTTCCTTTTATGTTTTTGGCCAGGTTTTTGTTTTCTCCAACTGGCATCAGAGCCTCGTGTAGCTGTGCTGTTAAACAATTGCTACTGATTATTCATAACAAATGTCCTAGAAACAGGGATTTTACTGCAGGGTGGGCTCTGAGTTAGGCCAAATACTGACAAATAATGACATTTGGTTAGAATTTGTGCATCACAATGAATGAGAGTGTTCTGTACTTTTCCTTTTTTAAATGTTTTTCCCATCAGTATCAGGATTATGCTCATCTCTTGAAACAAGTCACGGAGTGTTCACTCATTTTCTGTTCTCTGGAATTTTGTGCAAAACAGAAGTTATTTCTTGTCTGAATATTTGATAGAATTTGCAAGTGAAGCCATGCAGGCCTGGAGATTTTTGTGGGAATACATCTGATTAGTGATTCAATCAATTGTTATAGAACTACTCAGGTTTCTAACTCTTGTCAAAAGAATGCTGGCATATTTTCTAGTAATTAATCCATTTTATTTAAATTTTTTAATTGACTGACACAATGTTGTTCATAATTATTTTTTATTATCTCTTAAAGATCTGAGGCATCTGTAGTGGCGTCATTTATATTACTTATAATGGATATTTTACAGGACAGATATAAACAGACATGATTTTTCTCTGTTAGTAGAAACCAAACTATTATTCTAACTGAAATTATTCTAAATATATCTTACTTTTAAATTCTCGATACTTGTTCCCATTTTTAACATTTCGTAGTTACTGAAATCCAAGTGTTTCTTCTCAACTAAGATACCAAATGGAAAATTTTAAGGAAACTTCCATTAATATAAGACGTTCAAAAAATTATTTTTTACTTCATATATATTTTTTTTTGAGACAGAGTCTCACTATGTTGCCCTCAGTGGAGTGCTATGGCGTCACAGTTCACAGCAACCTCCAAATCTTGGGTGTAAGTGATTGTCTTGCCTCAGCCTCCCCAGTAGCTGGGACTAAAGGCACCCACCACAATGCCTGGCTATTTTTTGGTTGCAGTTGTCATTGTTGTTTAGCTGGTCTGGGCTGGATTTGAAGCCAAAAGCCTTGGTGTATGTGACTGGTGCCATAACCACTGTGCTACAGGCGCAGAGCCTTAATTTCTATTTCCCCAGTTGTTATTTTCTGCTCTATTTTCCCAGGCTTCTCTACAACCTTCCTTTACCACTACAAACCACCTTACATTCTAGCCAGATTTCTCCGGTACCAGCCCATAAACACACCGCACTCTCTTCCAGCTCTGGTCTTTGTTTCTGCTACTCCCTCTAATCTTACCTGTGAGGTTTTTCTATATTTATCTCCATCTCCTAACCATCCTCACATAGGCAACTTCTCCTCCAGCGATGAGAGAATTTCACTCTCCTCCCTATTCTCCCATCATCCTCCCCAAAGGAACAGATGATGCAGTATTCTCTCTGACATGACTTCAGGGAGACAGAACCATACAGCGAGGCAGGCAGAATGAGAGAATCAAAACCAAGTAACATGGGCATTTGGGATATGTTTCGGTCTGTAACAGAAGCATAGAAAAATTCCATCTTCCCCCAATTTTTATGCCTATCTGTTCTGCTCCAGGTATCTCAAGCCAATCTCCCTTTGGGAGAGTACCATCTCCCTGTGACACTGACATAAGGATTTGAAGGAACCAGTTATTTGTTTCTCATGCTACCTGAACATCTTGCTCTTCGAGAAAGTTTTGATGCACAAGCAATATCAACATCTGTTTCAAGGATCTCTGCTGGAATTGCAGCTTCACAAGCCAAATTGCCTACGCTTCCATCAAGGAAATGGCTATTTATTTTATGCAGCCATCTGGGCTCTAACTAGGATGTTTTGTCATTTGTGTTCTTGTTTTCTGGCTTTTTCTTTTAAAGATAAAATTTGACGCCTTCATAAGTTATTTCTTCTGTCAATAGCATATACATATATACATATAATGAAATGTCTGAGTAAATTTTCTCTAAGTGGTTTACAATGTCACTGTGGTGATAAATACTTTGGCCTAGTATCCTCTTTCCTTCCCCTTCCCAACCGCATTTGGATCTGTAGCATTCACACTTTATTGAAAAACAAGTTAATAAACTCCACAGGGCCCATATGCAGTTGCCTGAAGACTTCTGTGGGACTCTGCTTCCTTTGAAAAGAGGGAGGCTGTTCGGAAACTCAATATGGTACCAAATGGGATTCTCCCCTACCTTCCTATCTCCTGACAGCACACCAAAGAAATGGCTTATCTTATCACTTTCATAAACGCCAACGTATCAAACATTAGAAACTTTTCTGCATCTTTTATGCTAACTTCTCAAGGGGATTCTCACAAATGACACGTGGTCCAGAGTGTAAGTTCAGTGACTGCCAGGATGGGGATGTGGGGGAGGGTGAGCGAAAAACACTATGATTTGTCTTTTAAAATGCCATTTTCCCTTTTCCTTGAAGAAAATTTACTCAAAATTATAGATTTTATAAAATCTCCCAAGTATTCTGATTTAGAAATAAAAGACATGAAACTCCCACTGACAACACATTACTTATCTTCTTAGCAATCTCACTTCCCTAGAAGGGGGTCATAAAATAGGAGGAACATTGAAGGACCTGTGAGCAGACCAAATAAATGTTGCAGAGTTCACACCCCAAAGCTTAGAGACTTTATTCATAGACTTCACCCATTCTCTATTTACTCTTACATTACACACAATTATATCTGGTTTTCCAGCCCATTGCAGATTAGAATCAGCCAATTAGAATGGAGACGGAAGCTGCCAAGGGAAAGTCAGAAATGCTATCAATAGAAGACACAAAACTAAAAATTCACAGCAGTTCCAGGGCATTTAGAATTGGGCCAAAAGCTCTTTACACTTCCATACCCATGAGAGCTTACTTGTTACAACCCAGTGCAATCATTGATGTTGAGAACGATAACTTGGAGTCATCGAGAATGCTTTATGCTCAGGGTTCTCTCTGTAAGAAAGCAGAGAGTGTGTAATATATTTTAGGAAGAATTCCATCCAAATGATTAACATTTTAAAAGGTAAGGCTCAGCAATATAGAATGGTTTATTGAAACCTGGATTATTGGAGTCACTGCCTAACTGGTCTTCTGCCTCCAATCTCTCCATCCAAGCCCCCAAAAGTCACTTCTATCAAGCCATCTTTTTGGCTACTGCAAGATTAATTTTCCTAAAGAAATAGCTCCGATCAAATTACTTGCACATTCAGGATTCTCCAGTGACTCCCTGCATGCAACAAAATACTCAATTTATCATTCAATAACCTTCCGCAGTGTGGCCCCATCTATTTTCCCACCTTTATTTACTACTACTGCACCCAAATACACTATTATCCAGCCCAGTAGTTCTCAAAGTCTCTGGACCAGCATTACCTGAGATCTTGTTAGAAATGAACATTACTGGGGCCCAACAGGGACCTACTGAATCAGAAACTCGGGGAGGGGACAGCCATTTGGATCTTAGTAAACCTTTCATTCAATCCTAATGCATACTCAAGTTTGAGAACCACTGATCTAGCTGTTTTGAACTGGCCATTATATCTTTACACTTTACCACTTCTGCATCTGTAGTTCTCGCATGACGTTTCCTTTGTCTTGAATTCCCCTTGCCTTTCCCCCTTATGAAATCCTAAGTATTTTTCAAACGTATCTCTAATGATCTATCTTTTTGAGAATATCCTATATTTCACCCAATCAGGTACAAAATACTTCTCCTAAAACCCCTCACAGAAAATTTTTTTGGCCAGGCACGGTGGCTCATGCCTGTAATCCTGGCACTCTGAGAGGCCGAGGTGGGTGGATTGCTGGGGCTCATAGGTTTGAGACCAGCCTGAGGAAGAGCAAGACCCCATCTCTAAAAATAGCCGGGTGCTGTGGTGTGTGCCTGCAGTCCCAGGTACTGGGAAGGCTGAGGCAAGAGAATCACTTCAGCCCAAGAGTCTGAGGTTGCTGTGAGCTATACCACCACGGCACTCTACTGAGGGCAACAAAATGAAACTCTGTCTCAAAAACATTTTTTTTATAATCATTCATTCATTCTTCCTTTAAACCTAAAATCACGCAAGTCTATGATATTATAGGCACAGGTCACTGGGGATACGGATGGACAAGTAAACAGGAAATTACACCACAGCATTCAATGCAGGCACCTGGGAGCACAGGAAAGGGATATCTCTCACAGACAAGAAGTTTTGATAACTCGTCCTATGAGAAATGTCATCCTAAGCTGACTTTGAGAAAAAATGAGTACAGATACTCAGGAAGGAGTATTTTTAAAAGAATAAGCACATATAATCAAGATATATTTTAAGTAAAAATTCATACATGATATAAAAATGTAGACTTAAGCTGAGTAAACAAATACTCTTACCAGAATGTCATTTTCTTTTTGGAAGCCGTTCCTTCCTTCCAACAAGCTCCTGTTAATACAAAGATACTAGCCCATTTAATTATCTCCAAATGTGCCAGTCATATTTGTACGATTTTGAGGAGCCCCTTTCCTGATATCTCCAAAGAGAAAGCAACATGTGAGCTATTTCTAAGTTCCACAGCCCCATTTCCTGCCTCAAGCCAATTAAACTATTACTAGAACACCATATTCTCATTGTTATTTTAACCACCTCAAACTCCAAGTAGGTCCTAACCATCCTCTCTATCAGATGTCAACTCTTATTCAAAATTTCAAGGCTACCCAGAAATTTACCCTTGCTTTAATGTTACACCTGACGACAGACCCATGTCTATGAAGACCCAAAAACTTTGAAGGATTTTCTGTTGAAAATTTGACCAACTACAGTTTTGAGTTACTCCAAGATCTAATAATCCCCAGGAAGCCAAGGATCTGAAAATTCTGAGAGGTGGTGTTTGATGTGATTTCCAGGAGGAAGGAAACCATTACCCAGTTCACTAGAGTATCCCCTCGGAGTAGACTGAAAGTCATGAAGTTGGGATCTCAAATTGCCTAATCTGCTCAGAGATCCTGAGGTTCATGCTCCTTGAGGTATCTATAGACCAGGGCCAACACAGTAATCCATGGTTTGATATCAGATCCAAATGCTAGCCTCAAACCAAGCACCCTTGTGTCAAAGAGTTACAGACAGAAAATAATTTTGCTATGAAACCAAGATTATATGATGCTGGAAAAAGAACACTAGACTCAGTTTCAGAAAGCCTGGACTCTTGACTTGGCGCCTGTGGCTCAAGCAGCTAAGGCGCCAGCCACATACACCTAAGGTGGTAGGTTCAAATCCCCAGCCTGGCCCGCCAAACAACAATGATGGCTGCAACCAAAAAATGGCCAGGCGTTGTGGTGGGCACCTGTAGTCCCAGCTACTTGGGAGGCTGAGACAGGAGACTCGAGGAGACTCGCTTGAGCCCAGGAGTTGGAGGTTGCTGTGAGCGTGATGCCATGGCACTCTACTCAGGGGAATAGCTTGAGGCTCCGTCTCAAAAAAAAAAAAAAAAAAAAAAAAAACCTGGACTCTTGTTCTTTAATGCCAGCCATCAGCCTGTGACTTCTCTGAGTCCCATCTTTCCCAGCCACAACTTAAATAAGATATATATGGAGAGAGCAGTGGCTGACACTTATGTCTAGGTTTCTAACCCACATAGAACAAAGAGGATAAAGGTGCTAGACTAGCTGCAACATAAGCACATCAGCCCAGCTTAGAGCCATGCCCAATGTTCAACGGGCACCTAGTTAGTTGCATGAGTCCCTCTTGTTTCCTAGTTTCAACAAACAGCAATAGATAATGGTCCAGATCTGAAGTCCAGATACACTTCTATCTAGACTGTTAACTTCAGAAAGTATAGGGATCAAGGACTTAGACTAGTTCAAAATGTTAGGTAAGTTTACTGTCTAAAATGTTACTTCTGGACTATTTTTTACTCCATAAATAGATAGTTGTATTGTTTTATACCATCAGTGTTTCTTTAGATTTATACACATATTAGCTAGCATCCCTACTATCTTAGTGTTTTTTGATATTAGACACCCAATTTTTATCTGAAAACATCATTAATTGCTTCATTTTTGAAAAATATTTTTGCCATATGTACAAGTTAGGTTGATGGCTATTTTCTCTAATCCTACTAAAGATATTATCCCATTATCATTTCAGTTTAGTTGTTGCTGTTGAAATGTCATTCATCATTGCTACTCCCTTTTTTGGTGATCTATCTTTTCTCTCTGCCTACTTTAATATTGCCTTTTCCTCTAATGTCTCCAGCAGATGCACTGATGACATTAGACCTCTCACTTAATCTACGTCTCTTGGTCTTGCTTTCATATTTTCTACTTTGCCTTTTGAACAATGTTCTATATAATTTCTTCAGGTCCATTTTGCAATTTATGAATTTATGATTCAGCTATGCTTAATCTGCTAATACATCCATTGAATTTTAAACCTCAATAGTCACATGTTAAAGTCGACACATTGCATGTGGTTCTTTTAAAAATCTGCTGCTGCCTGCTCTTAATTTCAATCGTCACTTTTATTTCCCCAAATGTATTAAACACAGTATGTTAATACCAATATTTAAAATCTTTCAGTGGTTTGTTTCTACCACTTTATTTTTTTGTTGTTGTTGTTTGGTACTCCCTTCCAGTATGTTCTTTCCTTGTGGTTTTTGGAAATTTTCTTGATTTTTGTTGTTTCATTTTGTTTGTTTACTCTAAATTGCTCATTTTAATTGCTACTTTATCTATGAAAGTTCTTTGAGACTTTTCTCTCTAAAGGATTTGTATTTGGTTCTACCATTTGCCTTGGAGTGCTGACAAATTAGAGGCACATCAAATTAAATTCTCTGCTTGAAATTTTTCAGACCACACATAGATAGTGAGTTTGGCCGGAAAACACATATGAGAGCTAACAGATTAAAAATACACATGAGAGATTTTTTCCCTTTACCTAGTGCCAGAGTTAAGATGATTTGATTTTTGTTTTTCTCTCTCATGTATTAAATACAAGTGAAATTGAGTGTAGTAGTTTTTGTTTTAAAATAGCATTACGGCAGGAACACATTTTAGTATAAGAGGTTTCTGTGTGTCTATCTCTCTATTCTTCAAAATATGGAGCCATTTAACATTATGTTCATCTCATTTTCACATGTTTATATTGAAATATTTTTAGGGTGATTCATAACTTTTTGTATTCTTCCTTTATAATTAGAAATTATCATTTATACCAAAACAATTTAAGTTATTATAAAAATTTTAAAAATCAATGCAGAAGTATATCTGAGGACTATCTAATATCATTATTTCATTTTTGTTTTTACTATTTACATCTTACACGTATATGGCACACTTGTTATAGTTGATTAATACTGATATTTTATTATTAACTGAAATCTATAGTCTACATTATTATAGGTCAATAGATTTTGACAAATTCATAACACGTATCCAACATGATGGTATCACACAGACTAGTTACACTGCCATAAAAATCCCCTGTAGATCACCTATTTGCCCCTCCTTCTCTTCCCTCAACACCCTATCAGCCACTGATCTTTGTACTGTTTCCATAGTTTTGCCTTTTCCAGAATGTCATATGGTCGGATCTTACATATATAGCCTTTTTAGATTGGTTTCTTTTGGTTAGTAATGTCCATTTAAATTTCCTTTTTTTTTTTACATGGCTTGATAGCCCATTTCTTTTTAGTACTAAATAATGTTCCATTGTCTGGATGTACCACAGTTTATTATCCACTCACCTACTGAAGGATATCTTTGTTGTTTACAGTTTTTAGTGAATACATCATTTCATTTTACATGCAAGAAAACGAGACCCAGATTAGATAAAACACCAGATCCAAACCACACAGTCAGCCGTAGCAGAGCAAGACTTGAACTCCATTATCTCGTCCCTTAATTCCAGGCTCACTACTCCACATTTCAATTCTGAAACAATGTTGGGGTTCATTACACAGAGAGAAGGCACTATGCCTTTTGTAATATGGTTTAATTTTTCTTAGTTTGAACTCAATCTTTTCAAAGCCTATTGTTCAAAGGCCCCCTATTAAATTGATTTACTTTTTTACATTAAAATCATAATTTGTAAGAGTAAAATGGAATTTTCCTCAGAAAAGAGATCATTTAAATTTTCTTGTATGCAATTACTTAGACCAAGAATGTCCATGACCAATCTAAAGTTGGTTCCAATATTGTCACCACCCCATGCATCACAATTTACAAAGCATTCTCACATCCATTACCTCCGGGCTTTCTTTTACCAATCCTGACATAGATTCCCTAGACGTTATTATTGCTCCAGAATTGGGCTAGCTGGATGCTAATGATTTCTTTTTACACCTAATTCTTGTTTGTAATATTGTTTTCTTTTAGAGGGTCTCAAAAAATGGTGTAAGCCAGCTCAGCACCCTTTGCTCAGTAGTTAGGGCGCTGGCCACATACACCAGGGCTGGCAGGTTCGAGCCCAGCCAGAACCTGCTAAACAACAATGACAACAACAACAAAAAAGCAGCTGGGTATTGTCACAAGTGCCTGTAGTCCCAACTACTGGGAGGCCAAGGCAAGAAAATAGCTTAAGCCCAAGAGTTTGAGGTTGCTGTGAGCTGTGATGCCATGAGACTCTACCAAGGGTGACATAGTGAGACTCTGTCTCAAAAAAAAAAAAAATGGTGTAAATTTTCAAGCTCACAAAACCTGAATATGCTCTTGATAAAGCCCATTTTACAGACATCAACTGAGGTGAAGTGAAACTAACTTCTTGAAAACATATCCATCATTGAATTATGTATATAGGACATGAACTACTTAATTATTCTGAGGTCATGCCATTTGAGCCTATAATTCCTATACTAGGTATATATCCAGAAGACCAAAAATAACACTACAACAAACATATTTGTACCAGAATGTTTATTGCAGCCCAATTCATAATTGCTAGGTCATGGAAGAAGCCCAAGTGCCTATCAACCCATGAATGGATTAATAAATTGTGGTATACGTACACCATGGAATACTATGCAGCCCTAAAGAAAGATAGAGACTTTACCTCCTTCGTGTTTACATAGATGGAGCTGGAAAATATTCTTCTTAGCAAAGTATCTTAAGAATGGAAGAAAAAGTATCCAATGTACTCAGCCCTACTATGAAACTAATTTATAGCTTTCATAGGAAAGCTATAACCCAATTATAGCCCAAGAAAATGGGGAACGGGGAGAGGGAAGGGAGGGGATGGGAGGGAGGAGGCTGGGAGGAGGGAGAGTGATTGGTGGGATCACACCTATGGTTCATCTTATAAGGGTACTTGTGAATCTCTCTAAATGTAGAATATAAATGTCTTAACACAGTAACTAAGAAAATGACATGAAGGCTATGTTAACCAGTTGGATGAAAATATTTCAAATTGTATATAAAAACATCACACTGTACCCCATGACAGTATTAATGTATGCTTCTATGATTTAGTTTAAAAAAATTATTCTGAGATCAGTATTTTTTCACATGTCGTCATGACAAAACTTCCCAAGCTCTAATATATTTCCACATATTTGATAATTGAGTTAAGATGAGTTGGTGGTAGAATACTTTGAAATATTCATTGTTGTTTTCTTATACCAACACATCCTTGTACCCCAGGCCTAAACAATTCAAAAATTCCACACATATTGCCTTCAGATTAGGGATGTTGCTGAAGAGGTATAGAGAAGATAAATGAGTGAATATTCTCTTCTTAATTTTCAGCTTTTGAGGCCACAGCAGAAACAACAACTGTAATATATAGCCTGCAAGGAGTTCCATGTAGCACTACAGAATGAGCACTGCATAGATAACTCCTAGAGATGTCAGGGGCAAAACTGGATCTTGACATAGCTCCAAACAGAGGGGGAAAGAGAGAGAGAAGGAAGATTTTCCCTTACTCCTACAAAAAGTATGAGCTGGTAGGCTCAAATTAGTCATGTGGTTGTGAAGAGGGGGCAGTGATGGATAAGGTGGTATGGACTACAAGGCCTAAGGCCAGTGGAAATACCAAAGGATGCTCCACGGTGGTGACAGTGAACCAAAACCATAGCAGACAGTGTACATCACAGAAGTGGCTGGCATCACACTCCCTTTCCCCATACCACAAAATTTTTTTTAAGCTTGTATAACCAATGTGGCAGACCAAGAGAAAGAATGAGGAGAAGGACTCTGATGTGAGACAAGATCTGAAATGACTTAAGCGATCTAAAAGTGACCAAGATTACATATTGCGTCATCCAACAGATTTAGCACTTAAGAAGGTAGATTCACTTATGTAAACAGTGAACAAAATTATACAACTGAGTTTTGTGGGCTATGGAATTTTTATCTTCCATATGATCATTTTTAAAACAAATACTACTACATTGCCAGAAGATGGTAAGAAAGGTTTCTACTTAAAATTAGAACCTCTGTCTTCAAGTCCCAGCTCTGCCCTTCCTAACTTTGGGACCATGAGTAATTAATTTAACCTCTATGAAATTCAGTTCTCTCATCCATGAACTGGGATTCCTATCCTGTATTCCTGTTTGTACCCTTGTAAAAGTGCAATGAAATCAAACAGAAGAAAGTATTTTGTAAAACATAAAGCTCTCTACAAATATCAAGTTCCACTCTCAGTTATTCGTTTATTCTCATTCATCTTATACTATTCTTTCTTTTTTCATATTTTTTGATATTATTGTCAGTGTCTTAAGAAAAGTCTAAGTTTGAAACACATTTGATTCCTTTTGCTAGAATATACCCAGAGGTGTGTGATTTAAATAGTGCAGGTCTTCATTCTAACCTTGATGTCCAAGAGAGCAGCTGGATGCTGAATACTGGCCACAAGCAAGGCTGTTAGGTTTTCAATTGTATTCATCACATGTGGCTGCTGTAACAAATTACCACAAACTTAGTGGCTTACAGCAACACATATTTATTATCTTACAATTCTTCTAGAGGTCAAAAGTCGTCCAAAATAGGTCTCAATGGGCTAAAATTAAGATGTTGGCAGAGCCATGTTCTTTATGAAGGCTAAAAGGAGAAACCACTTACTTGTCTTTGTTGGCTTCTAGAGAATACCCATATTCCTTGGCTCATGGCCCCATCCTTTATCTTCCAAGCCAGTAGCATAGCATCTTCAAATCTCTCTTTTGGCCTCCCTCTTATGAGAACCCTTGTGATTTGCTGCCACCATCCCCCACATAAACTAGGATAATCTTCCTGTCACAAGGTTTTTACCCTTAATCACATTAATCACATTAGCAAGGTCCTTTTTGCCACCCATGTGTGTTAGTTTCCTGAGATTGCCATATCAAATTACAAAAAAAAAAAAAAACGTTGGGTGTGGCTTTAAACAACAGAAATTTATTCTCTCACAGTTCTGGAGGCTAGAAATCCAAAATTAAGGTGTTGGTAGAACTATGCTCCCTTCAAAGGCTCTCGGAAAGGATTTTTACACATCTCTTTTCACTTCTGCTAGTCAGTCACAAGTGTTGTTTGGCCTGCAGCACTTCAATCTCTGCTCCATTGTCACATCTGTTTCTCTTCCCTATGTGTTCCTGCATCCAAATTTTCCTCTTCTTATAAGGACACCAGTCATATTAGGGTAAGGACTCACCTTACTTCAGCATGACCTCATCTGAACTTAACTATATCTGCAACAACCCTATTCCCAAACAAGGTCACATTTGGAGTTACTTGTGCTTAAGACACCAACACAAATCAACCCTTAATACCATGTAAGGTAACATGTTTGCAGGTCCTGGGGGTTAGGACACAGAACATCTCTGGTCGGAGTATTGTTCTGCCTACCACATCCAGGTTCTCCTGCAGTTTTCTTCAGCACACCAGGAAGACTTCCAGGCCTTGCAAGAAAGGCAAGGGCTTGCTGGAAAGGAGCAGTGTGGTAATGAGGACAGCTCTGGATTCAAGCTGGTCTCCTCTCCTTGTAGTTGTACAACCTCCAAGAAAGCCCCTTTACCTCTCTGAGGCTCAGTTGTGTTGTATCACCTGAAAACAGATCAAATTATCTCCATCTCCCAACAACAGTTGTCAGGACTCCATGAGGCAAGTCTGGGAAGCACCTGGCACATCAAAAGTACAAATGAAATGGTAGGTGTCATCATGTGTCCCTACTCCACAATTATAAAAAAAGTAAAGCTTTTGTTCCAAATAATTACTCCCACTGCCACTTCTATTCCACTTTGAAACTGCAATTTGGCTGAGGGCCCAGCTGGCCCTGCCAAGGCAGACTAAGAGTTAAATTAAGAGAGCAGCTAAGGGCGGCACCTATGGCTCAAGGAGTAGGGTGTCAGCCCCATATCCTGGAGGTAGTGGGTTCAAACCCATCCCCGGCCAAAAAAAAAGAGAGAGAGAGAGAGCAGCTGGATGCAGACTATAGGCCTGGTAGGAGCACCCTTGCTTCCCCTTTCCTCTGCCTGCCTGCTCTGGACTTGGCACCCAAAGCTGCAGATACTTGCAGTCCCTGGGGAGACCTTGAAGCCTAAGGCTAGGGAGTTCTGAAGGTGCCATTGTCTCTAGATTGAATTCTTTGCCTTTACTTTCATATGCTTTTCATTCTTTATATTTACATTTTGTTCTAGCTTTACTGAGGTAAAATTGACAAATAAGAGTGTATTTAAGGTGTATGATGTGATATTTATTTCTCTGAGCTGTAGTTTTCATCAAGAAAAGCTGAAAGAAAAGACACGTGCCAGGAGCCCAAGATCCTAACTAACTTTGACACAGTATAACACGTATGGAAAAATAAATAGATTTTAGTTTCTCATAGATTAACATGGAGTGTTTTCGCCACTGTCCCAGAGTTTTGGTCTTAAGTGAAAACATCAGAGAAAATGCAGGGCAGGATGAAGGAGAGCATGCATACACCACCGGAGGTTGGTTGTCTTTGCCATTTACCTTTAATCTGAGGCCTTTCAAAGCAGCCCTCAGCCCCATTTCAGGGACTAGTTGATTCCTCTTTTTTTTTTTTTTATTGAATCATAGCTGTGTACATTAATGCAATCATGGGGTACAATGTGCTGGTTTTATATACCATTGGAAATATTTTCATCAAACTGGTTAACATAGCCTTCACCGCATTTTCTTAGTTATTGTGTTAAGATATTTATACTCTACACTTAGTAAGACCAAAAATTACCTTATAACAAAGATATTTGCACCAGAATGTTTATTGCAGCCCAATTCATAATTTCTAAGTCATGGAAGAAGCCCAAGTGCCCATCAACCCAAGAAGGGACTAGCTGATTTAAGGAGAAATGAACAAACTGGCTGGGAGAGAGCTAGCAGGCCTCTGACAGACTGCCCCTAAAGGCCAAATCCCTGCCTGGAGTTCAGTGTACTGGTGCTGATAGCATCTCCCTGCATAGGGCCCCCACCCTATACCAGTATGACCTCATCTTAACTCATTGCATCTATAAAGACACTATTTCTAAATAATGACACAATCTGAAGTACTGGCGGTTAGGACTTCCACATATTTGGGGTGTGGGGGTAATAATTCAACCCATAACAGAGATGAATTAGGCCACATTGAGTGCAACAATATCCAAAATGCAGACTGCTAAAAGGGTCATTGCATGCTATACCAGTGGTTCTCAACCAGAGTAATTTTGCTTCCCAGCAGACACTTGGCAGTGTCTGAAGACATTTTGTTGCCCTAACAGGTAGAGGTGCTGCTGGCATATAGTGGATAAGGGCCAGGGATACTACTAAGTATCCTACAATGCACAGGACAGCACCCAGAAATAAAAACATATTCAGCCCCATATGCTCATAGTGCTCAAATTTAAAAAAAAAAAAAACAAAAAACAAAAACATGAGCTATTGTAAGAAAACCTCACCTGTTTCCCACATGGTCCCCATGGTCTCTCTCTACCCAACCTGCTCTCAAAGGGCTCTCTCTTTCTTAGATGCCATCACTAGCTCTATGACTTCAAGTTGTTCACTCCTCTTCCCTTCAGAATTGCCAATTCAAGGCAAGGCCTTCAAATTGATGATTTCAAAGATTTCTTCTCCCTCTGCCATGCTGCTTGGTTCCCGCCTGCCTGCCGTGCCAACAGATGAAGTTGTGAGGGTTGCTCGCCTCCCTGCATCTAATCCTGAGCCTCAGCAGCAGCAGGGAAGGTGGCAAATGTTCAATAGCAGTTGTTGGCAAAGAAGCACATCAGTAGCTACACCCGGTGATGCCACTGCATGTGCAAAAGCCACTTTAGTAAATTTCTCCTATATGGTGGGATTTTCAACCAGGATGAAGCCCTCTCCTATGTGTGGCTTCTGAAGACAGGAAAATGCAGAGCTGCTTTTTAATTCCTTGCTGGTTAATTATTTTGGACTACTGGCTGGGATTTCTTTTAATTTAACTTCTGTTATTAATATTGATACATTAATCTGTTCTGTAAAATGCAATGGGGGTTAATCTATGTAGCAATAAAATATAAAGCATAAAATTGACACAAGTGTAATTTTATTTAAAATAAAATGGCTTCTGCATTGATTAGGCTGTGGTCAGCAAACCATAATAAACTGCTCATCAGTTTGCTACATCACATTAATTAATTAATGATAGACTGATACTTGGAAATTAACAAGTGCTGAATAATTTTTTTAAAACCTTCTGATTGGGCTCAGAGCCCATGCCAGCCACATACACCAAGCCTGGTGGGCTGAAATCCAGCCCAGGCCAGCTAAATAACAGTGACAACAGCAACAACAAATAGCCGTGTGTTGTGGCAGGCACCTGTAGTTCCAGTTACATGGGAGGCTGAGTCAAGAGAATAGCTTAAGCCCAAGACTTTGAGGTTGCTATGAGCTGTGACACCGCAGCACTCTACCAAGGGCAACATACTTGAGACTCTGTCTCAGAAATTTTTATAACATTATTTGTTATAACATTATTTGATGTTTGTTAATCAAATACTATGCTTCAAAATTCAGTAATGCATCCTACAACTCCTGGCCTGTAACATCAAATAATGAAATAGATCTAGATTTAATTAGGGAGTAAAAAGCTTTCTCAAATTTAGCATTTGAGCCTTAGGCCGCTATTGTTGTGATTCTGTATGGATTTGTGATTGTGGCCCTTCTATTTTATAATCAGCTGGATGATTGCAAGAAAGCATTCATCTTTGCTCAAATAGCAAGTAGCCTAAGAGAGGTTCTCGGATATTCTCATGTCCTTTTCCAAGGCAAATTATCCTCCCCCCAGCATCTTCTTTTTATTCCCTTTGCTCATAGCTCCCTCACGTGATTTGACATTATAATTGCCTAGAAACTACCAATGAGAAAAGCCAGTTGTTTTAGCTTTACAAATGTCATGCCATCATTTTAAATCACTCATTTCATAAGATCTTTGAATAGGTCCTCATTTCCATCAGAAAGCATGAAATATGATCAATCAGAGATTTATTTAGGAAGTCTTTGCTCATTGTTTTCTTGGGGGGGGGGTTATGGTGTCTTTTGGTTCATTTTGTTTTGATATAAACAAACATGCCCCTCCTTTGTGATCCAGAGAGAGAGACTATACTTCAAGAAGTGATTCTGCACTGGTCTAAATGGAAGAAGAATTCTACACTTTTATCCAAGTGAGAACTACAAGACAGACATTGGGGCCAGTATCCTGAATTCCTTTGACTTATCTTTTTAGTTATAGAAAAATATTTTTGTTATCATGTATGAAATATTTATGTCATACAGAAAATAATATCACCCATATACTCACCACTTAGATTTAACAGATGTTAACATTTTGCCATATGTGCTTCTGAACTTTGTCTGATTTTAAAAAATAAAATTTTCTAAGACTTCTGGTTTCAAAATGGCAATGTAGAAGCAAGATGGTATCATCACACAGACAGAGAGAGAGAGAGAGAGATAAAACAATGAAAAAAATACAGTGTCAAGATTGTCACCTAAAATATCCCAGAACTCAAATAGGAGGATGAGACAGTTCCTAGAGCCACAAAAATACAGGGAAAAAAATGAGCAGACAGGCTGGGCACCCATAGCTCAGTGGTTAGAGTGCTGGCCCCGTGCACCAGGGCAGGCATGTTTGAACAAAAAAAAAAAAAAATGAGCAAATGGTAAGAAAATTGGATTTCCATGTCTGTGACATCCCTCCCCAATCTGTTTGGTACCAAAAACATGAAATCTTTTCCCCAACTTATTATCTCTACACTGTAAAAAGTAGGAACGAGGTTGACAACAAGTTTCCCCACCATCTTGGGTTCCATGGCAGAAGACCTGAGGCTGTCTCAACCCATGGGAAGCATCATAAGTACCTGAAGGCAGAAATATCCCTTAGGAAAACCAGAGACAACAGAGAAGGTAGGATTACCATTGCCAACCATGGAAACTCTGCTTTATAACTTGAGCCAAAGGAGAAGCCAAATCAGAGTGGTTGTTCAGCAGCACCACTCTGTAGCATATTTGTTCCACTGATACCTGGGTAGGAACTCCCAGCCAGTCTTCCCACACTGTCAAGACACACCCTTTGGGACTTTCTCTACTCAGAACTGGCTGTGATCACAAATTAGAGCCGACTAAAACCTAAGCTCAGGGTGCCATCTAGTGCCAAAAATGGAGGCAGCACTCTACCAAGGGGGGGAGGGAAATAAAATCGATAGGTAAAATTCAAAGAATCTCTAAGCATATATATTCAATAAAACCAAAACAAGTCAGAGAATACGGAAATAAATACCTAATACTTCAATGGGAACATATAAACATATATCCATAAGGAAGAGAATAGAGAACCGTGATCTCCACCAACAAAGCAAGGAATCAGGGCTGGTCCTAAAGACATGGCAATAGGTGAGCTCTCTGACCAAGAATTCACAATAGTAGTTTTAAAGAAACTCAGTTATATTCAAGATAACACAGAAAAACAATTCAAAAATTTATCAGAGAAATTTAACAAGAGATTAAAATAATTGAGAAATATATTCACTAAACTAAAAAACCCAGTAAATGTTGACAAGAACAGAATAAATCAAAGGAAATAATTAATGAGCTCAAAGACAGGCCATCTGAAAACACACAGTGAGAGGAGGCAAAATAATAAAGGATTTAAAGGAATAAAGTCTGCCTACAAGATACAGAAAAGTACATCAAAGATGAAATCTAAGAATTTTTGGTGTTCAAGAGCAAAGGGCAAAAATCTTGTTAAAAAAAAATTCTCCAAAAATTTGGAAAGACATAAGTGTCCAGGTACAGGAAGGTCAGAGGACACCAAACACATTCAACCCAAATAAGACTAGCCAGAGGCATATAATAATCAAACTCTCAAAAGTCAGGGACAAAGAGAAGATCCTAAAAGCAGCAAGAAGAAAGAAGCAAATCTGGCAATAGACTTCTCAGTGGAAACCATATAGGATAACATGTTTTAAATGCCAAAGGAAAACAAATTGTCATGCAAAAATACTGTATCCAGAAAAGTTATCTTTCAAATATGAAGGAGAGACAAAGTGTTTCAAAGACATACAAAAGTAGGGTGGTACCTGTGGCTCAAAGGAGTAGGGTGCTGGCCCTATATACCGGAGGTGGGGGGTTCAAACCTGACCCCGGCCAGAAACTGCAAAAAAAGAAAAAAAGACAAACAAAAGTAAAGAGGATTCACCACTACTAGATCCATCTTATAAGAAATGCTAAAGAGAGTTCTTCAATCTGAAAAAAGAAAAAAAAAAACACTAACATGAAGAAAGAAAATTTTTGAAGGTGCAAAAGCCACTGGTCAAATAAATATATAAAATAAATATAAAACACTCTGGTACAGAGATAAATTCAGAATACTCAAATATTGTAATTGTGGTATTCAATCCACTCATAACTCTAGTATGAAACCCAAAAGAAAACTTTCAAAAATGCGACCTTTAAGAAATGCACAATATAAAATATGTATATGGAGACATAAAATGTCAAAATGGGAAGGGAGATGGAGTTATAGAGGATTTTCCTAATATTGCCTTGGTTTCTATCCTTTAATTTTGATCTAAGATAAGTTTTTTCATCTGTTTAAAATAACATTTTGGCCCATGGAAAAAATTTATGAATAAGACCTCAAAGATAATCACAGTAACAATAAATAAATGGGACTTGATCAACTTAAAAAGTTTTTGCACAGCTAAGATCATAATCACCAAAGCAAAGAGACAACCTACAGAATGGGATATTTGCACAGTATCCATCCAACAAAGGGCTAATACAATGTAACCAGAACCTACAAAGAACTCAAGCAAATCAACAAGAAAAGATCAAACAACCTCATTAACAACTAGGTAAGAGACATGAACAGAAACTTCTTACAATGGTAGACTAATGGCCAAGAAACACATGAAAAAGATGTTCATCACCTGGGGCAGTGCCTGTGGCTCAAAGGAGTAGAGCACCAGCCCCATATACCAGAGGTGCCAGGTTCAAACCCAGCCCTGGCCAAAAACTGAAAACACACACACACACAAATGTTCATCATCTCCAATCATCTGAGAAATACTAAACCACAATGAGATACCACCTAATTGCAGAGAGAACGGCTCACATCGTAAAGTCGCCAGGCAACAGTTGCTGGTGTGCATAGAGAGAAAGAACATTCATACACTTTTTGGTGGGACTGCAAACTAGTTCAACCTCTATGGGAAGTAGTATGAAGATTCCTCAAAGAACTGAAAATAGACTTAGCATTTGATCCTACAATCCCACTATTAGATATCCACTCAAAGAAGACGCTTGCATTCAAAAGGTTTATGGAAGCACAATCACAAAGATATGGAAATAACCCAAGTGTCCTTCAATATATATTATAAATGGATTAATTGTTGTATATGCATACTATGGAATATTATTCAGCCACAAAAAGATGGAAATTTTGTATCTTTTCTAACAACCTGGATGGAATTGAAGACCATTGTCCTAAGTGAAGTATTACAAGGATGGAAAAACAAACATCAAATGTACTGAGCATTAAATATGAACTAGTAGATTAACACCAAGATGCTCACATGAGAGAAAAACTCAATGAAATTCAAGTGGTGGGGGGACAAGGGGTTGGGTAAATCCCACCTAACGGGTACGTTGTACAGGCATATTTCACACTTCCTGGGTAAAGGACACAACTACAACTCAGACATTAACTTTACAAAAGCAAACTATGTAACCTGATTTCATACACCCATAGTAATCTGAATTTAAAAAAATAATATGTTGCATCTACAAGATATTCTGTAAACTTGTTAATCACAATACAAAAACCTATAACAGTCACTAAAAATGTTTAAAAAAGGATTAAAACATACTGTCAGGAAAAAAAATCACTTAGAAAAAATAGGAAGACAGTAAAAAAGATAGAAAAGAGGAAAGGAGTCACAAAACAACCAGCAAACAAGCAACAAAATAACAAAGTAGGTCCTTACCTATCAATAACAACACTAAATGTAAACGGGGTCAACTCTAGAATTAAAAAGTGTGGATAAGCATTCCTTTCCCTTTGCATCCATGCCAGCATCTGTTGTTTACAGGCCTCTGACTGGGATAAGGTGATACCTCATTGTGGTTTTACTCTGAATTTCCCTGATGATTAGTAACATTGAGCATTTTTTCAGATGTTTACTGGCCATTTTTCTATCTTCTTTTTAATGCAACCTCTGTGGAAAACAGTGTGGAGATTCTGCAAAGAACTAAAAGTAGACCCAGCAATCCCATTACTGGGTATCTACTTTTCCAAAGGAAAGGAAGTCATTTTATCAAAAAGATATCTGTATTCAAACATTTATTGCAGCATAATTCACAATTGCAAAGATGTAGAACCAACCCAATTGATTGCCCATCAATTAATTCTTGAGTGGATTAACAAAACGTGTTATATGTATACTAGGGAATACTACTCAGCCACAAATAAGGGTGAATTAATGCCTTTTGCAACAATTTGGAAGGAACTGGAGACCATTCTCCTAAGTGAAGTATCTCAAGCACGGAAAAATGAACACCACATGCATCCTACCCAGTGGGTGCAATGAGCACTATTTGGGTGTTGGGCACATCTATAGCCATGATTCAAGCAATATAAAAGCAATCCATGTAACCAAAAATGTTTGTACCCCCTTAGTATTTTGAAATTTAAAAAACATCACTACCTAAAGAAATAAATAAATAAAAGGTGTGGAGTGTGAATAGAAACTTCCTCTTGGAGTTCGAGAAACTCTTCTTGGAGTTCAAGACCATTCCAAGCAAGAGCAACACCAAGACCCCATCTCTACCGAAAATAAAACAATTAGCCAGGTATGGTGGCTGGTGCCTGTAGTCACAGTTACTCAGGGGGCTGAGCCAGGAAGATCACCTGAAACCCAGGTTTGAGGTTACTGTGAGCAAGGCTGACACCATGGTACTCTAGCCTGGGCAACAGAGCAAGACTCTATTGGAAAAAAAAAAAAAAAAAAAAACAGGTAAGTTATCACAGTACGTGGTTTTAAAATTATATCAAGGAAAGAGACACTGATGAGGGCAAAAACAACACTCTTGCATTTTCTATACCACCCTACTCCCATCCCCCAACAGTGCCATGCCAGTTCACCAAGAGGAGAGAGAATCTATGTGCCTGGGGAAGGGAGAGTGAAGTGATTATGGACTGATGCATTGGAAGTCAGGGCCACCCTGTCACAGAGGAACATAGCACAGGGCAGAATTCTCCCAACACCCTACAGAAAGAGCATTTATACTAGCCCAACCAAAGAGAAATCCTCTACTCCAAAACATAAGTTCTGGTTAGCTCCACCACTAGTTGCAAAAATTGGCCTGGGCCCTGGAATAAATTCACTAGGCAGATCACAAAGGCTGTAGTCCTAGGGCAATTCCTGAAGCTGCTCTAGCTCAGAGCCAGTGGACCTGGAGTGCATGTGACACAGTGAGACACTAGTGGTGGCAGCCAACCCAGTGCTTGTATCCTTACTCCCCCAACTACAAGCACTGTAACTCAGGGGAGGGTTTTTCCATTTGAGGAAAGGAAAGGGAAGAGATCAGAGGACTTTGTTTCATAACTTTGGTATGAACTGAGCTTGAATAAAGTACCAATCAGACATTTGAGACCCTTTCAGTTGGTTAAGTTCTAGAATGTTTAGTAATGACTTAGCTCAAGAGAGCTACTTGGACAGGCTATGTACTTATCTCTAGGACCATTCTGTTCAATCTATGAAACTCACTAATTAGCTTCTGACCTTGGTTGAGCCTCCTAATCAGCTAACACTGGAACAAAAGATGAAGTAAAAGTAGGAAGTCACATCCCAGGGAGAACCTCTTAGGGTGCTTCCTCTACAGATATCTCAGTCTATAAATCAACCTCAATATGTCAACAACACATCTTGGGCTTTTTCTTTCTAGGTTTTATTTTTGTTTTATTTAAAGTTTGGTTAGGTATAGAACAAACACACCTACTTAATTGGTTAAAATACCCAAATAAAATTTACTGCCACTTTTGTAGAATTTAATTTGTGTTATAAGACATGTTGCATAATATCTGTGATTTAAAGGTACAGCTGGTTCGTTTCTTCTTTGGGGAAAAGATGAGATATCTCTGGAAGAAATAATGATGAGGAGTTGGGAAGTAGAATCAAAGGTTATCTTGCATGATGATTGGGGAACTGTATATCCTGATTCCTGCAGCATAAAACATCTAGTGTTCTGTCAGTTGGCCTTCCATATCTGAATCAGCAGCTACATAACAGTATTTTGGCCCAGTAAGGGAATATACTCTGATTATACTAAGTTATCAAAAAAAAAAAAAAAAAAAAAAACAAGCCCAAGAAACATTTTTAGAAAACGTCCTTCTTGCCCAGATGTTTTTTATATGGTATGAAAAAATGGTTTCACCTATATTATTTCTTTTCAAGGAGACAGGAGAATATCAGGAAGAAAGAGGGGTTAAATCTCAGATGAAAGGATATGTAGAGTTGGGGAAATGGCAGCTGGCACCTGTGCACATTAGCATACAGTTTTGCTTTGGGGGTCAACCATGGTATTTGATAAGGGCATGAGAAGAGTCAATGGCCACCATGGCTCTTATTTGGTGGTGAAGTTTTCTTTCAGTCCACAGAAGAGATCTTTACAGGAAGCACTCTCCACCCTCAAGGTAGAAAGAGTACAATGGCCTTTTAGGGCGAAAAGATCAATGGCATTGTTCTTGTGAGTGACTAACTGCACAATGGCAGAGACCATGAAGACTGTCACCTCCTGGCTACTTTCTACTCTATTGGCAGAAACATCTCCTAGCACCTAACTGTTCACATCGGATTTAACTTTGTACTCAAAACCGCACCAAACATTCATATACTCTGTGGAAGATCATTGACTACAGCAGAGGGAAGACAGAAGACAATAAAAATCAGAGGGAGCAGGACCTAGGGGCATTCTCAGAAAGAATGGCATGGGGTACACCCATTCATTGAAAAGCCACTTCTCCCATTTCATTTCCCTTTTTACAAATAGAGAGTGGAAAAGTTCCAACACCCAAAAAAGGGTCCTCCCGTGCTGAGTGTTGAAATGCCAAGTATGTCTGGGAATCAGAAATGCTCCCAGTGACCTTTAAATGCCTATATACATCTGTAACATAACTTGAAATGGCCTTTAAACAACATAAAAACTTAATCCACTCCTATTGGTCTTTTTATTATTAACCTTCATGGTCCATAAAAAAATAGATTCCTTTTTCAAATATCCCCTCCCCCATCCTTTATAAAAGTGATTTTAAATTTAAATATATACTTAACAACTAGAAAGCTGTTTGATTTCCAATGACCAAAAACAGATAATTCCTTCAGGCCTCTCCTTTCAAAGGGGAGAGGATGAAGAAGCATCATGAGGACTTGGCCCCTGGATGTGGGTCCAGTTGGCAGACTCTGGATCAGTTTGAGAAGCTGCCCTTTCCTCCCTCTGCAGCCCCAGGGTGACAGCAGGGTACTTAGGGAAGATAAGAGTCCCATGCTCCAAACAAGAGGTGGGAGGAAACCCGTTCAGATCACAAAGTCATCATGGTCCACAGGACTAAAGGCGGCTCCTCTCCGAGTCCAAGGAGTTCACCAGGATTGGAGTCCCTGTGAGGTGTTTGAAATGTATCCAGTGATAGGATTTTTCATCTTGTCCAGGCCCGTCTGCAGCTCCTGGATGACATCCTGGTAGCTGTCCCTAATCTGGGGTCACTTCACCAGAGTAAGAAGTCATAGGCAGGTTTCCACATGGCTTAGACATAGAGATGGGACCCCCTGGAGAACTGCAGGGTAGTGCAGTTGGCTGGGCAATAGTCCTTGATCACAATCATGTCTTTGCTTTTCCAAATGGTGCAGGGCAAGACAGTAGGAGAAAGCATTTGACAGCTTTGACGTTTATCTCTGAAAATCCTTAGCTCAGGTTGATCAAGGTCCCCTGTGACTTGTATTGAGGGAGGCCATTGGAGTTGGCAGCTGTGATCCCCTCAGCCGTCATCTTGAAAACTTGCCTCCTGATGATGCTGTTAAGGGCCTCATATTTCCTCCTTCAGTTATTTCAGCAGATGGTAAAAGTTTTGTTTCAAGCAAACACACTGCATGGTGGCATTGACTTGTCAATGTGCTTATTCCCGCCTAGAATGGTGTCCCAGCCAGCTCTTGCAGCTCCAGCTCTGCTTGTCATCCTGTGGGGCTCAGCCCAGTTGGTGTTGCACGTGGCTCCACCGGAATCGCCATGGCAGTGGTGGTGGTGGCAAAAGGCTGGGACTGCCAGGAGTGCCCAGAGCATGCAGCTCAGCCTCCCTGGTGGAGGGGCAGTCCCGTGCCAAGGTTCTGGTTTAAACTTTTAAAGTCAGCTTTCATCACACATTAGGTCCTCAAGAAGGACCTAATAGAATTGTGTTCTACTACACAATTCTTCCAAATTTTTTTTCATCACACACTAGACCTTCAAGAAGGGCCTGGTAGAATTGTGTTCTACTACACAATTCTTCCAAATGTTTTTCTCTTGTCATGGAAAAGCCCAATAACTTGAAATTAGGAATTATCCTTTACTTTTGTATCCTCCAGGGCATGGGTTTTGCACATGAAAGTTGCTCAAGTGTAGAAGGCAGTGCACAGCAATAGAAATCAGGTAGGTTCTAAAGTCAGCGTAAACAGACCTGGCTTTCAGTAGTAGAGCTACCATTTATTGGTCATGAATCTGCCAACTGAGCCGGGACTAGGGTGGTCTCATTACTTGCCAGATTTTAACAAGAATCCAGGACACCCAGTTAAAATTTGTGGACATACTTATACATTAAAAAAAAAGGTTCATGATTTATCTGAAATTAAAATTTACCCAGTAGCTTGTATTTGCAACTTGTGATTCTTAAGCAAATTACTTGCCTGGGTTTTAGGCAGTTTTCCCTGGAGAAATGGCCCGCCAGCAAGCAGAATTCCCTAATCAGTCATGCCATGAATGAGGCCGAAATCCCACCTATCCTGCTTCTCCAGAGGATGGGGTCCAGCTATTGACACTTAGCCCTTGGAAGTCAGAGACCCTAAACAATTTTCCCAAGATGCCACTTTACAGTGAAGAAGAGGGCCTCCCAAATACCAGTGGGGTGTTGTTTGAGAAACGCTATACCAGGTGCCTGTGAGGTAAAGGCAAAGGTGTTTATTTTATTGTTGAGTTGAGCATTTTATACTGGGTGAAAATTGTTCTCTTCCCACTTACTTTGACTATGTTCAACCCTGTGCAATGATGAAATTAGGGGGTAACAAGTTAAAGAATGAGCAGAAATTACTTCAATTCTGCCACCTTCAATTCAGTTGACAGGCAACCAATTCCTGTGATTCAATCCTTGTAGTTTTCTGAGAGAAGTTTCCTTTTTAACTCAAAATTTGTTTAGTCAGGACAGTGGAAAAATATGTTTTTTTTTTCTCCTGTCTTATTATTTTTCCAATAATTTCACTCCAAGGTCTGTAAGAATACATAGAAGGAACTGTAGTTCCACTCCACCATCGAATGCTGCTGAACAGCACAGGAAGGAGGGAAGATGGGGGTTCTTGTCTTATGTCCACCTTGGAACAGCTGATTATTCAACAACCAGAATTTGGGGTCCATCTGTATCTGTCAGTGAATATCTTAGTGTGTACTGAAATCACCCTTTTTGCCTCGCTTATTTATTTCCATTTCTAAAAGAATTGAAAACAGGAACTCAAACAAGTACGTGTATAAGCACATTCATAGTAACAGAATTCACAGTAGCTAAAAGGTAGGGAGCGCCCAAATGTCCATTAACAAATGAAAGGGTAAACAAGATGTGCTCTATCATTAGCATTAAATATTATTCAGCCATAAAAAGGAATGAGGCATTGACAGTTACAACATAGATGAACCTTGCAACAGTATGTTAAGTAAAAAAGCCAGACACAAAAAGGCCATACTTGGTATGGCTCCACTTACATGAAATATCCGGAATAGGAAAATCCACAGAGACAGAAAATAGATTGCAAGGGACTAGGGGAGGGGAGAACGAGAAGTGAGTACTTAATACTATGGAGTTTTACCCTGAACTGATGGAAATATTTTGGAACTAGATAGAGGTGGTGGTTCCATGACATTGTGAAAATACTAAATGCCACTGAATTATCCACTTTAAAGTGGTTGATTTTATGCTCTGTGAATTTCACCTCAATTTATTATGAAATATATGATTTCAAATCAAAAGTTTAGTTTATTATATCTCAAACATGAAGCATTATCATTCATCAACATAGTTGTGTCATCTTCATGGTACTTTGTTTACGACAGCAGTGAAGCCTCGAGAGCAAGTGGCAATGAAATTGCAAAAGGCATTTTCCACAGCTTGTTGAGAAACGAATATTTTTCCTTGCAAGTAGTAGTGGTTTATATCCTGGAAGAAGTGGTAGGTAGTTGGTGCAAGGGCTGGTGAATACGGTAACAACAGACTTTCCAAGTGCAGCTTTTGCAGTTTGAACAGTGTTGTTTGTGCACCATGTGGTCACGTGTTGTCTTCCACTAGGTTTGGCCTGTCTCTATTGACCAATCTCAGCTGTTTAACCACAAGCATCCTCATCATTTCATTCAACTGGGTGCAGCAGACAGCCACTGTAATCAGCTGACCAGGCTTCATGAAACTGTAGTGGATAATACAAGCGCTGGACAACCAAACAGACACCATTAGCTTTTTCTGATGAATATTTGGGTTGGGACTGCGTATTGGCACTTCATCTTTATCCAACCTTGTGCCAAACATTTCTTGTCATCAAAAAGAATCAATTTTTCATCACATGTAACAGTATCGAAATAGTTCTTTTTATGTCGTGCTGGCAAAGAAAGGCAAAACTTTGAGAGAAATCAGAATTTCTCTTCTGATGCTTGTTTAATTCATTCAGAACCCAAATATCCAGCTTCTGACTTGGGCTATTTGTTTCAAATGGGGCAATATTGTTGGAATAGTAACATGAAACCTCGCTGCTAATTCACACATAGGTTGAGATGGATTTGCTTCCACTACAGCGTCAGGTCATCATTAACGCACCTTGGCCTCAGGTTGCGCACGGAACTCATTTTCAAGATTAAAATCACCAAAATGGAACTTTTCAAACCATCAGACCATATGTTCCTCAGCCACATCTTTCCCAGACACTGAGGATATTTCAAGCTGTGTCACCTGGGTTCCACAACAGAACTCATAATCAAAATAATGTGCACTATGCATTGGTACATTTCAAAACTATTAGGAGTGTAAAGTCTGACCACAACAAATAAGTAACTGAGGTGACGGTTTTGTTAAGCGGACTGATGTAAACATTCCACATTGTATATCAAATCAGCACATTGAACTGCATACGTGCATTAATGTACACAGTTATGATTTAATACAAAATAAAATTTTGCCTTATCCATGGTTTCACAAAAATTGCACTAAAAAATGTGAAAGATAATCACAAACCAAAACACATGTTTGAAAGAATGAGGATATACCGTCAAAGTAAAAATAAACCATGAAGTGTTAAAGTGAAACCTCAGAGATATCAACTGTCAAATTTGGTAACTTAAGGAACTTGGACATTTCCTATTTAATCACCTAATATAAATAAAATCCATTTGTGCTCTGTGCTTCTGAGGGGGACAATTCTCAATGCAGGGATGTGATCTAGATGTCAAAATGGTGCTCAGGGAGGGAAGTGGAATGCCATCATAGCAGGACCAACCCGGTTTATGTACTGTGGTCCCAGCGCCCTCCGGAAAGCATCCTGCATGTTGCACATCTTGGTCTGGATGTCAGCAGCAATGCACGCATTCCCCAACCCCCTAGGGAGGCCTGGGATTGTTGCACCTCCACTTTCTGGTGACCTGCCTCCTCCACACAAGCAGGAGCAAGGACTTTGGGGCCCCAGGCAAATCAGTGCCCATGCACCACCACGGGGCTCAGGTTCCCCAGGGAGGCAGCCACCCTTGGAGCAGCACTTCTCCATGCTGTGCTCTGTCCAGTCTAGGAGAAGAGTGAGAAGGCAGCTATGGCTACTTCAGTACACTGGGTCTGGGTGGTAGGAGAGAGCCTGGCACACGTTGAGTTGCTCCCTGTAGAATGTTCAGGTGACAGTTATGGGGTGACTGAGTAGACGAACCCTGAGAAATGGCTGGTTGTGGGAGGTGGGGCATTTGGAGATGTGGCCTCATGTAGATGGAGATGGGAGTTCTCAGCCAGTGCCCCCTACTAAGAGCCATCCCTGGACTGGGAAAAAGCCAGATGGCTCAGGGCCTAGGCTGGTCCCTGGGAGAAGTGGGTGCTGAGCAGATGGAGGGGTGATGGAAGAACGGATCTATTCGAGGGGTATGGAGGAGATGGAGGTGGGACCAGGAGAGAGGATGGGATCTCTCCTCCTCTCGTAAATGCACCACCTTACCCTTCTGAGTTTGGTCTTACATTTAGCCAAAGCAGAGGGACCGAGGTGATATAATAAGAGTAAAACCAAAAAGAGTCCTTGGTAATTCTACTAATAATCTTCTCAGGTTGTCAGAAAGATTCCTTTCTGAAACAGTGCCTGTTTCCTCATCTACAAAATGGGGATAGTAATGTACCTCAAAGAGTTACAATAAGTATTACAGAAATAATGTATGTAAAGCATTTTGCACATTAGGCATAGAACAGGTGCTCAATAAATACCTGGTATTACTGTGATCTCTCAGGGAAGGGCAGTTCTGACTCCAGACAGAGGTAGCTTTGAATGACTTGTGTCTAGACAATCAGAGGAATTTCCGATTTATACCCTAGCTTCATAAAGCCTTCCAAAATCACATACGCACACACACACACATTCCTTTCACTGTGTATGTGACTACACACACACGTGCAGACTCACAAATACACCCCAAGCAAAATAAATGAGATAGCATTTCACATACAATTTAAATTCAGTCACATACACAGTGAAAGGGATGTGTTTCATAAGCACTTTCGTCACTGAGAGAAAAGGTGGTTCACAAATTCTCAGTAGAAGGTATCTGGCTCAGTGCCAATAAATGCCACTTGGGGAAACACAACCACCTATAGGGTGACTTCTATAAAAAGGATACTAAATTTCCATTTTACCTTGTGCCTTCCACTCAGCTTTACAAGTAGATGGCATTATCTCCATGTTTTGTGAAATTCGGGGTCCTACCGAGCCGGTTTGATCCTGCTACTTGGCACTTTTGACTCATGATTGTGCTTGACAACATTTGCCCCTCAGCATCCTTGGTACCCTCCTGCATGCACCTTCCTATTTCACAGGGACAGAAAAACTAAGAACTCTTATTTCCCAGTCTCTTGTGCAGCTAGAATTCTGGACATGAAGATTTGGAAGGTGATAAGGAGGCAAAAAACATCCTCCTACTGCTGTTGATAGTGTTGGTCGAATGTCACTAATCCTCTCTGAGCTCTGTGGTGGGACAGGTGAGAGCTGCAGCTTCCCAGCCTCTTAGTGACACCCTTCTTTAGGCAGTGTGCTTTCTGACCTGCAATCTTCTAGCTTTTCCCAAGGATTTTAGAAACCCAGAACCCTTACTGACACAACTGCCTTAATGCTTTAAAAATATTTCCACTAAAGCACTTCAGTAGCAGTGAGGCATTAAAACCTCTATCTCCTGAATGGCCATAGAACACATGAAACAATGCTCATCATCTTTAATCATCAGATAAATGCAAAATAAAACCATTCTGAGATATCACCTAACCCCAGTAAAATTTGCCCACATCACACAGTCCTAAAACAGCAGATTCTGGCACAGATATAAAGAGAAGGGAACACTTCTGCCCTGCTGGTGGGATTGCAATACAGCCATTTTGTAAAGAAGTATGGTGAATCCTCACAAAACTAAAAGTAGACCTTCCATTTGGTCTTGCACTTCCATTAGTAGGTATCTACCCAGAACAAAAATCACTTTACCATGAAGACATTTGCACCAGAATGTTTACTGTGGCTCAATTCATAACTGCCAAGTTGTGAAAGCAACCCAAGTGCCCATCAACCCATGAATGGATCAACAAGCTGTGTTATATGTATCCTATGGAATACTACTCAGCCATTAAAAAGATGGAAACTTTACATTTCTTACATTTGCTTGGATGGAGCTGAAACACATTCTTCTTAGTAAAGTATCACAAGAATAGAAAAGTAAATATCCGATGTACTCCATACTAATATGAAACTAAGCCCAAGTGCCCATCAATCCATGAATGGATCAATAAATTGTGCTATATGTATACCATGGACTCCTATGCAGCCATAAAGAAAGATGGAGACTTTACCTCCTTCATGTTTACATGGATGGAGCTGGAAAATATTCTTCTTAGCAAAGTATCTCAAAAATGGAAGAAAAAGTATCCAATGTACTCAGCCCTATTATGAAACTAATTTATAGCTTTCATAGGAAAGCTATAACCTAATTATAGCCTAAGAATATGGGGAGGGTGTAGGGGAGGGGAGGGGGGGAGGGACGGTGGTTGAAGGGATCACCTGTATGGTTTATCTCACAAGGGTACAAGTGAATCTTTCTAAAAGTAGAATATAAATGTCTTAACCCAATAACTAAGAAAATGACATGAAGGCTAAGTTAACCAGTTTGATGAAAACATTTCAAATTGTGTATGAAAATACCACACTGTACCCCATGATTGCATTAATGTACACAGCTATGATTTAATAAAAAAAAATCCTGAAACATAAAAGAAGAAACCAATATGTAAATAATTTCATGCTCATGTGAACAATAAAACACAAATATCATCTAGTATGGGGGGAAGAGAGAGATAGGGGACAGGGGACGACTTGCAGAAGGAGCAAGGACACGAGGCGGGATCTCACCTAAAGCACACAGAGGAAGGGTGTGTAACACGCCCCCTGGGTGAGGGGCTCTTTTACAACGGGAACTTTACCCTGGAAATGAGAACAATGTAACCTAAAAATTTGTGCCTTCATGTTAATTTGAAATAAAAAATAAATAAAAATAAAAACTCTATCTCTTAAGAGTTGATGACTATAGCCCCGTATGAGCCACTGCATGAATATGTAAAGTTCATATTTTATTTCAGAAATCAATGCAAAATTAGAATTCTATTTCATAACTCACGTTTGTTCTGATACAATAAGAGCTTTAACTTATACCTTTAGGGTATATCATAGATTAGTGGTTCTCACACTAGGATTTGCATTAGAACGTGTGGAGAGCCTTGGTAACTCCGGGCCCTAAAGATCCACACCAGACCTTCTGAGGATGCACAATGGATTGTGCAATCAATTTTTTAAAGCTCCACAGTTGATTGTGATGTGTAGCTAGGTTTGAAAATGATTTGTTCAGATTATCAGGAAAATACGCCAGAGGAAAATACATCTTTCCTATGTAGCCAGAATATATTCCCTCAGTCTGCCCAGAAAAAAAAAAAATGTTTTCAGTGAATGAGTTGTGGTTGATGTTTTTGGTTGCATTTTATAGAGGGTGATAGGTAAAATATTCGATCTAACATTTCTGTGTCTTTTTTAAAAATATAATTTAAAAATATTGGACATTGTCACAATCCACTATCTCATATAAAGGTGTCATGTGAAGAATTTTTTGTGGCATTCTTACTTTAGTAGAAATATAAAGAATAGAGTGGGCTGGGAATGGTAGCTCTCACCTGTAATCCTAGCACTCTGGGAGGCAAAGGAGGGTGGATTGCTTGAGTTTAGGAGTTTGAGACCAGGCTGAACAAGAGAGAGACCCTGTCTCTACTAAAAATAGAAAAATTAACCTGGTGATGTGATGGGCACCTATAGTTCCAGCTTCTCGGGAGGGTGAGGCAGGAGGATCTCTTAAGCCCAAGAGTTTGAGGTTGCTGTGAATTATAATACCATGACACTCTACTCAGAGCGATAAAATGAGACTGTCTCAAAAAAAAAAAATAAATAAAAAGAATAGAGTCAACATATTTTCCTTTTTTCCTTGAGTACCAGAAAGCTCATAGCTAAACCCTGAGCTCCATTCAGTAGAGAAATCATTCCATACGCCGGGTACTGTTATTTCATTCCTTGTAAACACTTTGTCTTTGTTTAGTTTATACATTTGTTTTTATTGTTCCATTTCAGGTCCTTTACTATAGTTAATAGCATTGAACGTGGAAGGTATATAATTTGTAAATTAATTGGCTTTCTTGGCTTTTGTCTGTTTAAGATGAATGACAATGATTATATCAAGCAGCAATTATATGCCGCATATGAAGGTCTCATATGAAGATTATGCCAACATACATTCTCTTTATGCTACTATTTATTAACACAACACGTAAAAAATCCAGACAACAGAAAAATATATAAAGTACAAAATGAGTCTCCTTACACTACAATAGTGCCTCCTTTCCCAAACATAAACTACTTTACATAAATTCCTCTATCACCGCCCAGATCTTGTTTGCTGAACATATAACAAGAAATGTGTATTTCAAGATAGAATTCTTCAACTTGCTCTGTTTCTCTTACAATCCGCCTTGCAGATATTTCCATGCCAATATTGATGAATCTGTGATCTCATTATGTGGATGAGTCAGAACTTACTTTACCACTTCTCTACTGAACATCAGCTCTTCCGGCCAACAGGGCACAAGGTATTTCCGTTGGGAATGCAGGGAAGACAGTCACAAGTTCCGGTCTAGAGACATGACCATTTTACCCTTTAGTCTCTCATTCTTGTCACATTGTTAACTACGTACAGCTCATGCTCCCTCGATAAGGATTTTTAAAAGAAACACTAATGAAGTTGAGAGATCAAAAATGCTAAGAACTCAGTAAAAGATACTTTAAGCCAACTACACGCTAACAACATGTCTTAAATGGGCATTTTATTTTCCCTTAATTAATTCTAATACATGACCCTTAAAAAAAAATTTGTACCACCCAGATAGCCAGATCAAGGTGCTTGGCAGAGATTTTCTTTTACATAATTGTAAATGCAAGTTTTTAAGACATCTTTCTGCTGAGTTGTTTTCAATTCCCCAAAAAACAAAGGCAGTTCTTTGGTTAGTGAATAAAAAAAGAGAAGAACATTATGCGGCTTGGCTCTTACTGTGATCCCCAACCTGCTCAGGTCGCAATTTAGAGAAACCCAGCCCCGATCCAAACCAAGAGCTCTCCAGTGGGAGGAACAGGAGGCATAGGTGATACTCACAGGAGACTAGAAGCTCTCTACAGTCACAAATTTGGCTCACGTTACCCTAAAAAAATCAACTCTTTTGACAAACATTTTTAAAAAGAAAAGGTTTTATGGCCAGTATATCCATTGACCAATAAACCATTTTACTTTGAGGAGTTAAAAAACAAGCCAAACAACTCATTCTGTCTGGTACGGAATTTCTTTAGGTGACCACAAATATCTTGCTATTTACATTTTCACCATTTTAACTAGGTGTGTGTGTTTGGGGGGATGGGGGGGGGTAGCATAAGCACCACACTCACTCTTAGATCTTCTGACTCTCATCTAACTGCATCCGTTAGTTCCCACATCAACCGTTTAAACAAATAATCATTGTCAGGGCACTTCACTGAACTCAAAACACTTTCAAGGAGCATACTGAAGAGAAATGGAATCAGGCCGGCTGGCTCATACCTGTAATCTCAGCAGTAACTATGGGAGGCCGAGGTGGGTGGATTGCTTGAGCTCAGGAGTTCCAAACTAGCCTGAGCAAGAGCAAGACCTCATCTCCATTAAAAATAGAAAAAACTAGCCAGGCATAGGGGTAGCTGCTTGTAGTGCCAACTACTCAGGAGGCTTAGGAAAGAGGATCACTGGAACCCAGGAGAGTGAGGTTACTGTGAGCTATGATGTCTCGGCACTCTAGCCTGGGTGACAGAGTGACACTTTGTCTCAAAAAATAAATAAAAATACAGAGATATGGCTTAAACTACTACCAACCCTGATGTGGTTAAGACATAACCTAGAACCACTTTCTTGAAGCCCTCAGGCTGCTCAGTTTGAGGAATGATAACCAAGCCTGTTGAGATATGGTAGAAACTATGGATATTCTCACCAGAAACAGGCTCAGACACAACATTTTGGATATATTCCATAACCAAATTTAACAAGATATTATTTACTCTGACAAAAGCAATTTGTAGAACGATATAACCAAATAACGTCTCATGTCCCTACTTTTGTATACTTTTTCATATAACTGTATTCATAAAGCAAAAATAATCCTTTGTCGGATCTCACATCCTGCTTTTCAAGTCAAAAAAGAAGGTCCCTTTACCAACAGCCCCAAAGAAACCCATTCTAAGAATGGTCCTCTACTGACATCTTGTGGATCTTTGTTGAAAAAATAATAAAAGGCTACAATGTTTTTTGCCCTAATTTTCCAGACCCGCACATCCTCTAGCTATGTTCGCCTACTGGTAACATCCTGTTACACCCACTCCATTTCTCTCAGTACACATTTACACCCACATTTCCTTTTTTTCAAACCTTAGAAAAGTAGGCTTATTTCATCATGACACTTGACCGCAGAATATTTCACTGTGTATTTTCAAGAATAAGAAGATCCCCTTATTTAACCACAACATGAACACACCAAACCTAAGAAAATCAACATAAATATAATATCACCCAGACTCCATTATTTACTACAATTCTACTGTCCCCATATCCTTTACGGCTTCTATTTTTCCAAGGTAGGATCCACTCCAGATGCACTCGGAGCATTTGACTGTTGTCTCTGCATTCTCGCGTGGCCCAGAACAATCCCCCTGACTCCCTCTGTTCTTTGTGATATCAAATCCTTTAAAGACTCCAGGTCAGAAGACCTTCATCATACCTCACACTCTCAAATTGCCCCTTTCCTCATGATACTGAAATCAAACATTTCTATCAGAACATCACACAGACGGATCACACTGAAGGCACATAGTACTGGGTCAGACCACTATTGACACTGCCAACCTTGACCACTCGATTAAGGCTT
>NW_003852626.1:1365326-1415205 GCF_000181295.1 Otolemur garnettii
AAAAAAAAAAAACCAAGAGCGTTCCTCTTTTTCCTCCTCTCCTTTTATTTCTAACCTCACCATGGATTCACGGCCTTTTCCCTAAGTCAGTGTATTATAAACTACTTCCATCATTTTTTTGTTGATGTTTAAATTAGCTCCGACTTAGCCAGCTGGTGTCCCTTCAAGTTGGTTCCTGTGTCCTTATGACATGTTTCCATCACTCTCTGCTCTTCTTACTTTCCAGTACAGCACGGTATCATCCTGTGCTTGTACACTACCTGCAATCAGCCATTTCTCCAAAGAAACTTGATTCATCTCCGTGGGAATGATGTTCAGAAACAAAGCGCTGAGTGTTAGGTGTGTTCACTGCTACTGAGGATTATCGCTTCTGTATTCTTTCAATCACTGGAGTGAGGAAAGGGGAAGCGTGCACACATACACACGTTAATCATGAGTTCATTAGTCATCTTCTGACTATGACTATGGCGGGGAGCTTACAGCAGAGATGAATATTCTAACAAGACAAAGTAGGAAAGGCAGGTTTTTATTAACAACTTTGGTAAAGAAATCAGAGGGCTACTTAGGCAGCTGGTACTTGAGGGATTACAAACAGAAAGGAGGGAAGCTCATTAGGGGAGCCTTACTTTCTAGTTTCCTCCTTGTTATTTTTGGCATGAAGCATGAGAAAGGGAAGCTGGAAGGAAAGTTTTAGGCCACTTCATGGGGCTGAGCCGACCAAAAGTCTTGAGCTGATAAAGTAGCTGGATGTTGAGGTACTAAGATCCCCGGCAAATAGAGGGGACACAGAATAGAAACCAGCACTTGGGACCAGTTTTCCTCTAGCCACATTTATAGTTTAAGCAGTGCAGAGAGTAAGGCGAACAGGCAGTCAGAAATCATCAGCAAAGCAAAGGAAACGTGTGACAAAGTTACAGCGCCAGAGAGACAGAAAGTGGAGTTCATGAACTGACAAGTAGGAGGCAGCCTAGCAAACCACCCTGATTCTTAGTTGGAACTCCTAGAGGGCTACACTCTAGACATGAGGGTCCTAATGCCACCACCCTTTAATACAGTTCCTCATGTTGCAGTGACCCTCAATCGTAAAATTATTTCCGTTGCTACTTCAAAACAGTAATTTTGCTACTGTTATGAATCATAATGTAAATATCTAATATGCAGGATGTATTTAGGTGACCCCTGTGAAAGGTTCATTCGACCCCCAAAGGGGTCATGACCCACAGGTTGAGAACCGCTGCTCTAGAAGCAGGAGTGAACCAGAGGCAAATTGGGACATATAAAGACTCAGAACTAGCCTTGGTTAGGCAGAGGCCTAAGTTGAATTAAGGTGATCTGATCCTCTGCTGCCTGACAGGAAAGGGCCATCCTTACTGGAAAAGGATCACACGATCTGGAGCCTCTTCAATCTCGATTTACTGGTGTACAAATAAATAAGAGGCGGAGAGAGGCCAGAAACAGAATATAAGTGACAGGGAAGTTACCAGAGACAGACTTTGAAATAATTGTGATAAATAAGTTCAAGAAAATATGTGCAAGACAGAAAATGTCACTAGACAACTGGAATCTATAATAAAAAGCCAAATGGAAGTCTGGAACAGAAAATAAAATAGCTAAAGTTAAGACCTCCACAGATGGATTTAGCAGCAGACAGGATAAAGTGGAAGCCAGGACCACTGTACTACATGATACGCAGAGAGCGGCACGGGAGGAAAAAGGATGGACATTCCTGAGAAGAGTCTCCGAGACGTAGAAGAGATGGTGTGAAAGTCTAACCTAAGTGAGGTTGGGGGACCTAAAAGGACAAGATCAAGGGAATGGGGCCGATAGAATGTAGCCTGTCCTACAGGGAGTGGGCAGACTCCTTAACAAACACAACTCCGAAAGACTGACACAAGAAGAAATAGTTCTCTGTCTATGACAGAAGTGAAACCGGTTATTAAAAATCTTCCACAAAGATTCCAGGCCTAAATGGCTTGCTTCACTAATGAATTGTTTCAAATACTTAAAGAGAAATCAGAATTGAACTTACACAAATACTTCCAAAACATAGAAGTGTCATAACCAAAGCTTAAAAAGAACACTTTAAGAAATAAAAGCTACAAACTATTAATAGTAACATGGGTATGTAAATCTAATCCAGTGATACTTAACAGTGATAATAAAACCTCACAAGCAAGTGAGGCTTACGGGAAAAGAAATCCGTGTAACTTAATATATTAACAGGAAAATGAGTGGAAAAGCATCTGGTCACCTCAGTAGATGGGGAAAGGCATTTGATATAATTCAACTTTCGCTTGTGACTTAAAAAAATAAAAACACCTCTTGGCAACTTAGAAGAGAAAGAGACTTCTTTAATCTGAATAAATAGTTGCTACAAGAAATCTACAGCAAACATAATTATTGTTAGATTACTTTTTAAATTCCCCCTGAGATCAGGAGTAAGATAAGGACATCTGCTGGCAACACTTCTATTCAATATTGCACTGGAGATTCTAGTCAAGAAGAAAAAGGGTATAAAAGGCTTAAGGATTACAAAAAAATCCAAAGGAGCTACAGTTTGAATTAATATGTATATTTAACAATGTTGATATAAGTTCAAAGTGCGAGAATCCATTTCCCTTTTGTAGAGCAGGACAATAAGTATACTTTAAAAAAATTACAGTATAATCCAAAAGTCATCAAACACCTAGGAATAAATCTAACAAAGGATGTGTAAGCTCTTTACACTAAAATCTATAAAATAATGTTAAGAAAATTTTTATAAACCTGTTTAAATATAGGAACACACAAGGTTCATGGGTTAGAGCCTTGATACTGTAAATATGTCAATTCTTCCCAACTTTATTTATGAAGTCAATAAACATCCCAACAAAAACTGCAGTAGATTATAAAAATTGATGAGCTTATGGTAAAATTTATTTGGATATGCAAAAGGCCAAAAATAGACAAACTAACCTTAAAAAACAAAGCTGGAGAATCCATACAAACAGAAATCAAGACCTATAGATGTAATTAAGCCAATTAATACCACAGTTAAGACTATGTTATTAAGGAAAGGAGAAAAGGAGAAAAAAGATAAGAAAATATAGAAAAGAAAAAATAAAGGAGCAAAGAAAGAAAAATGGAAAATATAGGAACTAACCAACATTATATAATCACCTGATTTGTGACAAAGGCTTCTCTGAGGTGCAGCAGGGGAAAGAACGGCCTATTCAATAACTGTTGTTGGCTCAAACAGACACCCCTGTGGACGCCATATGACACTAAAGGCACAGGCAACCAAAGAAAAATAAAGTAAACGCCACCAAAATGAAAAATATTATGCTTCATAGGACACCATCAAGATAGTCGTAAGACAACTCAGGGAACAGGCTAAAACATTTATAAATCATGTATCTGATAAGGGACTTTTATTCAGAATGTATAAAGAACTCCTTTAAAACTAGGCACAGAATCTGAATAGCCATTTCTTCAAAAGAGATACAGAATTGACCAATAAACACAGAAAAAGTTGCTCTTCATCAACAATCAATGTGACAATACAAATTAAAACCACAATGTGATATCTCAGGGCACAACTTCTGAGACACAGAAGCAACTCAAGTGCTCATAAACCCATAAACAGATCAATAGATTGTGGTATATATACACCGTGGAATATTATTCAGCTAAAAAAAAAGATAATGACTCATCTTCTGTATTTACCTGGATGGAGCTGAAACACATTCTACTTTGTCAAGTATGGCAAAATGGAAATGCAAGTATCCAACGTACTCAGTACTAATATGAATCTAACAAAAACCAACTACATGCCCATAGGAGAGACCGACACAAGCGTATATAAGCAGGTGGAGGGAGGGAAAGGGGAGAAGAGGGGGGTTGATAAGTTCTCACCTGATGACCACATTGTGAGGGTGTACAGTGTACCCCTGGAAAGAAGGGCTCAACTACAACTTGAACTTTACCTTAGAAACACAAACAATACAACCTAATCATTTGTGCTTTCATATTAATCTGAATCAAGAAAAAATTATACAAAATAAAACAATTTTTCAAAAACCACAATTTGATACCACTTCACACCCATTAGAATAGCTACAATAAAAAAGAAAAATAACAAGTGTGAGTGAGGATTTGGAAAAATTGGAAGCCTCATAGGTTACTAGTTTGGCAGTTCTTCAAAATATTAAGCTTGGTGGTACCATATGACCCAGAAATTCCAATCCTAGGTATAAATGCCCAAAAGATATAAAAATATGTTTATACAAAAATTTGTACATGTTCGTAGCAGCATTATTTATAATAGCCCCAAACTGAAAGCAACTCAAATATTCATTAAACTAATAAACGAACACGTGAAAGGTGACATATCCATACAATGTTGTATTAGCAATGTATTACGAATGAAGAACTGATACATACTACAACTTGAATGAACTTTGAATACATTATACTAAGTGAAAGAAGCCAGGCACAAAAGACCACAGACCATATGACTCCATTTATATTAACTGCCCAAAATAAGGTAATTCACAAAGACAGAAAGCAGATTGACTGGTGGTTGCCTGACGCTAAGTCGGGAGGGTAGGCAGCAATGGGGAGTGACTGCTAGTGAGTATGGGGTTTACTGATGGAGTGAATAGATTCTGGAATTAGATGGTGGACATTGAGCCAAACTTCATGAATATAGTTTAAAAGCCCACTGAATTGTACATTTTAAAAGGGTGAACTTTATGTATGGAATTATATCTCAATAAGACAACGGTTCTCAACCTGTGGGTCGCGACATTAGGAAGGTTGAGAACCACTGCATAAGCCTATTTAAAACCACTATATTGAAAGCGATACAGAAGACTCACCCCATCTCTGTTCCTTCTACCCTATCCCTACCCATCCCCTTTATGTAACCATTCTTCTTAGTTTGGGGCTTATCCATCCTGTGTTTCTGTCATTTTGTAAAAATAAGAATATATTGGGTGGCACCTATGGCTCAGTGGGTAGGGTGCCAGCCCCATATACCAAAGGTGATGGGTTCAAACCTGGCCCCGGCCAAACTGCAATAAAAAATAGCTGGGCATTGTGGTGGACACCTGTAGCCCCAGCTACTGGGGAGGCTGAGGCAGGAGAATCGCCTAAGCCCAGGAGTTGGAGGTTGCTGTGAGCAGTGTGATGCCACAGCACTCTACTGAGGGTGATAAAACGAGACTCTGTCTCTACAAAAAAAAAAAAATATATATATATATATAGTCATTTTTCCTCCTTTCATTCACAAAAGGTAGCATACTACATAAACTCTTTATCTCACATTTTAAGTTATTAATATTGCCAATACATCACTGTATGTCAATATGTAAATATCTTCTTAGTCTTTCTACAGTTACATAGTATTCCACAACCCAGTTTATTTCAAATGGTCATTTAGATTCTTTACAATTTTTTTTTTTTTTTACTAAAAACAATGCTGCGATCAATAACGTTGATGCCTGTGTTGTTTCATATTTGTGGAGGGGCATCTTCTGATTAAATTACTAGAAGTGAGATTGCTGTGTCAAAGAATAAAGATTCCTAAACCAGTCTCCAGGAGTCATTTACTTTCACACTCCCACAAGTAATGTTTAACTATTTTCATACTGTATTGCCCACAGAATATGTTGCCAACCTTGCCAAAGCTCTTCCATACTCTCAGCTGACTTCGTTTCCTATTTAAATGATGAGAACCTCCATGGAGTCCCATTGTCACCATCTTTGTGCCCAGGCTATCACTGTGGATGGGGTGTCCTTGCACATACCTAATGCCTTTTGAGATAGTGGAGAGGGAGAGGGAGACATAGTCCCCGTAGGCTGGAGACACCTGAACAACATGGGGTTGGGGGGGGGGGGAAGAGAGAGAGAGAGAGAGAGAAACATACCTTCTGCTTGTGGTGAAGAAATGGAGATGTTCTCCATTAATGATCTGGAAGTAAATTCACTGATGACAGTGTCCCACACCAGGGGCTCTCAAACTTGAATGTGCATCGGAATGACCTGAAGTGTTTGTTAAGCCACAGAGTTTCTGATTCAGCAGGCTTGGGGTGGGGCCCACAGAATTTGCATTTGGGGGTTCATTTTTATTTGAGTTTAAGGGAGCTAGCAAGATCATTTGAGGGTATTAAACAAGCCTTTTTTTTTCATATTGGCAGCATTTTTATGCTGGTTTCTCATCTGGATTCTCTTCTCTCAGCTCAAAACTGCTAGCTTTGTAGTGCCCTCACTCTCCTCTACTGGGAACTCTGCCTCTAAGTGCAGAGAGGGAGGTATACTGCCTTCAGATCATGCTGGTAGATACCCACTGTAATGTTGCTGGCAATTTGGGTCAGTTGGAACTCAGAGCCCTGGGAGGAGGTTTAGGTGCCAGAAGCAGTGGACTAGGTTTGCTAAGCCTCAGTTCCTGGGCCCCTGGATGGCTTCCCTGAGCCCTGCGTCCTACGCCCTGCTTTGGTGGAATGCTCCAGCAAGAGAGCAGAGCCACTGTGGACTTATAACACACCTACTCCCCCGTACCATCCCTTTCTCCTGTTTGTCACAGACCATGCAGGTACTGAGGGATGTTTGTGTGGAGGGGCAGGTTGGTCTCAGGCAGTCACTAAAACCTTGTACAGGGGTAGGGAAGGTCCCTCTCCTTGGTGGCCATGTAGCCAGGCAACTATAGGGATTTGCTGGCACGTGGGTCCCCCTGGCAGCAGTGAGAACCACAGCAGGAATGGGGCAGGGCTCACTGTGGCATCAGCAGGGGCAGGTGGCAGTACACATGTGGTCCTGTCAAGTCTCTGGGCAATGGAAGCTGTGGTGGGATAGTGGAGCTCAGTTGGCAGCATTAGCGGGGGTTGGTGGCAGTGTTCATCTGCTCCCATGGGTTAGAAGTTGCATTTCTAACCTATCCACCTGTGATACTAACTCTTGCTGTTAGGGGGACCTTACTTTCAAAGTCACTGCTCCACATCCTTTTTTACATTTGGCACATTATATTTTAATTCAACACAATGTACATTTGTCAATAAAATTCGAAGGTGAAGATGATTTACTTTTTTAAATTATGAAATATATTGTCTTAAAAATACATATAGCTGTATGAGATGGAGGCTACAAGCCTCTGTCTCGCAGAGTAGACCTGGTCCTGTCTTCCTGACTTCTTTTCTCACAACCCCCACAGGGGTGGGAGCCTGAAGCTCTTGTCAGTAGGCTTAATGGACATGCCTTGTCTTTTCCAAACTGTGTCCCTTGGCCACACAGTGGCATTCCCAAGAAAGCATGTATCACTTAAATCTCCTCCGAGTGGCTGCCCAGAACAGAACCTTCTGTGATGAATACAGATGAATGACTAACAAACATGTCAAAAAGTGTTCATTGTCCCTACTCATCAGAGCAATGTAAATCAAAACCATGCTGAGATATCACCTACCCTCCATGAGAATAGCCCACAACAGAAAGTCTCAATGCTACAGATGCTAGTGTGGATGTGGAGAGAAGGGAACACTATAACACTGCTGGTGTAAACTAATACAATCTTTTTGGAAGGAAGTATGGAGAATCCTCAAAGAACTCAAATTAGACCTACCATTTGATCCTGCAACCCTATTACTGGGCATCTACCCAGAAGAAAAAAAAAATGATTTTATCCTAAGAACATTTGCACTAGACTGTTTATTGCAGCTCAATGTACAATCACCAAAATGTAGAAACAACCTAAATGCCCACCAACCCAGGAATGGATTAACAAACTGTGGTATATGTATACCATGAAATACTAGTAAGCCATTATAAAATATGGAGACTTTACATCTCTTATATTAACCTGGGTAGAGTCGGAACACATTCTTCTTAGTAAAGCATCACAAGAATGGAGAAGCAAGAAGCCAACATACTTAATTCTAATATGAAGCCAGTAGAGGATCTAATACATACCCACATAATAAAAAAATCAAATCAATTCAAGGTGGGAAATGGGAAGAATGAGGGAGCCAGAAGAGGAGAGGGAGGGAGGGAGGGAGGAGGAGAGGGGTCACAGTGTATGGCATACCTCTTGTGGGTGGGATATAATTATAAGAGGGACTTTACCTAACAAATGAAATCAGTGTAACCTAATTCTTTGTACCTTTCAATGAACCTGAAACAATAAAGAAAAAATACATACTTCTCTTTATCGTACTCCTTCCACCAACTATTCTTCAACTTCTTTGTTCCTCTTTGAAGCAAAATTTCTCAAGAGTGTCTGTCTCCACTGTCTCCAACTCCTTTAGTTTTTCTTAAACTCATTGTCATCATGCTTGCATTCCTGCTACTCCATCACAACTGTTCTCATCAAGTTCTACATATTGATAAAGTCATCTTCAAGTTCTCTCATATAACTGACTTAGCAGCAGAATTTGACATTGGATCATACCCTTCTCCTATCTTCCCTTGACTTCTAGAAGATCATAGAATTTGGGATTACTTCCTACCTCATTTAGCACTCTCAATCTCCTATGCTGGCTTTCCTCTTTCCCTACATCAGTTTTCAAATTAGTCCTTCATCCTCTTCTGTAACTATCCCATTCAACCTACTGCATAGTTTTAAATATCATCTATATATAGATAATCCCCATATTTATGTTTCTAGTATTGAACTCTTGATTCATATATCCAACCACTTCATCAATATCTGCACTTCAATGTCTAAGAGTCATCTCAAATTTGGCCAATTCCTGATCATCCTCTCAAATCTACTCCTCCCACAGTCTTCCCCATATCATTATTGATTATCAACCCATCTTTCTCATTCTTTCTTGATTAGTCTTTTCTCTTGTACCTCATGTCTAATCTGTCAGGAAAGTCCATGAAAATTTCCTTCAAAACATACCCCCAAACCTGACCTTATTACCACCAACTCCCATCTCCCACCACTCTGGTTTGAGCCACCTACATGGTTGCAGTAGGCTTATTACTAGCATCTTCCTTCACTTGCCATTTGCAGTATATTCTTTGCACAATGGCCAAGGTGACTGCATTAAAACACTAGTCAGGCCCTATACCTCCTCTGCTCAAGACCCTGCATTGACTCCTATCTCATGCAGAGTAACAGCCCAATTCCTCCCCTTGACCTGTGATGCCATATGCGGCCTCTGACCTCACCACCACTCTAACCACCTCACCTCATGATCTTGTCCTTGCTCTCAATAAGCCTCACAGGCCTTTTTGATGCTCTGCAAACCTGCCAGGCACATGCCTGTCTTGGTACCGTGACTCTGGCTATCCCTCCTGCAGGAATGTACCCCCCCTTAGATGTCAGCTCTGATAACTCCTTTATAGCCTTCAAATTATCCTTGATTAATAAAGACCATCCTGACTATTTAGTACGGCCTTTGCTTCCCCCTTCAGTGCCACTCAGAACTCCTCTCCTTTTGCTTTTACTTTTCCTATAGTATTTAACATCCTAACATATGATTTACTTATTAATACATGTCATTCCTTCTGTCTTACTCTCCCATCCACCACTAGAATGTAAGTTCCTTGACAGCAGTGTTATTTTTTTCCCATAATGTATCCCAAATACCGTGAACAGTGCCTGAATATGGTGAATTCTCAATATTCACTAAATGAATAAAATTTTGTCTTCCAGAAAGATTTACTGCCACTTTTGAGATGCTGTTTTCCAATGCACCCAATCAACACCTTCCATTTAGTCCTCACTTAACACACTGTTCCAAGGAGAGAAGAAAATAATGGTCTTTTCTCCATAGAATTCAAGTCTAGTCCATGGACCCAGTTAGAGGAATAAGCACTCTGCTTGCCCATATATCACCAAGATTCTGACCTCAAGGGCCAAGAAGTAAACCAAAGTCCTCCCTGGCACAAGGCCCAGTGAACCTACAGAAGTAGATACTCAAATATGGCTGAAACTTAGTTCTAAGAGACAAACTTTTGCTACATATAAAATGAAGTAATCGGATTAGATAAATTATAATCTTTTGTACTTTCAAATATTCTTGTAACATTTCAATTAGTTTTAACGTTTAATGTCTATTTCTGATGGGCTATTTTTAGTGTTTGTTCCAAGTTTGATTCTCTACTTTTGAAAAATGTAAGCCAAAATTACCTAAAAGCTACTCTGTCAGCTGTTTTTCACGAATATGCGTCCTATGACTGTCTACACAGCTGAAGGTCTTGACATTCTGACTATTCAACTCATTAATTTTTCCCCTTCAGAAAACCAACTGGTTATTGGACTGGACTGTCTAAATCAGGGATGTCCAACCTTTTTTGTCCTCTATTCTGTACATTGAAAGAATGAGTGATCTTGGGCCAGACATTGAATACACAAACACTAATGAAATTAGCAAAAAATAGATCTGTGCATACTTTTTGTGATAGTCAACACAGATACGCAAAAAGTCCTCACAAAAATCAGCTTGTGGCCCATTGATTGCAGGTTGGACATCCCTGGAATTAGAACAGTGGAAGGGCATTTCTCTAACTGCAGCAAAACACTGCAGCCTATATAAAAATGAAAACAAATAGCTCTCCCAGCTATATTTAGCTTTCTCTTATCTAACGAGTTATTGGGCAAGGCAGACAGGCATCCGTCAGCCCAAGCCTCTTGTCTCAACCTTGTTGCTCAACTAAGCCAGAGTAGACAGGACATGTTGGGGTCATGATGGCTTTTCCTGAGAGATTCCAGTCTATGTGACTTATTTCGTTGTTGTGTATTTTTAAAGATGAAAATATAAGTTTATTTTATATTAGAGAGAGGGAAGAGAGGGCAAGGAAGAGGTGAGAAAGAGAGCCAGTAGAAAGCAGAGGACAGAGAGTGAAAGGCAAAGTTGCAAGGGAACAGAGAAAAGGAGTGAGAGTGGTATAGCACCCCAACGGGGGGAAAAAAATAAAGCCTGCTTTCTCTTTTTAAAAATATTTTATTTTGAAATGGGAAAGTTGTCAGAATCAAAATGTAGCCACTGATTTTAAGAAAACCCTGACAACTGGAACCAGGAAAGGAACATCCTCATGTTTGTATGACTGCTAACAAAAACTCTCACAGAAGACTACAAAAACCATAACCTTACACAAAGGCCACCACAGGCCTCAAAAACTGCTTCTGCAAGAACATCAGCCCAGCAACTGCCTATCCAACCTCACAGACTGGTGTTACCCTTGTTACTGACTTTTGTAGCCAAAGATAATTACTTCACAACAAATATGTGATCCTCATTTTTCCTTTATAAATTTTTGTCTTTCTTTACTTTCCCAAATACACATAGTTTACTATGACAAGGATATTCCCATTTCAATGTTCTATTCCCATATAAATATCTTTTCTGTTAGAGTCTGTTATTTAGGTTGACATAGTGTCAGAAATGGGTTCTGAAAAGGCATACTATTTGAAGAAATCAATGATTCTTAGAACTGGTGTATTGGGCTTACTTGAGCCCTTTGTGCTCTTCCGTGGCTCACCTTTTCTGCCCTGGTGAGTATTCTCTCAGTTGAGCTTCCCTCCTTTTGGTAGAGGCTTTTTGACTTTGTGATTTTTTTCTTTTGAGACAGAGTATCGCTTTGTCACCCTCAGTAGAGTGCCATGGCGTCACAGTTCACAGCAACCTCAAACACTTAGGCTCAAGTAATCCTCTTGCCTCAGCCTCCCTGGTAGCTGGCACTACAGGTGACCACCACAATGCCCAGCTATTTTTAGAGATGGGGTCTCACTCTTGCTCAGGCTAGTCTCAAATTCCTGAACTGAAGCAATCTGCCAAAGGCTGCTTTAACAAAGGACCATACATAGGATGATAAAAGACTTCTTGTCTTTTCTGCAAAGGCAAGTGTATTTCTGGATAGAGTACTCTGGGTTACCAGAGAATTTACATTCTGTCTGTGAGCTGTGCCTTCTCCAATTTGTGTGACTAATATTTCATTTGATCTTCAAAACCTAAGTTAAAATTTTTATAAACACTTGTATGTTGGCCCCCTTTTTTTTTGTTTTTTTTTGGTTTGACTCTTTACTCTTCCTTGTTTCAAAAAATCTTCCAAGAGCAAAAGTAAATATTCTAAATTTCTAAATGATAGGCACAGGATGGCTAATTAAAAGTCATTAGGATGGTGACTACCATCTATTCAGTCTAAACTCCTGACATTCTTTGACAAGATTTATAGGATTTTTTTTTTTTTTTTGCTCTTAAGAGACTAATGAGAAATAGAATGATATTCACAAACATGAAGACATACCAGGCTTTCTGGAACTCCAACAAGCCACATGTTATGGCCTGTCCCCATGCACATTTTTAAGCTGATTGACAAAGTACACCAAGAAAAATTCAGAACTCGAATGGTTGTTATTCTGAAAAACCAGTAACTATAGAGTTAACATGTAGAGCCTTCTGAGTTCTCTGTTTATCTATTTTTTTCTCCTGACTACTTCGACTTTTCTACTGGTGTTGAGATAAAACCCGCTGTTTATAGCATTCCAGCCAAGATTCTTAAAAAAGTATTCAAGGGCTTCCAGATCAATGGCTTTACAAATTACAACAGCTCCATGGAAACCAACAACCAAGACACCTTTTAGAAATATAAATTTAGGTTTGCCTAACAATTGCATACATCAATAAAACATTTAATTAAGAAGTTAATAATCTACTAACTGCTAAAACTCTTTCCTGCCCACATTTACCAATTAAGCAAACTAGACTGTCAAACAAAAGATAGATTTGTTACTAAGTCAAGGCTACTTTGAGATTTTGTTTTTCTCATACAATTCATCCAATCCTACATAAAATGTAAACTTTAAAATTTCAACTTCACATTCATTTGAAACTAAAAAAAAAAAAACAAAAAAGTGTGAAATGGGTTTGTTAAAAAGCAAACTGTTGTAAAAACTACTTTACCCAAAATTTTGGTCCATATTCTTCATTAGATTACTTATTGGGACAAGTAAAGTTTAAGAATATGAACAGGTCCCAATTTTGTCAGAAATAAAATTTGGATATAACCACTTTTTATAAACTGGGGACTTTATATGACTGTCTCATAATTAAAAATCAAAAATAAAAACTAGAAGATCTTTGTATTTGTGTTTAGATGCGTTTATACATATGTACGTGTATTATGTTATATATTGTATCTACATGGCAAAATCTTGCATAGTTAGCCAGAAATCTCTTAAAGATAAATGAGTGCTCATATAAATTATAATTATAGTTCTATAAATAGCTATATTTATAGCTCTATAAATATATAGTTCACTCAAATGCCTTTTAGGTCACATAACTTAAATCTTTAATAAGTAAGCTGACTTAAAAAATATTGGTAAGATAAAAACAAAAGTCTTCAAAATTGCCAACATGTATTTTTGCCTAGCATACTACTAGTCAACCAGTTTTAAATTCATCTCCGTCAGACATTTTAAGTTATCCATGTTCGATACAAAAATTATAAAACTATAAACCCAGCATAAAGCAAAGTAACCTGTGTAATTTGTTAAGACTAATGTTGGTTTAAAAAAGCTGTATCTTCTGAGTTAGCGGCAAAATATGCATATACTTAAATTTAAGACTCTTAAACACCTGATATTCACAGACTATAAAAATCGCTAACAGAAAAATAATTTAAAATAATGACTGAAATGAGATAATGCATGTAAAGCACTCAGCAAAATGCCTGGCACATATTAAGTATGTAATAAATCATAACAAGAAGAAAACTAAAATGATAGCTTTTATTATCTCAGTTCTCATTAATAATCTAAGTAAACTGTTAAATAAATATGACAGAAATGTCTATAAACGTCATGTAACTAAAAATCTTAAACTTGTGTTAAATTAAGTGATACCCATTAAATGTATTGCTCATTTACAAATGAATTAAAAAATTTTAAATGAATTTAAAAATCAAATTAAGTTAGAAATGTTTCTATAAATTGTAAAATGGTTCTCATTTATAAAATACTGATATGTAACAGACAATTCAAGATTTTTTACTTCCCAGATTTTTACTAGTGGAGTGCTGTGGCATCACAGCTCACAGCAACATCCAGCTCTTGGGCTTAGGCGATTCTCTTGCTTCAGCCTCCCGAGTAGCTGGGACTACAGGCACTCGCCACATTGCCCAGCTATTTCTCTGTTGCAGTTTGGCCCAGGGCAGGGTTTGAACCTGCCACCCTTGGTATATGGGGCCAGCGCCCTACTCACTGAGCCACAGGTGCCACCCTAAAAATTTTTAAATAAAATGTTATTTTAAAAATAATTTAGTCTAATTTGAAAGTTATTTAAAACATTGTTTCAAAATATAAAAATTAAGACAGATTTTTTAAAAGTTATAGATACAAATATTTTTAGTAACAAAGGTTAAAAATAATTTTGTATAAAAAAATTTATAATAGATACTTATCCTAAAGTGACCAGTTACTTGAAAAAGACAAAAAGTCCAAACATATCATAAATGGTCTATATAAGTCATAAGGTCCATAAACTTATTTTTTCATCATGGTAACTATAAAAATTTGTCTTTCTACAGATTGAGCTTTAATATTAAAAATACACTAATACAAAAAAAAACTACCCCTATGTTAAAACAACTTTCTTAAAATACCAATTTGATCTTAGTAGAAAAGATTGATTTTCAATTCTAAACTCTATTTGACAGCCACCTTCTAAACTATTTCTATTTCTTCCCAAGATCTAATTTCCCTAATTTCAGGTTAGAAATACCATCTTTATTTTAAAATAATGTCCTTTCGAAAGATAAAAGTTTCCTTTTCAAAACGTCTCAGATTTGCATCTCAAAAGTTCCACTTGTACTGTACCTTACTACATGCGATTTGCGGGGCATACACTATTTATTACCTTCTGTTCTTTCTCCCCTTGAGGTATTATCTTATTCTTTGGGTTAGTAACTCTTTTTCAAAAGCTGACAACTTTTTGTCAACATCTATGATTTCTTTTCTCTCCAGGTCTAACTCAGTTATTGTAGCCTGACACTAAAATGTTTGTCTTAAAGGCCTAAAGAAAATGTTTTCCTTCAGTGTAACTTAATCGTGTACTCAGGGTGCTCTTAACATTTGCCTGAATGGCTGTATATCCCCCCCCCCAAATTCCCACACTCTGAGAGCCTCGTATTCCCCTCCACAAGGTACTGGTTTTGTTTACATTCCTTCGTTCGGTAACGTACACTCATGATATTGGATGATCTTCTGTGTCTAATTAAATTCAAGGGGATTTTTGTTAGGTTATCTCAATGTGTTTCCCAAGAGAAAAAAATACCATAAGAGGTTTATCTTTTGGGTAACTGGCCTTTAAAAAAGAGTTTATGTCTTATCAAGCTGTTTAGGCTTCCCATGTTGTCTTTATTAGGTTTGATTACTTACAGAAGAAAAAAATCCTGTGCTTTAAAAGGGTTAAGAGTTTTGCATCCACATAACTTTCTATATTGATTTTAAAGGTTTTTAAAAAATTTTTTAAAGTGAAATATTTTACAATGACTCGTGATTCTGTTTTAATCAAATCTTTGAGCACTGTTGATAGGATTTTGATTCTGGAGAAACCTGAGTTTAATCTTTTTGGTGAAAAATTAACTTTGAAATTTTTCCATCGGGCCTCTGGAAAACCTCAAATCTTTTATAGAGACATTAAGTGATTAGATTCACTTAATTATATAAGAGACATTGTGAAATGATAAATGTAACTGAAAGATCTGGTGTCACTGTATGTTAATATAAATGTTCCCCAAATTATATAAAACCCTAAAATTCTGTTATGTGTCACAATTTTGATTGTTGTATATACACTAAAATTACATCTATATAAATATTGTATTAATATAAGTATTCTAGAAATCATAAAATTTATAAAAATCTAATGATTCTCATGTGGTATGTTCTTTCCTTATAAGTGTTGAGAGTAGTTGTCTATCCACCACTAAGGACAACTGTGCTGGATTAAGTTATTTCACACTAGTTTATTTAGGGGTTCCATTTTCACTCAATAGATTTACGGATTTCTCATATACTTCTTCACTCATTAGTTCATCTAGTTCTAACGGGTTACTCAGCGTCATCCTGATCCCCTAGCCATCTTCAGAATGAGATTGTGGGCAAATCCTGGGTTTTTTGCCAGAGTTCCATTAATTCCAGTTACTTCTGATAAAGGGGAATTGAGTTCGACCAGCAGCTTTCACACTTCCCAAAAGCACCAAACTCATCTTGTTTAATTTTGTCCCAACTTCAGACTCCAGTAAACATCTCCCAAAGCTTCCTGTGCAACATTGCCATTCCCACTGTTCCAGCCCCATTTTCTGTTAACCATTCATGTTTCTGTGAATTTGCACAGAGCTCAGAACAGGTCCCACACGCAGTGTCCCAAAGGCTCCCAGCTACCAGGGCCACTGCAGGCAGGGCGTGGCAGCACCAAGGCCCAGTGCAGGCTGCAGGCCAAAGCCAGCAGGCTCCACACCATGTTCACAGGGCACTGTTCTTATTTTTAATTACATGAGTTCAGTTAAAACCTCTTTATAAACACAATGCAGTTAAAAACATTGGTCAGAGAGGGAGGTACCGGGTGGTGTGGTGGGAGCTGGTCAGTGTGGTCCATATTCCCATTGCTGTAGGAGAAAAGTGCTGACAATCTCACCTGAAAAGAAATCCCAGAATAGGAAAAGGAGAAGACGACATGGCTGTTTCTCAGGAATTGACATTCCAGGATGTGGCTATAGAATTCTTTCCAGAGAAGTGGGCATGCCTGGACACTGCTCAGCGGAATTTGTACAAGGATGTGATGATAGAAACCTGGTCATTCTGGGTCTTGCTGCCTCTGAGAGAGACCTGATCACATGTCTGGAGTAAAGAAGAGAGGCCCGGAATCTGAAGAGAGGAACAACAGCTCAACACCCAGCCAGAACCATAGAGGACGCCAAACTGTAGAGGAGGCCGAGAGCCTGACTGCCTCTGAGCGAGATGATTTGCAGGTGGGAGTGGACCCTCAGGCAACTCATCATCAGGTGTTAAAGCTTAATCCTCTGGAGTCAGAGAGCCCGAGCCATGGCAATCCTTAAGTGTGCAGTCATTACTGAGTATTAGACTCCCCTCACCTGTCACCCTCTCAATAAATAGCTACTGCTGAGGCTGCTCCAGGCTACCCTGCACTTAAGGTTAGCCTTCCTCTTGCAAGCTTGAAATTAAATAGAAATTGGTCATATTGGTACAGGACAGGTGGCTCCCCAGCCAGCTTGGTGAAGCCAAGGGGAGGACCTGCCACCACTACCCTGGCGGTGTTGGTGCAGCAGCAGCAGGCAGGGGAACCAGAGGATTGGTGGGTAGGCAGAGGGTGGCCCTCCCCATAGGAGGCTCCAGTAGCTGGAGGGGCCAGACAACTGCTGGGGAGACACCAGTACCTTAGTGTCTTCCTCCCCTTGTACTTGAGCTGAACAGGGAACATCCCCTCATTTCCCAGGCCCGGCCAATTTCATGTAAGTTTCCTAGGCCTGGGACCGAAAGATAACTATATCCACTCATTAATGAATTCATTTCCCTTGCTCCAGCAGAAGGGACTGTATCCATTCATTAATGCACTGATTCATCTTGCCCCAGCTGAAAGGACCGTATCCATTCTTTTGTTACCAAATCCTGGTCTAATGTAACTACAAAGGACCCATGCCACTATAGATACCCCCAGACAAAGGCCTGAGACAGAGACAAAGAACAGAGAGAGAAAGACAGAGAGCACGCGCGCTAGCTTTCTTCCCACTTGGGTTTTTGTCTCTGCCAGGAGCTTTGGTGGTTTTTTCTCTGTATAATAAATCCCGTCTTACCACTGATCTGGAGTCCGTAGATTCAGTCTTCTATTCGCCGAGACCAAGGACCTACTGAAGATGAAATTCTGGTATCAACATTACCACGACTTCCACTAAAATGTCGTATTTTAAAATGAACATAAAATGCTTCAAGAGTTCCCAGCCTTACAGTGAGTAAAACTTGTTCCTTCCTGACAGGCCCCCAAACCTTAAGACTACAGTTAAATTCTAAAGTCTGCCTTGGTGTGGCTCCCAAGCCTCACAAGGTTCTTAAATCTGAGATTACTATATAGTCAGTGGAAAAGAAAGTTATGTTTAAAAAAGAACCTATAATATACCTCTTACTAAATTATAGCCCTGTACGAGTTCTTATCTCCATGGATATTGGGCTAAATCCTAAATTCTCCCAATTTCCTCCAACCTTCCAAATTAAAAAAAAAAAAAAAACTTATCTGTTTCCATAGCTATATAAGCTAAAACTAGATAAATTTTTTAAAACTAACCTTGTCACGACCCTACAGCCCCGGTCTCGGTCGCCGCACGAAGGAATCAGGCGTAACACAGATTAGAAGTACAAGCCTGCAGGAGGCAGGCCAAGCTTAAGTACAGGGGAGCCCAGAGCCCCCAGCGCAATGCCTATCGATGAAGGTTATACACACCAGGTGTGGATAGTTAAGGTCATGACACACAACAGGTGTGGAGCTTTAAGGTAATAACATATGCGGGCTGCAGGCATAAGGATTGCCACGTGCTCTTTCCTCACGTGTGCTTTCCCCACAATCCCCATGAAGAAGTACCAAGCATCAATGTTTAACACATGCTTACTAGTAAGTGACCGATCTTATCTCATTCTGGAACACTGAGTTACTTGGGGGATTGCTCCCACGTCACAAGACATCTCTAGGCTTGCCAGGAGACTGTCCTGTTCTCAGCGTTTCCTTTTAATGTGATAAGAATCAGTAACTGTCCTTTGCAAGCAAGCATGGTGTCCATCCCTCCACGTAACCTCATGCCTAAAATATACAGCACACAGAAACTTTACCAAACCACCCAATATCATGATCAAAGACATTCAAACTATAAATCAGGAGGAAAAGTTGATGTTTTCACACTATAAACAGCTCTTCCCAAGATGTCAAAACAAACTGTGTATCATAATGAGACTTTTATCTCCCTTAGTCTTACCTTTCTCACTTGACAGAATACTGGTGGTGTTAAAATTTCATAATCAATAGCTTCTGCTTGTAACTTAAAACGTAATCTAAAAAAATCCATGGTTAAATTTTAAACAGGCCTATGCTGTTGCTAATACTATGTATTGTGCCCAGATAAATTCCTCTTAAAAATTTCAAAATAAAGCAAGCCACCTGGTTACAATACCTTAACGATCATTTAATTTATTCCCTTAGTTATCTTTAAACTTAGGTTCATGGCTCAAAACCCTGACCAATAGAAGCAGGAAAGGCCATACAGAGAGAGTTCTCATGCTTATATAACTGAAAGCAAAAACTATCACAAAAGACTAAAAACCAACCTTCCCCAATAGCCATCACAATATTACACAAAAAAAATACTCCTGCGAAGAACACTGGCCTTGCAACTGCCTGTCCAACCTTGAACTGACATCACCCTTGTAGCCAAAGATAATCATCCCCAAACAATTGTACAATATTCCTAATTTTTTCTTTTAAAAATCTTTGCTTTCCTTTACCTCCCCAAGTACATGATATATGTATTTCCAATACAATACTCTATTCCCAAGTAGGCATCTTTTCTTTTAGACAGCCTCTCTCTGTTTGTTGTCTACATTAACGGAAATGAGTATGGATTACAAGATATTGAAAAAATAGAAAAGAGGACTCCAGAGTATCTGTCACCCACTTTCTCTTACATAATACAGGACATATCAAAACCCAGACATTAGCATTGGTTCAATGTGTCTACACTTTTATTCCATTTGATCACATGTATAGATTCACTGTAACCATCAGTAAAATCCAGACACGGAAGTACAGTATATGTCCTCAATGTCCCGAATAGGTTCTAGGAAACTGCAACTTTAGGTGAAGTAACTCATAATAAAACGAATTTTAGCATAGGCTAACTGATATAAACAAGAGTCAAGTCCCTATGGTATATTTCTGGTCCCCCAAACATCACCAAACTTCTAAATAAAGACCCAAAATGCTTCTAATAGTAAACATTGAAATAAATGTGTACTATGACTACATTTAAGAAAAATTAACAAGTAAAATAATTATTTAGAAATTTTTGGCAAATCAGTGAGTGAGCAAACTCTCTCTCTCTCTCTCTCTCTTTCTCTCCTCTCTCTCTCTTTCTTTCTCTTCTCTCTCTCTCTTCTCTCTCTCTCTCTCTCTCTCTCTCTCTCTCACACACACACACACACACACACAGGAGCATGCTTGCTCAAACTGGGACAATTTAGAAATGCCAAATCACCTAACAGCACAGCTGTAGGATATGGGAAGAAACTGGAAGACCTGCAGAAAACCCATGCAAATATGGAGAGAAAGAGCCAACACCACACAGACAGTGGCCTCAGCCGGGAATCACTTTTTTTCCCGTATCAGCATTATAATGAAATGTTGTTGAATGAACCAACATTACTCAAGGACCTGTTATGTTCCATCACCACTAAGATCGACCTAGTGCTACTCATTTACAGTTATACCCAGCCCTCTCCTCTCTACATAACCTATTTTTAACCATTTAAGGAATGTGCTGCCACAGATGGGACTTTCCTGTCATGACATACGTATACATAAAAGCTGCAAGACTAGTCCTGCATCATTTTCATGGCCAAGAAATTCCTAACAATTTCTCAAACCTCTGTTTTGAACCTTGGGATCATAGCTATTAGTTGTCTTTACTGCCACAAAAATATAAGCTACATCAGAGCCTTTCTAAGGATGTTTAACACTCAAATATGTTTTAGTTAACTTATCCTGTTCTTGTCCTGGTTGAAGCATGATTTAAAAAAAAAAAAAAATCTCCTTCATAAGCGATTGTTTAAAATTCCTGCTCCAATGACCTAGTTACATGCTCAATAAGACAATGCAATCTGGATCCAGGGCTCTAAGGAATAACACTTGATAACTTTCTCCTTCTCATGTGCAAAAGAACTATAGATCATAAGTGTTTAAATTGCAAACCTTCTCACTGCAATGGAAACATTCCTCCTGTTACCTCTTCCAGTCTGTATCATTTTTCTTCTCCTACCCTAACATCCTTCCCTTTTCCACCTGCTCTTTGTATAATAAGATTTCTTCTCCCCACCAATCCATAACAATCTTCCCCCAAACACACAAAGACACTGAAGTCATTTCTACCTGTGTAAGTTAGGCTAGCTGTCACACAATTTTCAAGGATATGAATATGGTTATTCATTTTTACAACAAAATCTGAATCCAAGTATACATAGAGTTTATCATCTGATTTTTTTCATTCTACACATAAGCATTTTTCCATGTCATTAATAGACTTCTTTATTCTTAAGGGATGAATAAGGAGAATTCTGGCAAAAGAGCAGATTGAGTGGATGTGGACATATACATTATGCTAAAAATTTAGGAATGCTGTATAAAATTATAAATAAACTAAATTATAAATAAACTAAGCCTAGAAGTATTTAAGAAATGTTCAGGGTTCATAAAGGAAGAAAGAAATCAGAGCCAAAATGAGGGTGTCTGTCTCAGGTTTAATATTAAAAGTCCCACATCCAAGGAAACTCCTCCATCCTGGGCAACTAGGATAGTTAGCCACCCCTGCCCAGAGCAGGAAGTAGGGGAAGCTAACATGCAATAGACTTGTACGTTTTTTCAGGCCGTATTTGGGCTCTAGGGGATGGATCTAGCACCCTTAAGTCTCTTATTGGTCCTAGTTATTTGTTGACTCTCTTGGATTTTCTATGTAAATCATATTGTAGGCAAATGACTGCAGTTGTCTCTTTTAGTCTTTAGAAGTCATTTATTTCTAATTTCTTTGGCAAGATTATCTCATATTATGTTAAACAGTAGCTAGCTGTTATAATAAGCATCATTGTCTTGCTCTTGACCTTGAAAAGAATGCTTCTAATTTTTCTTCATTATATACATTAGAACTTCTGTAAGTTGACCACCCAAGGAACTATAACAAACTGATCAACATGTAGAGGTGCTCAACATAAGGAACCAGGCCTTAGTACATGTGAAACATGTTCAGTCTATTAAAATTAGGTCAAATTAAAGAAGTGGTCAGCTATGGAGGTTCTACTACATTTTTATTTTAGTTAACTTTTAATGGTTAGGGAGTTCCCTTATCTTTCTAGTTTACTAAGAGTTCTCTAAAGCTGGCTGGGCGCCTATAGCTCAGCCGGCTAAGGCACCAGCCACGTACACCTAAGGTGGCGGGTTCGAATCCCCAGCCCAGACCCACCAAACAACGATGACGGCTGCAACCAAAAAATAGCCAGGCGTTGTGGCGGGCGCCTGTGGTCCCAGCTACCTGGGAGGCGGAGGCAGGAGACTCGCTTAAGCCCAGGAGTTGGAGGTTGCTGTGAGCTGTAATGCCACGGCACTCTACCCAGGGGGACAGCTTGAGGTTCTGTCTAAAAAAAAAAAAAAAAAGAGTTCTCTAAAGCATAAATAGTTGTCTGTTTTTGAGACATAATCTTTGTCACCCTGAGTAGAGTGCCATGGCATAGCTCACAGCAACCTCAAACTCTAGAGTTCAAGAGACCCTCTTGCCTCAACCTCCAAAGTACCTGGCCAAGAAATTCCTAACAATTTGTACTGGCATCCACCACAATGCCTGGCTATTTTTTAAAGACGGAGTCTCGCTCTTGCTCTTGCTCTTGCTAAGGCTGGTCTCAAACTCCTGAGCTCAATTAATCCACCTGCCTTGGCCTCCCAGAGTGCTAGGATTACAGGCGTGAGCCACCGTGCCCCACCTAAACCATAAATAGTTGTTGACATTGATCAATTGCTTTTTTCTATACCTTTAAAAAAAACATAATTTTTATGTTTCAGTCCATTAATGTAATTATATCTCTGTATATTCCGGTACTGAAACATCCTTCCACTCCTGGAAGGAAGTCTACTTAATACATTATTAGATTATACATTGAGATACGTAGGATTTTTGCCCCTATATCCTAACTCAATTTGGCCTCCAACATACTTTTCTTGCACTATCTTTACCTGGTTGTGAGATCTACACCATATTAGTTTCACAAACACAAAGGGCAGGCTATTTTCCTGTTTTTCTACTTTCCAGGACAATTTGTGTCAGAGTAGGGTTATTTGCTCTGAAAGTTCAATAAAATTCCCCTGAAAAAAGTAGAATTTGACCCTGTGGACAATTTAGGGGAAAGTAACGCACAACTAGAGGCCGTTACACCCTAACCACTCTGCCACCTGTAGGCCCGATCTCCTACGTGTCCCTTCATATACTGGCCCTATCCAAACGCCTTTGATATACTTACAGTTGCCAGACTTTGAGTTGTTAAGTTTGGCACCAAGTTCCATTAACTCCTCTCTGACTGTTTTGCCATTGGCAGGAGTGAAGGTGGGGGAGGGAGCCGTATGTGAGAATTTGGTTTGCCCTCTATGACAACTTCTGTTCAGTGTGACTTTGGTTTGGTGATTTAAACAAACTGTGCAAGAGGAAATTTAGACCTTTTACACTTTTATTAATTGCCTTTCTTTGTCTTATGGCACTTTCAGACTCATTCTTTGCCTTTCCAATGGCATCTCTCTTCCCTCTTTGCTCAAAATTCCTTAGAAATTTAGGAATTGTTTCCCTGCTCTACATACTACAGGGAAGATTAAGCATCTCTGCTGTGTTTCCACAGCAGTCATCTGTTTACAAGTGGGAGGCACTGTTTACAAATTTTCTGACTCATTAGATTGCAAACTTCTTGAGGTCTTGAGAAGGACTATGACTGTTTCTATGCCCTCCCAATATTTAACAGTGTCTAACAGACAGTGGGAGCTTATTAAATTCTCTACAGAGAATTTTGTTATCTGATAGTATCTTATAATACCTAACATATACTGTCTCAGTTACTTTCAGAGAGCTTTACTGAAGGGGAAGACAGGAAAGGTTCTTTCTTATCGTTCAGGCCAATATCACACAAGTAGTGTGTACATGATGTGAGTAGCAAAATTGGGGAATCCTAACTACCAAGCAACGGACCTACCTATTAGAGCTCTCCCTCTCATACTTCCCCTCACCTATCAAGTCATACTTTCAGTGCATTTGGAACAGTATTATTCTTAACTTTTAAAGTTGAAGTTTACAAATTCATATGCAAAAGGCCATTTATGCCTATTTACCCTGCCTTACTGTATCCTGAAAGTAAGAGAGCAGTGGCTTTGTGGTTCTGTCCTCGTAGGCTTGGCGTGCTGGAGATTATAATGAATGAGATTCTGGGCCTCAATTTGGCAGCAAACACATATGTCCGATGTAGACTTCATGAGAGCAAAGGTATTTGTCCATTTTGCTCACTACTGTATCCCCAGTGCCCAGGACGGTGCCTGACCAAAAAAAAAAAAAAAATGGTGTTCTATAAACATTTTTTAAATGGATAAATAAATTCCTGAGTATAGGCTTCTGATAGTACTAGAAAAAGGATACTCTGTTTTATATATGTGCTCCTACAAAATTCAAGCCAACGAAATATTTAAGAAGAGCTTATTATGCACAATACACCTTGCTAAGCACTGCACCAGTCCCATAGGTTAACTTATCCCCCAAGGTTGCTTTCATAGATGTGCAATCATGCAGTCACATCAGGCCCGGCTCTTAGAAGGGCCCCATGCTTGCTCTAATGCTGCCTTGTTTTTGTTTTGACATTCTTAATAAATTTTAACATGATTCCACATTTTCATTTTGCACTAGGCCCCACACATTGTAAAGCCAGTCCCGCTACTCCTGAATACCTTTCCACTTGAGTTTGACCTCCCTGTGCTTTGCCTTCTACTCTACTCTGAAGTTCTAACCCATCTATGATTACATTCTCCTGGCAAGCCCTCTGCCTGAGATCCAGGACAGGCAGCAGCTAACCTGGACTGCTCACATATTACAGCTTGGACTGAGGCTCTGAGTTCAGCTTGGTAATCTCACAGTAGTTACTATCTTCTCCTAGTCCCCCCAAAGGAAAGGTGGGTTTAGACCATAAATAGACACAAAATATTTCTAAAATACCATAATGAATAAAATTTTCCTTCATTACACTAAAGAATCACTTAGTTTATAGAGCTTCCATTGTCTGTGATGCTAATGCTGATATCCAAGAGAGATCTTGTTCCCATTTTCCAGGTGACTGAACTGTACATCTATTCAGATTCTCTACCAAAGCGGGGTTGTCCAGAGGCTGACATGACAGATCTTTGGTTTGACAATTTGGTAATTCTTGGTTTAAAGTCTCAATGTCCATGAAGTTAGGGAGAATGTCCATTACCTCTGGTTTTGAAGCAGTCATCTTATTCAAGTTCAGGCTCTGTAACAGAGATGCTTCTCATTTAACTAGTGTCTTCATTTGGAACAGATATGGTAATGCCTAGAGGAAAATAACTCTGTGGCCATTAAGGTCTGCACATTAAAGACTCACTTATAATCCACTCATATATCTCTGACAGGGCTTGACCTTCCACATCAGACATGGTTGGCTAGTGCAATCAGCACTGGTGTTGGAGTCAGAGCTCTGCACAACCTCATTTCCTTCCCTCTCTTGTGAGAGTCCCTTTGGCTTTTAACCTTTAATAATAACCATTCTCAATTACCCCAACTTTTCGTCTCTTATCCATTGTTATTCTGCATCATTAATTGTTCAACTGCAAATCTACGCTCATATTCTTTGCCCACTGAGCAGTAATCTTTGTCAGAATACCCTGCAACTCAGCTTCTGGTGGAGAATAGTTGCAGCTGTTCCTTTCTATTGCTTTCAAAGTACTGCCTCAGACTATGCTTATCTCCTTCACAGATTACAGCTGAAATGTTAAAGTATTTCCTCATCTAGCTATTTTATTACTTATTTCTACCCAAAGAACTTACTGTGTTGCTCTTTTTCATTTGTTTTCCCCTGAATACAGCTTTTAAAATTTAGAGTGGCAATATCGGGTTCTTGGAGAATTGATTTAAAAGAAACCACTTGTCTAGTGAACTCTGGCGATCATTTGGTACACATGATGAGTTTTTTGTAAGATCTCACTTTGCCTTGGAAGTGCGTGTTCATCACAGCAATAAATGAAGACCCCTACAAATCATCTTTGTTTCTAATTCAATCATGCAATCTTTATTTTATTGAACACCAACTAATGTGCTGGATACTGTCCTAGGCACTTGAGATTATAATGGTGACTTTTATATGTCAATTTGACTGGGCCATGCAGTGCCCAGATATTTGATCAAACATTATTCTGAGTATGTCTGTGAGGGTGTTTTGGGGTGAGATTAACATTTAAATTGGTAGATTGAGTAAAGCAGATTGTCCTCCCTCATGTGAGCTGGCCTCATTCAACCAGCTGAAGGTCTGAATAGAACAAAAGTGTAACACTCCCCTGAGTAAGAAAGAACTCCTCCTGCTTAAATACCTTTGAACTGAGACATTGGCTCTTCTTGAGTCTCATGCCCACCAGCCTTTGAATAAGAACTACACTATCCATTCTGGTTCTCAGGCCTTTAAGCTCAGACTGAAACTAAATCATTAGCTCTCCTGAATCTCCAGCTTGGTGACTCGACCTGCACATCTTGGGACTTATCTACCTCTTGTAATCTAATGAGCCAATTTCTTATAGTAAATTTCTTTGCATGCATATTAAATGTAATACATATATACATATATACTATATGTGTGTGTATGTACGTATTGTATATGTGCAATACACCCTATTATATCTGCAGAGCTTGCTCCCTTCCTTCCTCAGGTCTTTACTCAAATATCAAATTCTCAGTGAGTTCTCCTCTGGCCACTTTGTCTAAAACTATAACTTTCCCTCACATACTCCAGTTCTTTTCCTGGCTGTTTTCTCCTTAGCACACATTATCTAACATACTATGTCTTTTACTGATTTGTTTCTTTTTTGCCTATATTATTAGAACACATACTCTGGTTTCTCTTCAGATCATATAAATATTTTGCCTATATTATTGGAATGTAAAAACTCCATAGGGCAGAGATTTTTGTATGTTTTCTTCACTTCTGCCTCCCCAGAACTATAGTACCTGGTACATGTTGTTGAATTAATGAATAAACAACCACATTATTTTCACTTGTATCCCTGAGAGCCCCTGAAAAATGTGGACTCCTGAATCAAACGGGTATCCAAAATAGGTCTCCTTCTGTTCAGTGTCTGCCAAACATTTCAGTGGCTTCTTCAGAAGGTGATGCTACTGCTATAAATCTTGCAATGCACACGCTGTGGGCCTCACTTTCAGAAGCATTTAAAGTGTGGAGCTTGGGGCTTTGTTAACTCAAAGGGCACTTCCTGCAACAGAGCACGCGTGTACAAGTGCGCATTTCCCAGGCACAGTGTCTTTACCAGCCTCTGTTTGACAAGAACTCTTTTATATTCATTATATCTACAAACTCTTGATCTACCTAAATTTTCGGTGATAAAAGGTGTTTCTTTTCCGGTCACCAAAAACCAAGACTCCTTCCCTTAAAAATGCAATCAATTCAGATTATAACTGAATCCTGGGAAATGAGGTGTCCTCCCCCTTCAGTCTGGGCCAAGTGCCCCTTTGTGTATTCCCATAGACATAATACACCTCCTATCATAACCCTGCCTTGAGTTCTGCACCTAGCTTCCTCTCCAGCTAGACTGTGAACTCCATCATGGCAGGGGCAAGTCTGCCTTGCTCATGACTGTGTCTCTAGCATATAGAGATCAGACGACACATAGCAGGGACTCAATAAATTTGTGCTGAATGAATGAGTAACCAGCCCAGGTAAACTTGAGTCCCACACATTTTAAAAAGAAGAAAATGAATCATAAAGAGTAAATTTTCAAAAATAAGCACTATCTGCTTATGTATATCAAAGAGCACAACTGTTTTCTTTAAAAAGTAAACATAGTAATAACAGTGTTTAGCTCTGAATAGTGGGAATATGATTTGATTTTTTTCTTTTCCCTTACATATCCTTATTTACCAAATTTTCTGTAATGAGTGTGTCTTATTTTAATAGCAGAAAAAATAACATTATAAATTATAAAATAAAAAGAACAACCTTACTAAAAAATATTCTAACCTCTTTTCCTCAAAATAACAAGTATGAGATACAGTGAACTATATCACTGAGGTTCCCCCCCCCTTTCCTGAAAGATAAATAATATGGAATCTCTGCCTTATTAAGTACCAACGGAAGTATAAGGTGATAAAATAAGCCACATTGCAAAAACCACAGTACTATCTGGGACCTGAAATGCCACCAGTACTTTACTCATGGTTGTAGTAATTCTATAGAAACTATTTAAAAAAAAAATTCGGATTCTGGTTTGATGCTCAAAAACATAACTATCAACTTTATTTACTATTTAAGAGTAAACAACAAAAATATGGACCAATTTTTTAATCTAAAACACTCCATCAAGTTCAGATGACTGGGACAGGCTTCTCTGCATTGGATGGTTTGCATTCATCTCATTAAGAAAATAACGCTATGGGAGAAAAGCAAAGTAGGATTAAATGACTTAAAGGACTAATAGTGCACCATACTTTGTTACAAAAGGAAATGACTGTAACAAAATTCTCAAACTCCGTATACTGAGTGCTATGATTAACTTATATGTTTTTCTATCATTGTATAGTTTGCTATCATCTTATGTCACTTTGAGTCATACAGATAAATACCATTACAGAGATAATTTCTGGATAGCAAAGTTAACTTCCATGCCTTAGAGAATGGCCCACAGAAACCAAGTTTTGTTAGTCTAATTATGTCATTTATACACGTGTGTGTGCCCATGTGTACACGTATACACACATGGACTGTATTAGGCTTATGCAAGGTAATACAGTAGTATGAAGAATCTACATGTATCACAATTATAATATATATTTATTTATTACCCACAATAAATAATATATATCCTATATAAACATATGAGGTCTAACAACTAATTTGTTAACTTGCCACCATCCACTTACATTGGCAGCACTGCACAAACAATTCAATAAGGTTTCATCACCTTGGCATATCAGTGTCTCACAGCCATGTTTGTGTTGACATGTGGTGGTGTCTCACTGGGTGGCATTCATTATTGTTGCGTGCTTTATGTGTGCCATATGATGACAGCTCTGATGGTCACTCCAGAAAAAAAGTTCTAAGATTACTTTGAAGAATAGACTAGGTGCTGGCCTCGGTGCATAGCTTCTCAGAGTACTTGAAAGGTGACTGTAGTGATATTTAGCAATGAGGTATGAAACTATTTTTCTAGGATGGGTTCGACCTAATTGTCAGACCTCATGTACATAAGATACCCTCTATAAGGATTTTCTTTTGTTTCTTTTAAGTCACTTTTCCTATTCATAAGTTCTAACTTATTGTGAAGACTAATGAAGTGAGGCCTAGAAAAATTAAGGGACTTGCCAGAGCTTACACTGTAAATAACAGAAAAGCTGGGACTAGAGCCAGAGTCTCCTGACACCACATCCAGTGGACTGTTAACCCACTCCTTTACTTCTCTGTTCCTTAACACCTTCAATTTGAGTCACGCTTTGCAATTTTCAAAGCATTTTCACACACAATGTATTATTTAAACTACATTTTAAACCTCAGATGATGGTAGTAATGAGCTGAAAAGTTAACTTATTTGCCCATGGAAATATTACTACTTAATTACTTGGGTCTCCTGACTCCTAATCCAGTACTCTAGTCCCTGAGGTATACCTTTTTCTCATAAACTGTTTTATTCTCGTTTGTCCCTTCACAGTTATTTTAGGAGGAGAAAACCCAGACCAAGGCCAGGGGATCTACTAGCCTGTCCGAGTAGTCCCTGGTACCTGTTTCTGATATCCTTCTCACAACCTTTTCTAACACTGCATTGTGCAGGTTTGGGAAGCATGTAGCTGAAAATAACAGCTAAGATCCAAGATTCAATCTCAGGTCTATCAGACTCCTACAGCCATCCATGCTCCTTCTTCTGGATATCTTGTACGGTTAACACACTTTGGAGACTGTGGCCATTTTTATTTCACAAGGTGTCTATCATGTAGCCCCAGAGTCAGAGTGGCTAATTCCATTTTTTGTCTTCCTGTGAATGGCTGTACTATATATATCAAATAATGTGATACCTAAATAATTTAGCACATTTCTTGTCCACTTTCCTACCACCTAAATATGTTGAGTGATAAGCACCCCTCCTGTGGTCCAAACTTTTGTGGTATAAAAATTAAGTGCCAGTCAAATCAAGATGATGGTAGACAGAGAAAGCTAACAAGAATCAGAGACAGAACACTTCAATGTTACATCCTATTGTCAATTACCTTTGGTCTCTTGGTCCTTTTCATCATCCTCCTCATCCTCCATTGCGGTCCCCAAAACTTCATCATCCTTTCTGGGTTTGTTTCGTTGTTTCTTAAAGCCCTTTAACATTCTATGGACTTTCCTTCGCAAAGGATTGGCCCATTTGCTGTAATATGAAAAATTCAAGTGAAACCATATTTCTCAACAATGATAAAATAACAATTGGGGGGGGGGTTATAGGAAAACAATAACTGCCCAGATAACTCTTTTGGCTTTCCCATCTGATTTTTTAACTCACTAGATTGAATAAATAAAATAGAAAGTAAAGACTTGGTATGCTCAAATTTATCATTGTAGCCATCATTATTATTCTATATTAAGTCATTTTGATCATATGATCCTCCGTAACAGTAATGCTGTCTTGCTTCCCTCTACTGATGTCAGTGTTGTCCACCCTTCAACACTCAACTTGGATATATCTTGTCTAGTAAGCTTCCTTTCAGAATTTTCCCCCCATATGGGCTTCAAATCTAATAGTAATAGTTCATATTACATTAGCATTTATAATTTTCAAAGCACTTTAACTTACTGTTGATTTGGCATTCAATCCCCTACTTGTATATGTGTAGACAGTAGGTGCAGTATAGTATAGTAGGTGTGTAGTATATGTGTAGACAGGAGATGCTATCATATGCCAAGAACTTGGCTAGGTGCTTTACATACTTTATCTCATTTAATCTTCACAACAACCCTAGAAGGTGGATAGTGTTTCCTATTTTATAAATGATTAAATGCTTGGGCTGGGTGCCCAGAGCACAGTGGTTATGGCGCCAGCCACATGCACTGAGGGTGGCATGTTCAAACCCAGCCCAGGCCAGCTAAACAACAATGACAACTGCAATAACAAAATAGCTGGGCATTGTGCTGGGCACCTGTAATCCCAGCGACCTGGGATGCTGAGGCAAGAGAATCACTTAAGCCTGAATTAGAGGTTGCTGTGAGCTGTGACACCATAGCACTCTACCGAGGGTGACATAGTGAGACTCCGCCTTAAAAAAAAAATGATTAAATGCTTAGAGAGGTAAGATAACTCACTCAAGGTCACACACAGCTCATAAATGGAGATGCTAGGATTTGAATGTAGGTCTAAAGTAACAGGCTTTTTCTATGAGACCACATTGCAATGTTAGCTAACGATGACTAGCAACAACAGATACGACACAGACTTGCTATGTGCCAAGGCCTGTATATAAGCATTCCATGTGTATGATCTCATTTAATCTTCATGATGACTTGACAAGGCAGGTACTCTTTCTACCATTCCTATTTTTCAGAAAGGGAAACTGAGCTTCTTCCAAGTGGTAAAGTAACTTGCTGAAATCACCAAACTATTCAGTATAAAAATCCAAGATTCAAATCCAGACCTGCTTAAATCAAAAATATAATCTCTCCCTCACTAAGCTAACCTGTCTATTTCTCCCCTCCAAGCTTGAAAATTCTTTCTGGCTAGAACCTTAACTTATAAATTTTTATACCCCACAGAGGAAATGGAAATGTTAGTTGATTTTTATCAAGAAATTTTAACTCATTTTATGTTTATAGGGATTTTAGTTTCTAAAAAACTAAACACAAGCCAAGAAGAAAATTAGGAATGTTCATAGCAGAGGTTAAGGACAAAAATACAAAAAGAGACATAAAGAGGAAAATACTTGCATATAATATTATAAAGAGGTAATGACACATACTCCCATCCCAGCTCAGTGCTAGGTAGCATACAGAAGAGCACATCAGGACCCTGAAAGTGTTACTTAGCTATGCAGAGCAACCAGGTTCTGATCATGTGGGGCCCAGAGACACATACGCCTGCCTTTGAAATGATGACTTTGAAGGTAAGACTCACTTTTCTCCCATAAAACTACATTACTGTGTTGTCGCTGAGCTGCACTAGGTAAGACTGATGTGGAGCAAATAAACACCTTTTTCTCAATTAATCATAAAAAGTCTCCAGGCATAAATGAAATAGTGAGTGAAGGCCAAAAATACATCTATATGATTTACCTACGGTCTCTTTAAGTTGCCATGTTGTTAACTGCAGACTCAGAAAAATAATAAGTGAAACTAATGCACAGTTTTCAGTCCCTGGAGACTAGACGTGTTTCAGAATACAGAAATTTTGGATTTTAGAAAGGTAATATGACATGATATGTTGCATATTACGTGACACACCTACAGGTCTGGGACAGTATCTCATAGTCAAACACAGTAACATTTCTGCAATAGAATTTATGAATATTCACTCTGGGCATTAAATACTGACTAGAAAGAATCTCAGACCAGGTCAGATGAGGTTTTGCTCCCAAATAAGTCAGGAAAAAATCTTTAGGTTTACAAAACATTGTGAATGTCAGGATTTTAGAGAAGAAATTGAGGAGTTTATACTTTGTTCTAATACTCTGACTTCAGTATATCCTACTGTATATAATGACTATATTTTCTTTATCAACAGACTTGATTTTAAATTTGGCAGTGTGAATTTCACTTTCATTAACAACCAAAAAAGGCAACAAATCATTATTACTTCAAAATGCACGCACTGGTCTAGGTTTCAGAGGACTTGATTTTTTGATTTACTCTTATCACTAGCTGGCTGTATGACTAACATTCATTACTGAGATCCAAGATTAGATGTTCTATCCTATATCTAAAGAGAATGCCTAGGGGAAAAAGTAGAGGTAAAATGACTTGCCCATGTCCTAAAGGTAATTTTCTTCTTTTCATGTAAGATGTCACATATCATGGGCAGCATATTCACAATGAAAAGTACAGGTCAACTTTTCACACTTTTCACACAACTTTGTATAATGAAAAGTACAGGCTAACTACTCACTTAAATGGTGGGTATTACCATTCATTCACTGATATGTGTGCTCCTTTATGAAATAAACATTATTCTAAATATTAGAGACATAAAGATAAATAAAACATGTGACTTTAACCTCAAGGAGCTTAAAATTTAGAAGGAAAGACAGACATACAGTCTGATAACTATATAGCATTGAGATAAGTTCAAATAGAGGTAAGTAGAGATTGGTAGAAGATGAACAGGATGAAGCCTGACCCAGTGTGGGCAGGAAGTTTGGGGTAAGTGTCCTAGAAGAGGAAGGCTGAATCTAAACTGAGGCCTGCAGCCTGACTGGAATGAGCCAGATAAAAAAGAGTGGAGGTGGAAAGATGCATAAGAGCATTTAATCAATAGGTATTCTTCACAAAAGACTCAGAGTGGCCAGGTGCATGTCTGCAAACATCAAGTGGAACGGTACAGCTGGAAACACTAAGTGAGCCCACTGGAAATTTCTAATAATAGAAATCCACAGTTGTGGACCTTTTTCTCCTCTAACTCCCAGAAGCCTAAACCTCAGAACAAAGAAGTTGTATGGATTCAGTCTCAGTGAAACAACGGGGCTAGAAGGGATGGCTTCAAGTCCTAGACAACAGAATCCAGGGTAGGTAAAGAAAGCAAACGATGTTAGAAGTATGGCAGAGCAGAGTAAAAGAGCCTGGAGGTCTTAATGGGTTAAAGAACAGACGTAGCAAGAACAAAGCAAAGAAGAGGCCGGATAACAAGGCACCCATCATCAAAGGGTAGGGTTTTGAAGTTTAATATTTTAGAGATTCAGAGGTTCAACTTTTGGAGAATAACAATGTTCAAGATATGGGCATAAAAGTGTGTGGTAAATGATGAGTACAGGAGAGATTAATCAGAATTGAATATGTCAAGGAACTCTGAAGCTAGGGGCTCAAACAAAAAAAGGATGTCACGGCTCAGGACCTGTAGCTCAGCGGCTAGGGCGCTAGCCACATACACTGGGGCTAGTGGGTTCAAACCCAGTCCAGGCTTGCTAAACAATAATGACAACTGCAACAAAAAAATAGCTAGGCGCTGTGGCAGACGCCTGTAGTCCCAGCTACTTGGGAGGCTGGGGCAAGAGAATCTGTTGAGCCCAAGAGTTTGAGGTTGTTGTGATGTGTGATACAACGGCTCTCTACTGAGGACGACATAGTGAGACTCTGCCTCACAAAAAAGGGGGGAAAAAAAAGGATGTCACTGAAGAAATTTGTTCAGTGTTCTGAAACCTCAAGAATTTAACTTAACTGGAAAGGTAGCTACATGAGAAAATTACCAGTGCCTTCAGAACCACAGGAATCACCTTGGGAAGACTATACAGTAAACGTAGTAAGTGAGAGATCAGAAAGAAACAAATGGCTCATAACATAGTGTGTTAGTCCACTTTGTGTTGCTATCAAGGAATACCTGAGACTAGGTAACTTATAAAGCAAGAGGTTTACTTGGCTCCTGGTTCTATAGGCTGTATGAGATGCATAGCACCAACATCTGCTTCTGGTGGGGGCTTCAGGAAACCTCCAATCAAGGTGGAAGGAAAAGAGGGAGCAGACATGTCATATGGCAATGGAAGGAGCAAGAGAGAGAGGTGGGGCAGGGGCAGGCTCTTTTACACAACAAGCTCTTTAGTGAACTAACATAAAGAGGACTCATTCCTTTCCTTGGGGTGATTCATGAGGACTCTGCCCCCATGACCCAAACACCTCCCCTTAGGCCACTGGGGATCAGATCTCAACATGAGATTTAGAGGCACCAAACATATAAATCATATCAGATAGTGAGGCTACCCAGGAATATAATCAGCTGAGTAAGAACACAAGTGTCATTGTAGCTCAATAAATATTTCAGAAGGAATTATTGAAGGTTGAACTAGAGAGAGTCTAGTGCAGATCCAAATAGTCTGCATATCAGATTCATTCGAAAGCCTTTAAAAAATACAAATTTCAGGACCAAAAACCTCAGACTAAATCTTACTCTCTAGGGTATAGCCTGGAAAACTATTTATATTAAATATTACCAGTATTACTTCTGTAGAAACCAACTATATGTTAATTGTTTTTACCTGCACTTCTTTTTATGGACTGTGACTTTTTACCTTGGAGATAGATATATATATATATATATATATATATCCCTTATTATATTGTATGTTCCTTGAGAACACAAAGTATGATCTGATTCACCTCTTTGTCTTTCAAAGAGGTGAATCAGGGCCTGGAACTAACTTGGGCCTAGAACTTGGATATTCTCGAATGCATTACAAGTTACTGAATGGTATAATGAAATGAAACAGTACTATTTTAGAAAGATGAGTCTGACAGGACATTGATCGATAATTTAGAGGGAGAGTAGATCAGGAGTCCAGGAATATGTCCAAACTGGTTTGGCAAGCATCTTGACTCCCTCTTTACCTGAGGGCAAAGACATGTATTTTTATTTAAGTCCTAGGAAACATCTCCAGGACCCACATCCTAACCATCTCCTAAGCCCTACTCACAGATTCCAGATTCTGTCTGTCTTGTAAGATCACTCTGAATTACACATATCATTACAATGTCCTCCTCAGTTCCCAACCTTGTCTTTGCCCCAGATGCCAGCCTTGGTACCTCTTCTAAACCACTTGCCCAGGATGGGAGAGAGCATTCAGGCCTGGACTAAGTTGTGACAATAAAATGGGGAAAGGGGCAAAGCCCAGACTTATTGCATAGGAGAACAAAAAAAAAAAAAAAAAAAGAGAGAGAGAGAGAGACTAAGTGAACGGATTATACGTGAAGAATAAAGTACAGGGAATAGGCACAGATGACTCCAAGGTTTAGCCTGGGAGACTGAAGAATTTACTGACAGGAATAGAGAGGTGTCAAGGGGAGATGATTTGGGGAAAAAAGACAATGAACTCTGTTTTGCATATATTGCATTTAAGGTGCCGGTGGAATATCTAATTTGTGAGAGGAATTGGAAACACAGAACAGGTAGAGGTAAGGATTTCAGGATTTAGATTTAAGAGTCATTCACCCGAAGAACTTCAGAGTATTATGGTCCGAAAGGACCTGAGAAATTGGTTAGAAAGGACCAAACTCTTCATCTTTGGTGCATTGGTGAAAGAAGAAAAAGAAATTCCCTAAGTCAATTCTCTAATTTTATAAGAAAATCAATACCCAAAGGAGTTCAGCACACACATGAAACTGGCGGTAAAAGCAGAATTAGAATACAGATTATTTTCATTGTTCTTTCCACTGCATGCTTCTACCATTATTTGACAAACGAGAGCAAGGCTTTGGGAAACAACCAGTTGGGAGAACAAAGGAAAGCAGACTGGCATGAATCCGAATGGTAAGGGGAACAATGAAACCCAGAGAGAAAATTTTCCAGTTTGATGAAAATATTTCAAATTGCATATGAAAACACCACACTGTACCCCAGAGTTGCATTAATGTACATAGTTATCATTTAATAAAAAAAAGAAAATTAGAAAACTCTAAAAAAAAAAAAAGAGGAAGAGTCAACAGTGTGCTATGTGACAAAAAGGTCAAGTTGGATGGGAACTGAAAAAGGCCACTGCATTTTGCAATGCAATTATTAGTTACTTGGCAACAGGATGTTCTCTTTAATAATATCTACTGTTCTAGAATTCTCTAAAATGCTGCCCTCGCAGTCCTTGCGGTGGGAACACCTCAGACATAGGATCTGCATATAACGTGGTTCTCCTATTTCAGTAATCAAATTACCTTGAGCAAGGTCCGAGAAGAACTAGCTTTACATGAATTTCAAATCTACAGTGATTCATGTTAGAACAGAGTTCTAGTTTGCTCACGTTCTCACCTGACATATTTTATCAATGCTCTTAGAGCCTCGTCATGCTTTTAAAATTTGTAGATTTTCTTTCCTTTCTCTGAATTCAGATGTATATAATCCTAGGAACTTCAATCTTTCTAGCAATTGGCTAATTACTGCATAAAGCTTTTCAAAATAACATTACTAAGTATATTGTACAGTATAATGAGATACACAAACATGGGGATTTGAAAATGTAAATGCCTATTTTTAAAATTCAATGGGTGATGATTTTTAGGCAATTTTTGACACATTTATTCCCAATTCTTTACCGCCCATTCTAAGAAAATAAGCAGCATTAAGACTATCAGCATAATGAAAACCACATTATGATACAGAGAATCACACAGCAGGATTTGTCTAAATGTAGAAATTTTCAGTTAACAGCCATCTGGCAAGCAACAACATTCAAAGTGTGTCGGGGGATGTGCTTTTTACATCCTCTGTGTATCAGATGATCTACAATCTTAAAAAAAAATCGTTTTTATCATTCAAAAGCAAACATAGTTTTGTCACTTTTCATACTGAGTTCTGAATTTTTTTCTTGATTGAAAACTACAAATTCACTCAAACAGAAAGAACAAAAACCATGAAAATGCACTTCATCGGAGTACTACAATGTCTGAATTTTCCACCTAACCAAAACTATGTACATATCACTACATAATCCACAGATGTTGACCGGCGTATGCACACAGATTTAAACTTTATCTAAAAACATATAAAGATTAGAAACTGAATCTGGCACTTGAGACTATTGTCATTGGCACACTATTACTATAATGGGAGCAATTCAGCCATCTCCTTTTTCCCCCTCCTTCCCTAAAGCTGCTTCCTTTTGTCCCCATCCACTTGATCTATTCCTTCTTTCTCCACTAAGTAAGTCTTAAGCCTGCCAGTGAGATGTAAACCTAATGAAGCTTTGATCCCTATAAAATGAGGATAAAAATAGATCTTACAGAACCTTGAGGATGCAATGAATTTCAAAACACATATGCTGGTTTAATAAAGCTATTAATAGCAAATTTTTAGCAAGCTTTTCACTAATGTCCTCTGCTCCCTTTTGTATGTGTGCAACCAGTCCAAGCTGGCTTGAGTTCTCTGTCTACCTGGTTCCTACCTTACCTGAACTCAAGTCAAGGAGAAAAAACTACAGATTCGGTTTAGAGATTCTCTGAGCCTGCCCTGCCCTCTTTCCACTTAACTCCAATCTTCACCACTTTCAGAACTTTTATAAACTACTACTACCATTCATTTCAGTCCTTAGTTATATTACACCTTATAATTTTAAATGCATTGTCCTTGGGATTTGCTTTAACCAGTCTCACACCAATGAGGGGTCAGGGACTGACCCACCAGAAGGGTTTTTGTACAGCTGTTGAAGTGGGACAACAGAACATGAGAAAACCAACCAGCAGTGGGGTCAATCCCTGATCTCCCCTTGCCAGTCTTCAACTATTAAGGTAGATTTAAGTTCCTTAGAAGTAAGGCCTATGTTTTAGATGTTTCTTTTTTTTTTTAAGTATATACCATTTGAATCATTGTTGATACTTGCACATTGAGATGTTACTTTTTTTTCCTTCCTTGTATCCTCCATAATACCTAGCACAAGCAAACAGTGAATGAATAGGGTCAATTGTGGAAAACATGAATTAGGCACCCCACAAAATGAGATATATTTGGCTCTGAAGAGTGATCACCCTCTTCACCTAATTTGTTTTCATTTCTTCCGCTAGCTCAGATTGCTTCTCATTTTTCATTCCTCCAACTCCTGTCAGTTGCTGTCTCCTTAGGTGATCAGTAAATAAAAGGCACTGTCCAAATCACAGGGGTCAGGGAATGTCAAAACTTGATTTGTTTTGGCTTACAACCAAGGCCAAGAACAGAGCTAAGACAGCTTTTTCCTCAGGGAACACTCAACTATTTAATGTATGAGACAAGACCCAGCAGGAGGAAGACCTTAAGGGTATCTTCCAAGGCCTAAAGAGCAAGAGAGTGCCCCCAACAGAGGCCCAGATTGTGTTACTACAGAACTGCATTAGAATTTAGCTTCTCTGATTTAGCCAGGTAAGTGTTCGGCTTCTTTCTTTTTTTTCTGTATTTTTCAAGTGACTACATCTATTTCCCTTCTACAGGGATATTTATTTTACAGACTCTAATTTTTCACCTATCTCTTCATTCTCTGAACTAGAGAACAGGAAGTGAATTAAGGGGATAGTTCTAAGGAGATATCTTGCTACCCCACACACAGCCTTTGGCCTCCTTTTAGCTCCTTGCTTGATAACAGGGATGGGATCTCCCCATTTTCACACAATTATTCCCCTTGCCTCTAAAATCAGCCAACCACAAACACAGACAGTACCCCATCCACTCTCCATCAGTGCTCCTGGAAACTCAGCTAAGCAGTGAGATGAAACTGCCACCTGCTCAAGGGTTCATGACAGGCAGCTCAAGACGACAGAAGGAACATACAGCTCTTACACAAAATAGTAAAATAAATAATGCATAGTAAACCAAAAGGTATGGTATTCAAACATATATACTTATTCACATTGTTCAAGTCTATCAAGCTATTCATATTATGTAGAAAACATAAAATACATTCTTATCAGGGGATAATCCTTTAGATATCATTTTAGAGAAAAAAGTCTGGTGGAGCTGAACATTCTCATTCTTTATCAGAGGCAAAACAGAGGGGCCATAATGAAATTATTATACCAAGCTTATTATTCCAGATATCCTGTAAATTGTATTGTATAATCCTAGACACCAATTTCTAGCAAATACTGTCCGATTTTTATTCATGTTTTTTTCTTACATGAAACCAAGGTTTGAAGGGATGAAGAAAGGATCAAAAATTCCACTCTTATTCCCAATCACCTGGGAAATTTTAAAAAAGGAGAGAAAACAAGGAATAGAGATTATACACTTAGAATAGGAAACTAAGTGAAATCTGAGAGAAAAAAATGACCATCATATGCACACTGGAATAGCTGAAATGCTGTGACCCAATAGTGGATTCAAAATGGTCTGTTAAAGCGATTTAAGGAAAGACTTGATATTTCTGGAAAGTAAGATAATGTGTATAGTCTAAGTCTTCTGCGAAATCTAAATCATTTTTTTGGTAACTCAAATACTACTTTCCCATTAACTTGGATGAAAAACATCAAAGACTCTTAATCTTTAACAGGCACCTTCTCTTTACCAGAAAATTTAAGGAGGTATTTCCTCTGAGGGCAGTGACTTGGCCATGCTGTACTTGCACAAACCTGAGTGCCTCCTTAACACTGTGCTCCAAGTGCCGCACCACACTCTAGTCTAGACTTTGCTTTGTACCTCCATACCCACTCTATCCCAATAGTAGAAAGCCATAAAAAGAATAAACAAACTTGGAAGCATCATGCTAATAATCCACTAAGATTTTGTATAAGATGCTAAGAAAAAATCTAGTACAAATTAGCTTGGAGGCAGAACAGGATTTAAGGCCCAGTGGCAGATGACCATTAAAGACCAATGGCAGATGACTCAACAAAGATCAAGACTTCTGGGAACCATTCTGATTTACAGATAATAGCTACTGCCACTCCACACACCCACAGATCACTGATTTGTTTTTCCTTCTAATTGGGGTTTTGTTTGATGAGGGACTGTAAAGATACTATACAAAATGATATCTTAAACCTATAGTAAAACAACATAACATTCTTTTTTTATGATAGCTCTTCTTTTAGCTTTTTCTTAGGCTACTTTGTTTTCAACATAAAGAACCCAAACACTGGGTGGCGCCTGTGGCTCAAAAGGATAGGGCACTGGCCCCATATACCGGAGGTGGCAGGTTCAAACCCAGCCCCAGCAAAAAAAAATAAAAAAAGAACCCAAACATTATCGCCCATATCTCTGAAGCATATAAATGTGTCTACATACAAATATCTATGTATAGTCAGCAATCTTCAAAGAAACGTTTAAGTTTGCCTACCTCCTCCGGCAAAGAGAGCAGCAATAAAGGGGCAGACATCCCAGGAAGACCATGCTGATCACACCGAGCCCAAACATCCGGAACATCTGCGTAGGCTCTGTTGGTGTAATTATATCCTATTACTTTTAGGACTTAAGCAAGAGAAGCAAATCCAAGCTCTTTCATAAAGTCTTTATGAAAATATTATCAGTTAATAAAGTAAAAGGAGGAGGTATTCTTATATGACAGGTAGATATCCTTGCTACTCTGTAAGTAGCAGGAGTTTATGAAATGTTCTTGAAATATAACGAAGGCTACATTTCCATATGTGTCCCTCAATGGAAGCTTTAACAACATGATCCTACTATTTTTGTTAACAGTATCATGATGCATAGTATAAATTTCTTCCTGTGGCCCTAAATGTGTTTTTTCCTTGGCCATATGCCATACATCCTAGAGCACTCAAGGAGGAAATTAATCTATGAACAGTTAACTTGATAAAAAAAAAATGGCTTCTTAAATGTTTATTTCCAAATTACAAAACATTAAATTAAAAAAGGAATCAAAATTTGCAGGTAAATAAGCATATTTTATAGTCTTGTATTCATTGGGAAATGCATTCTAATGTGGTTAGGGAATTGTAAGTCACGATTCAATTTTTTTCCTCTACAAAAACTAAATGTCTCTTCACACATAATATAAAGACCCAACTGATAAATGCATTTTAAATACCATGTGACAGTGTTAAAATTGGAATACTGTATTCACGATCAGGTTTTACTTTCCATTATTAATACTACTTGTTCACAAAAAGCTGTAAATTGAATAAGAACTATATTAACCTAAGATATTGTTTTGCATGCATCCTTTCTGTAATACTTGTTAGTGTTTCATCATACCAAATCCATTCATCATGAGACCAACTGGCAATATGTCCCCACCATCCAAGTGAAGGTAGCAAAAACAGAGGGTGTACTTCTCGTAACTTTGTAAAGAAAAGAATTTTAAGAGAACAAACCTAATTCAAAAACAATAGAACAATTAAAAACTAATAAACAGACCTTAACAAGAAACATTCAATTCTACTGCTACATATTGAGAGTTGAAGACAAATGGGAAAAAGAATTCCACATAGGATGAAAAACCAGAAAGAGAAAAGTAAGCTAAAACACGCCCCATTGGCATTTTCTCCCAGGCATTGAGGGTTACACCTCTTGGGGCCTGGAACCTGTGGACAAAAGACAGAGTGACTAAAGCAAAAGAAAAGGTGAGACTAATTTTGTGACCAGGCATGGTGCTTCACACCTGTAATCCTAGCACTCTCGGAGGCGAGGTGGGTGGATTGCCTGAGCTCAGGAGTTTGAGACCAACCTGAGCCAGAACGAGACCCCTTCTCTAAAAAGTAGCCGAGCACTGTGGCAGACACTTGTAGTCCCAGCTACCAGGGAGGCTGAGGCAAGAGTATTGCTTTGAGCCCAAGAGTTTGAGGTTGCTGTGAGCTATGACGCCACAGTACAGTACTGTATCGAGAGTGACAAACTAAGACTCTCAAAAATAATAATAATAATTTTGAACTGCCAAAGTCAGCATCTAAGGGCTAAACAGAAACTACTCCTGAAGAGAGTCCTGACCACCTCAGGACTTTCTAAGGACAGCATTACTCTAGTGCTGGAAGTCCCCTCTAAGTCGTTAAGCTGGGAGACCCAAATGTAAATGGATGTCACTGTGACCTGGTTATTCAATTTTTTAAAGTAAAAATAAAAGAGAGGAAAGAGGATGAACTTACTATCTCTTAGTGGCAAAAAACAGCGGATGTCACTGGGCTTGACTAATGAGAAACAGCATTTGTATCTCAGACATTCAGTCTCGTTAAGGTGTTGCAGCTTATTACAAGGCTTGACCTCCTGATTGTCCTTCAGCATGCATGCTTTTAGAAAGAGAAATTGAAGAAAGAGAATTCAGCACAGTTAATCAGCATTTTCCCAAGTGAAATAATGACAGCAAGGCAAAAAAAGGAAAAACATTTAAGCTGTTACATTCAACGATTGAATGACAAATATACAAATAATGATGAAAGCTAAAAAAAGACTTAAATACAAGTTACTACAAAGTTATGAAATGTCACTTTTTCACTTTTAGATGACCTGCAGAAGTATACAATTGTTAACAGATTATTAGGTAGTTTTTAAAAAGATTATAGATTATAGGTTTAGAGAATACAAATACAACCCAAAGAACTACTGTGCATATCAACAGGCCAAATGGCCTTAAAACTAACACCCTGCTAAAATGATACCACAGATATCCTGTCAATTTTGCAAAGCTACAGAAACTTATTGAGTATGTCAGTAAGAATGAACTAAGTAAAATTCACAGTTTACTGCTAGAGAGTAAGGGAAGTGATATTATTGGTATTGACCTATTTTTTGTGAACAGTCCTGGGTGTTACACACTCAAAAAAGGGTGATAATTGTCAGGACCTAGTCAGAGATAGAATAGACTTCCTATGTTCTGAGTGAGAACCCATTTCTTGAAACATCACTTTCAAGGAATGCTAAGGAGAGGGTTAAAGCTGGGCATGGTAGCTCATGCCTATAATTCCAGCACTTTGGGAAGCCGAGGGAGGACCACCTGAGGAATGATCAGGAATTCTAGACCAGTCTGGGTAGTACAGCAAGAGTCTGTCTCTACAAAAAAAAGTGAAAAAAATTTAGCCAGGCATAGTGGTGCATGCTTGTAGTCCTAGATACTTGGGAGGCTGAGGCAGGAAGATTATTTGAACGAGAGTTTGAGGCTGCTGTGAGTTATGATTGCAACTACTGCAGTTCAGGCTGAGGGACACAGCAAGATTCTGTCTCAAACAAAGAAAACAAAAAAAGGAGGGTTAAGGTTATAATCATGGACGAGACAGAGCTAGATGATCTCTAAGATCCTTCAAATGTTGAGCTTCTGTTGCTTCATACTTAAATTATGTCTGATAGAACGTTATGCTAGATATCAAAATTAACCTTCAGACTCAAATTACCAAGAGGCACTTGTACTTTTAAAGAATAAAAAGGGTAGAACAATTTTTAGTCAGGTTTAAGTTTATAATTGTGTGTAAAGGGAGAAGGATCAGGTGATCTCTCAAGATCCCCTGCCAGTGTTTTTTAAGATTATCATTTTATTGGTGTACTCCCACCTAATGGGCAACATTTAAGAGTATATGGCACAGCTCCTGGGTGCAGGACACAACTACACCAGGGACCTTACCCCAAAAGTACGAACATGTAACCGAATCATTTGTACCCTCATATTAATCTGAAATAAAAGGCTGTCATTTTAATCTGCAAGAGGTGAATGTTTTACAAACAACAGCCTACTGACAAAATAACAGATTGGTTTTTAATGCCTAAGTGGTAAGAGTGTTTATTTTCAATTATATGAAGGAAGAAATAAATTGGTTAAAAGTGTTTCATATTTATGAACCCATGGTTATTATTTTCAAATAAGACAGTATTCACATTTTATAAATATTTAATAATGTTTTCAAAGATTTGAATCATCCTAGGTCAGATGTTCCCATTAAAATGAAACAATGTGATTTTGTTGGGCGAAACTGTTATTTAATACAACTAATTTTGACACAATTTACTGCACCAGATGGGAGAAATATTTGGGAGATACATGGATCTTGATTAGCCTATTTTAAAAAGTGATTTCAGTGTTTGTTTCACGTAGTTATTAGAGGAAACTACGTCACAGTTTACATCTGCTAGTTTCATAAACTCTAACCCTTAAATCATCATTTGTTGTTTATGACCAACTTTAGCAGTCACTAAACCATTCTTTTAGCCTACACAACATAACACCTTCCCAGAGTTCTTCTTTTTTCATTCTATTTGACTATGGCAACATTTTGAACTTATTTAAGAAACTTGTTTATTTTGCTGCTCTCATTGGTAGTAGGCATTATAATGCCTATTTTGTACTCGATAAAATCAGTATAGAAAAACATAGACATTTACGCAGGGTCACAGAAGAATTCAGTGGAAGTGTCTGGAATTAGACAGTGAATACAATTTTCTGCTTGTATATGTATATCTAATTTTGTTAGAATAAATCCTGTATGATTTTTAATAAAAACTTAATCTTGTAATTCACATATGTCAATTTATGTGAAGCATCTCCTTGAAAGGGCACCACATGCTATACAAAATGAAACGTGTTTATTTCTGGTTAATAATTCTCAGGAGTCATCACGTGCTTGATAAACACATTATATACAGAATCACAAAAAGATGGTGTGACATGAAACCTGGACTTTTATCATTAAGACAGATGGGAAGGCATCTGGTATAGTCCATAACATCAAAGCCACACAGTACCCTGCTTAATGCCACAGAAGACATCAATTTTACAGTACTGGGTTAGTGACTAGATTTCAGACAAAGCCACTCACGTAAATGGTGCCAAATTTAGACATCTGTGAAGGAAAAGTATTTTATAAAGAATAACAAAAATTTATTAAATGACTAATTCCCTTACAAATATTGCCTCAGTTCATCTTCACAATTCGCTGCAGTAAATCTCTTCATTTTAAAGATGTAGACACTGAAGTGCAGTGAGATTGTCTTGCCTGAGGCGAAGGGCAGAACCCAGGTTGCAAACTTCGGTGTGTCCTACTCCAGTGCCACTATATCATGCTACACCACACTATCTCCTATTTGATTACTATTCTCAAAGCAAGGACATTGATTGGAGGGAAAAAATGAAATAAGAACTTACTTGTTGGGAAGAAAAATCTCAGTAGGGATTCCCATGCAGAAAGTTTCTCCAGGGTTTGTCCATCAGCGTTTTGGACATATTCATCAGTAGAAACGGTGTTTGCAAATCCTTAAGAAGTGAAATTATTAAACTTAATACAGAAAGCTCTCAACACTTTTAATGACCCTTTCATTGTAATTACCTTTGCTTCACTTAATTACAGGAAGTCTAATAGCAGGTAAATTGTACTTTGATCTCAGTTTAGGGATTATTAATAGCCAGAACACAATTCTTCTGTGAAACTGAAGGAGTATTAAAGTTAAAAATGCTTAAGCTATAAGCTGATCATCCTATTGTTGCACTGTGAACTAATTCACAATAGTGAATTTACCTTTGACAGATAACAAGGATATTTAGAGGCCTAATCAATTGACAAATTCGAAATGCTATGTATTCCAACTAAATCAGACCCCAACACAGAAACTCTTGGCAAACATGTTGGCTTCCTTACACACTGATAAGAACGAAGGCCTTAGACCATGTAAAACCTTCCTTATCCTTCTTTTTCACTACTTCAAAGCTATTTTTAGTCATAGTTGCATGATCCCCTCCTATAAAAAGAATAAAACAGATTTGTCCTTAGCATTAAATATTTCTCAACACTATCTTTAATAATGTCACAGAATTCCATGAGATGGTTCTATTGTAACTGAATTAACCATTCCCCCATAGGAAGATATTTAGGTTGTTTATGATTTATTGACATTATAAAGAACACTATGATGATGATTAGATTATCACTGGTTTGCAATGATTACCATCAGAACTATATATTTACAGATATTCCTGAAAAATTCCCTAAAATAAATGTCCAAATTTACCTTCCAGTAAGGCTACCCCAAATTACACTTCTACTAGTAGTAGACAAATACCAGTTTTCTTGCCCCCTTGCCTTCTTTGTTGTTGTTATTTGCCAATTTGATGGCCAGAATAAAATAAAATGTCTTGTTTTATGTGCACTTTTAGTCATCAGTGAGCTTATATCTTTCATACGTTGTTAGTTGCACGGTAGAGAAACTAAGCCTTAATCTGCCATGTTTCAAATGCTTTTTCAAAGTAGTTGGTTACCTTTACATTTTTTACGGTTTGAGGGAGGCTCAGAAGTTTTAAATTTTTTATGTAATCAAACTTATCAATCTCTTATTAGTTCTTCCTTTCAGGTCATTTTTCAGAAAGACATTCTATACTCTAATACTTCCCTCTAAGATTTTTATGGTTTTACTTTTTAAATTTAAATCTTTAATCCACATGAAATACATTTTAGAGTGTGTTATGAAGTAGGGACAAATTTTTTCCAGCGATCCTAACAGCACATATTAAATCCATCCTTTTCTACTTACAATATCATCATCATATTTTAAGTTCTTACATAATCATAGATCTGTTTCTTGACTTTCTATCTTGTTCCATTAATGTATCTGTAAGTGTACCAACAGCACTGTTATAATTTATCTTACATTTTTAATGTATTTTAAAAACTGATGGATCTCTATAATGAAAACCATGAAAATCTGATGAAAGAAACTGAAGAGGACACAAAAACACGGAAAGATATTCCATGGTCATGGATTGTAAAACTTGATAATGTTAAAATATCCATACAACCCAAAGAAATCTACAGATTCAATGCAATCCCTATCAGTGACATTCATCACATAAATAGAAAAAAAAAAATCCTAAAAGTCATATGGAACCACCAATACCCAGAACAGCCACCCACAATTATCCTCAGCCAAAAGAACAAAACTGGAAGAATCACATTACTTGACTTCAAATTATACTGCAGAGCTGTAATAATCAATATAGCATGGTACTGGCATAAAAACAGGCACACAGACCAATGGAACAGAATAGAGAACCCAGAAATAAATCCACACATCTATAATGAAGGTATCTTCGGCAACGTTTCCAAGAACATACCACGGGCAAAGAACAGTCTCTGCCATAAATGGCGCTGGAAAAACTGAATATTCCTATGTAGAAGAATGAAACTAGACCCTTATCTATCATCATATACAAAAATCAAATCAAAATAGACTAAAGACTTAAATCTACGACCTAAAACTATAAAAATACTTAAATAAAACACTGGGAAAATGTGTGAGGGCATTTGTCTCCACAAGGGCTTCTTGAGTAACCCCCAAAGCACATGCAACCAAAGCAAAATTGGACAAATGGAATCACATCAAGTTAAAAGCTTCTGCACACGAAAGGAAACAACCAACAAAGTAAAGGAAAAACCCGCAGAATGGAACAAAACATTTGCAAATTATCCATCTGACAAGGGTTTAATAACTAGAATATGTAAGGAGCTCCAATAACTCAATAGGAAAAAATTAATTGATTTCATAGAGACAAAGAGCAGAATGATGGTTACCAGAGCCTAGGAAGTATAGCGGGGGGGTGGACAGATAAAGTGGGGATGGTTAATGGGCACACAAATACAGTCAGAAGGAACAGTACGGAACAGTATTTGATAGGACAACAAAGTGAATACAACCAATAATAAGTTAGGGAATATTTTAAAAGACTGTGAGTCTGTATTTTTTGGCAGGGAATACTTTCTTAACTTTTTACTTCTTCAAAGTCACAAGTTGATTTCATTATTTTTAATTTTTCTAGGAAATCATCCAGTACAAAGCAATTATCAGGATGGACTCACAAAACTATTCACTTAAAATTTTTGTATCTTCTTTATACCAATGATAATGTCTTCATTCTCATTTACATGAGACCAACTTCCATACACATACAATTGAAAGTGCATTCTCAGTGCAGTCTCACAACGAACTCTATTATAAACGTTAAGCTATATTTTTCAAATACTCTCTATCTTTATTTTTTCTTTCAAAGACTAAAGAACATATTGAAGTCTCCCACCCTGATTATGGTTTTGTCCATGTCTACTTGAATTTCTAAAAGTATTTGTTTTCTATATCCCAACATGATCTATAAACATTTAATCATGAAAACTTTATCTTCACTGTATATTACATATCTTGGCAATATTAAAAATAGCCCATTTTGTCCTGTTTCTTTTCTTGTAACTCCTACTCATTATTGAATGCCTACTATATTCTACATTTGGGGTACATATCAGGTAACAAGTCAGATAAGATCCCTGCCCTCATAGAGCTCACTACAGTACAGTAGCGAGAAGACAGACAAAAACCAAGTAAACTAACAGTTTAAATAAATGCAAATTGTAAGGAGTGCTGTGAAGAAAGTGGATACCAATAAAGAACGAGGCAGGGGACCTACTTTAAATAAAAGCTGGCCTTTCTAAGGAGATGATATTTAAGTTTCAAAAAATAGAATTAGAAGTAGCCAGGTATGGCTCGGAACCCTGCAGCTCAGTGAATAGGGCCCTGCCACATACACTGAGGCTGGTGGGTTCGAACCCAGCCTGGACCTGCTAAACAACAATGATAACTGCAACCAAAAATAGATGGGCGTTGTGGTGGGCACCTATCCCAGCTACTCAGGAGGCTGAGGCAAGAGAATTGCTTAAGCCCAGGAGTTTGAGGTTGCTGTGAGCTGTGACCCCAGGACACTCTACAAAGGGCAACATAGTGACACTCTGTCTCAAAAAAAAAAAAAAAAGAAGTAGCCAGGTACACAAAGGGCCTGAAAGAGTGCTTCCCCCATAGAGAATAAGAAATTCGATTATGAACCTAAAACAAAAGACTTAAAAGAAAAAAAAAAGAGATTACTCTTGCTAGGCATACTTTACCAGATTAGAAGGCCTACCATGCTACATGGCACAGGAAAGGAGCTGTAAATGAAAGAGGTCTTCACGGGACCTTTGTTCTGCGCTGTCCATTGTTTCCTTGCTGTCCTCCTTCCCCAGTTTGACTGTCCTTGCTGCCACAGACTCAGCATACCTTGTGATGGTGAGCTGTGGCTGGCAGCAGCACACCATGGCCAGAGTATCACTCTAGCTTTTATTCAGCAAGTGGTGCGTTCTTTGGAATCCCTCCAGGATAGAGATTGATTCCCCCAACTTGGAGACCCCAACACAAGAGTGCTTTAGCCTCCAGCCCATGCCAGACAGGCGTGACCTGAGCCTGAGGTGAAACCCAACTTGCTGTGACTTCCCAGTGGGGCCTGATCTTTGTTCAATCATTCAGAAAAC
>NW_003852626.1:1415279-1423903 GCF_000181295.1 Otolemur garnettii
TTAAACATCTTTTCTCAGATAAGTGCCATTAGTAGCAGCCTGAACCACAGCCTTGAATATATTTATCCCGCCCTTCACTCCTGGTTTCTCCCCTACTCTGAAATAAAATTATTTTAAAATTAATTTGACTAGCATTTTTCAAAGCATGGTGTACCAGTTGTAGTACATGAAAATTTACTAAGAAAATGCCACAGACTATGTTAACCAGTTTGATGAAAATATTTCAAATTGTATATAAAACCAGTACATTGTACCCCATGATTGCATTCATGTACACAGCTATGATTTAATTTTTAAAAAAAGAAAATTTTAGGTTGACATAGATAAATATTTATATTTAATCTTTACTATTTATTTATTTTTATTTATTTATTTTTTTATTGAGACTGAGTCTCACTCTATCACCAGGGCTAGAGTGCCATGGAATCAGCTTAGCTCACAGCAACCTCAAACTGCGAGGCTCAAGGGATCCTCCTGCCTCAGCTTCCCAAGTAGCTGGGACTATAGGCATCTGACACAATGCCTGGCTAGTTTTTCTATTTTTAAACCCCTGAGCTCAAGGGATCCTCCTACCTCAGCCAGATTACTGGCATGAGCCATCACAGACACCACACCGGGACTATTTATGTCTTTATTTAAAAGTATATGTGAGTAACATATTAAACCTACCATGACACCAAATGACACTGACGTAACCTGCCATATAGGAAACCTTGGTAAACCTCTATCTCTGTCCTTTCCTCCCTGGGACAGCTGTCTCCTTTCTCTCTGACCTTCTCTCCAAAGTCTCCCACCAGCCAGCATCCGAGTCTTTTCCTCAGGTCTTCTCCACCAAGGCAGCTTCCAGACGCCTTCCCTTCTCCCTTCACTTTTCATATGCAAAATATTTCATCCTCTTGGTCTCTAATTTGCATCCTTACACTTATTAGCATGTTTAGCAAATAAAAGTATAGAAGCAAGCTTTCTTAAATGGCAGCAGGAAATAGTGAAGAACCAAATATGCTTCCTTGTCACAAATAATTTTTGTTTTTCAATTTCTCTGTTACAAAAAAAAAAAAATTAAAATTCTAATTACATTTCAAAGAAAAAGAAAAACCAGACTCAGTACAGACGGCTTTGTGGATGTATCACTTTTGCAAGGGTGCAGGGCCCAGCAATTAGAAGGGCCTTATGCTTGGTTTAATGTTCTGTTATCACCATCTTAAAATCTATAATCAGTTTAGAACAAAGTATCTGGTGTATTCATTTTGCAAATTATGTTGCCAGACCATCTCTGGGGCAGGCAAGGTCTGTCAGATGAGAAACTGAATGGCAAGTGAAGAAATAGAATGAGAGTAATGGATAATGATATCAGTTTTAAAAGGATTTTGCTGGGGCTTAGGGCTGAGACTGCTCCTATCCCTCTTTCTGTATGGGCCTCATCAGACATGAATTTGCATCCTGACTCTACTATACACTGGTTGGTGAACTTGAGCAAGTCAGTAAACTTCTCTTTGCTTTAGTTTACTCAACTGCGAAAGAGATAATATGTATTTATTTTGAAGGGTTATAAGGATTAAATGAAGTCATACATGAAGTGTTCAGTACAATGTAAAACAAGTAAATATTTTATGAGTTGTCATTCATTATTTTTATTGTTTAAATTTTTTTTATTTTAATAACATTACTTTGTTTTCAGGATATTTATTTTTACAAATAATTCTCTTAATTGCAAACATCACCAGTTTTCCATTTATAACTATGTTAGTTTCCTATTTCAAGAAATATATTTATGTAAAAAACATGAGCTAGCTTAAAGGAAATCTGAATGACCAGTAGCATTAAGATAAAACCAAGAGTCAGGAAGGTGTTGCAAATGAGTGAGGAGAAATACTCATATAATGAAATTTCTTCATTTTTTAGACTAGATAACTGCAGCCAGCCGAAAAAGTAAAGTGACTCATCAAAGGTCACACAGTAATTTAGTGGCAGATTCAGAACGACACAGTTGTTCCAATTCTTAGTGTTAGGGCTCCTCCAAATACACCACCTGTCCACATATTTAAAGGAAGAGCAAGCCTGGTGCTCAATTAGGTGCTTGCACATGGCAGGCAGTCAGGCCTTCATTCACTCCCCAAAGAAAACAGATAGATGAAATATTCTAATGTAATGATACAGAAAGTAGTTCTGAGTTTTGTCCACGGAGCTAAAGAAATTTGAAAATGTTACCTATTAATTCATCTTTATTTCTTATCTTTTTTATCTACCCTGAAAAGAATGAGCAGTAAGGACTGGTTTGTTAGGTTACAGAGAATTGGTGGAAGAGCTGGAACCAATCTCCCCGTAACCAATCTACTTGTCTCCTCCTCCTGCATGCCACTGATCTGTATGCCTTTTGCAAAAATATAACCTGAAAAGCAACGTGGCTTAGGAATCCAAATGAAAATGCAAACTGGCGGTATCCCAGAGTTACCTCAGATTGCTCAGTTTAAATTCCTCTAGGTGATGACAATAAGCCCAAGAGAACCCAGAAGCATCTGTCTAGGAACAAGGAAGAAACTTTTAGCTCCAGGACCACATGCTCTGCTTTCATCATAATTCTTTAGAGCCATAATTAAATTATTTTACCCCTTGGTGTGTATACCTATTAGTATGCGAGGGCGGTTGTAACAAAGCATTGTAAACTGAATGGCTTAAAACAGAAATTTATAGTCTCACAGTTCTGGAGGCTCAATTTCAAAATCAAGGCATTAGCAAGGGTAGTTCCTTCTGAGGGTTATGAAGGAATGATTCTCTCCTTGGTTCTTGGAGAGCCATCTTCTCCCTGCCTCTGTTCAAATAGTCTGTCCTCTAAGAGTGTCTATATCTGTGTCCAATTTTCCCCTTTTCATAAGGACACCGGTCATATTGGTATAAAGAGTACTCTAGATGACCGAATTTAACTTGATTCCCTCTATGAAGACTTTATCTCCGAGTAAACTCACATTCTGAGGTATGGGGGGACAAAATTCCAAAATTTTTATTGGTGGGGGGGATACAATTCAACCCATAATACAATACATTTAGTTACACTAACTAAGCAAAATAATTTTAATTGCAAAATTACATTTAATCCGCATAATCACATATTACCTCCTGGGAATTGAGGAAATCTGACAATATAGAGAATGAATCATGGATTATTTTGGGAGAAAATATGTTAAACCTATAATGGAAAAAAACTTCTCATAGAAATAAAGACATCACACTGAATAGACAGTATTCTTTTTTTGTGGGAGTTCTACTCAGAATAGAAATGGAAAATGAAGAACTCACAGACTAAAAAAATGTACAATTATAGTTTTGCTTTTTAACTTATTTTTTCAGAGGATGAAAAGGCTATACTAACTTTTACAAACACAGTAATTCAGAAACACTTTGGTATTTTAGATGAATAGAAAAAAATAAACATGAATAATTTGTCATAATATTGTGATTTATAAGTGATCATTAAAAAGTATCTTAAATATTTTAAAAGAGCAGAACTCATATTTCTGAATTTGTTTCAAATGGTTGAAAAAAAGAGCATAAAATTTACTTTATTTAACTTTGACTCTTATCCCTCACAAAAAGTTATAAACCGGGTTGGGCGAGGTTGCTCATGCCTGTAATCTTAGCACTCTGGGAGGCCAAAGCAGGAGGATCACCTGAGGTTAGGAGTTTAAGACCAGCCTGAGCAAGAGTAAGACCCCATCTCTATTAAAATTAGAAAAATTAGCAGGGTATGGTGGCATATGCCTGTAGTCCCAGCTACTCAGGAGGCTGAGGCAGGAGAATTGCTTGAGCCCAGGATTTTGAGGCTGAAGTGAGTTACGATGCTGCTGCATTCTACCTGGGACGACAGAGCAAGTGTCTGTCTCAAAAAAAAAAATTATAAACCCACGCCGTTGTAGCATACTGTATAGAACTCTCTGTTCCTTTTATTAGCAATGTCTTTGTCTAATCTTTGCTTCCATCTACTGTGGGAGAACCTTAGCTGAGGGGACGGAAGGCCTCTGGGGAGGGTGGAGAGAAAGAAGCCATTGGAATTAGGTATGGGGATAGGGAATGTCTTTGGGCTTGGGGCTGGAGTTTGATAGAAGGAGACTATGGGAAATTTAAGGCATTTGTACACCTGATGCGATAGAATACCACTGTGAGGGGGGGTTGGAAAGAAGCGCAGGCTGTGGCGGGGTTAGGTAGAGAAAACCTTTAGAGAAGGAGAAGGCCCTCTCAGACTTAGGGAGGGAAGGCAAGAAAGCTGCAGTGGAAAGAAAAGTGGCTGAGGGGAGGAGGTGTGGAAGAGGAGGAGGAGGGGGGAAGACCTAGCTGAGGCAGTTAAGGCTCTGAGTAGGGAGAGAGAGGAAAAGAAAGCTTTTGAGGAAGAAGTGGAAAATATTTGGGGGTGGTTAACAAGGAAAAATCTGAATGGGGAGAAGAGGGGCCTTTGGAGAACTGAAAGGAGGTTATTAAGAGGGGAGTAAGTGAAGGTCTGGAGGAGGGTAAATAAAGAGAAAGGGGGAGGAATTTGAGGAACAGAAGGTAGGCATAAATGAAGGTAAGTTAGAGAGGGAAGGAGGACACTGACTCTAATAACAACTGATAAAAACAAAAACAGAGAGGGAAGTGTTGGGGGCCTAACATAGCCACGCACAAAGCCTCTCCCCTCTTCCTCCTCTTCCTCTCCTCCTAAAATAAAGACACAAAGGATCTGGCTAGCCCACCCCTTGAAAAGTTCCTGAGGACAGATCCTAACCTGACAGGCAAGCTGGAGAATCCCCCCCCACCCCATATAAAAGTGGTCTCTAATCGCCCTCCAGGTGCAGATGTCATCTTTGCACAGCCCAGGAAGGTCATCTCCCCTTTCCATAAAGCTAACCTAAACTCCACAGCCATCATTTAAACCTCTCATATGGAACTATGACTCAGATCTGGTGGCGGCCTGGCTGGCAGGCTATCTAGCTGCGTCTCACTGCTGCTACCCTTACTCACCCCAATTTTCTTGGACCTGAATCCGGTTGTGCCCAGATCTGATTCTGCTGACCTGCCTATCAGAAAATCCCAGAGGATTTTGCCCCAGCTGCCATTCAAATGTGAGTAAGGTCTCTAAATAGCTTCAAACAGAACCCCACCCACCCACCCAGGCTATGACTTCCTCCGGGCCTCTATTTCCTCACATCCTCCTCATTTCTTTTCTTAGTTCATTCATTCATGCCTAATTAGAGAGGTTTTGTTCTCTCTTCTGGGATGCCGTATCTCAAATGGTTTCATTTTTTCAGTTTTTGGTTCAGGCCCAGTGCTAGACCCTAGTTTCAGCTTCTAGAATCCTGGAGACCTAAGTTTATCCAGAAAAGGGAAGACATCTGAGATAACGGGAGCTGGTCTCTATCGCATTAGCAAAAATACCCTTGGGACGTCTTCTCCGACAATATAATAAACTAGGCCTCAAAAATGATATTTGCCCAAAACACCTCATATTTTACTGTCACACAGCTTGGCCTCAATATAAATTGCATAATGGGTTTGTTTGGCCTGCTAATGGGACCTTTGACCTCCACATCTTAAAAGACTTAAACTAGGTCCTCCAAAGAAATGGCAGGTGGAGTGAAATCCCCTATCTTCAGGCCTTTCTCTCCCTCTCCACCTGCCCCTCTCTGTGCAAATTATGCTCAGTCCACCACATCACATACTCATTGTTCAAACCCCTCTCCTTTTATCTTCCCCTGAACTCCCAGCCTATCTTCCTTTCTCCAGAGTCACTTGATCCTGCTGACCACAAGGCTCCTACTGTTCACCCTCTAACCTACCCCCGGAACCCCAAGGTCCTCCCCCTTCTCCCACCCTATCAATCACTTTATGCTCAGTTGCCCACTCCCTCCACCTGCCGAACCTCTGTTATCACTGTGGGAAGTGGCTGGTGCTGAAGGAATAATTCCAGTTCATGTCCAATATTCCTTAGGACATTTCACAGACTGAGAAAAGACTAGGTCCTTTCTCCACAGACCCCTAGTCTAAGTATATAAAGTAATTCCAGTACCTGGTCCAATCCTATGGCCTCACCTGGCATGATCTTCACATGATAATAAACTTTACCCTTCTTTCAGAGGAGCTGGAAAAGGTTTTTCAGGCGGCCCCACAGCACACAGATGACCTCCATGGTACTGAGGATACCAGCGCTGCAGGCATCACAGCCATCCCTTTGGCGGATCCTGATTGGCAATACCAGCCCATGCACCTCAACTGGGCAAAAGACAACCATGTGATTACCTGCCTTCTGGTGAGCCTAGAAAAGGCTTCTTTCAAAGCAGTTAATTATGATAAAATTAGGGAAATTTATCAGAAGCCCCAAGAAAATCCTGCTCAATTCCTGGCCAGGAATCCAAGCTCCATGCGCAGAGACCTGCTTAGACCCTGCTACTCTGGAGGGAAATCTTTTCCTAAATGCATAGTTTATTTCCCAATTGGTTCTAGATATCAGAACTAAGCTTAAAAACTTCAATGAAGGCTCCCAAACTCCCCAACAACACCTCATATAACAATGGCCTTCAAAATCTTTAAAAGTCGAGGCTCAGCACCCATAGCACAGTGGTTATGAGGCCAGCCACATACACCAATGCTGGCAGGTTCTAAGTCAACCCGGGCCAGCTAAACAACGACAACTGCAACTAAAAAACAACCAAGCATTGTGGCAGGCACCTGTAGTCCCAGCTACTTGGAAGGCTGAGGCAAGAGAATCACTTAAGCTCAAGAGTTGGAGGTTGCTGTGAGCTGTGACACCAATGCACTCTACCGAAGGCGACATACTGAAACTCTGTCTCAAAAAAAAAAAAAAAAATCTTTAAAAGTTGGAAGGAGTGTGCCTGTCTACATAAGCAGGCTAGGGTTCCTCCTAAATGTCAAATGTTGGCCTCAGCTATTTCAAAAACTACAAAGGACGCCCAGAAACAGACTGAACCTGCCTTCAAGAAACCACCTGATCCCTGTTTTAGGTGTGAGAAGGAGGAACACTGGGTCAAGCAATATCCCAACCCTCATCCTCCTCCTAAACTGCGCCCCCACTGTGGGACTGAGGGCCACTGGAAGATGAACTGCTCCCAAGCCTGTCAAGGTTTATCTGCATCCACCCAGGCCACTTCAGCCGCTGACCTTCTGGGGTTAGCAGGGAAGACTGATGAGGCCCACTTGAGGCCCCACACTCCCATTCCCATTGCACCGCAGGAGCTAGGGTAACCGTCAGCTGCCGGGGTCCTGCCCCAGGACCAGGGGCTGTTAAGACCTGTGGATCTGGCCACGGACTGAAGAAATGTAAAGTCAGAAGTTACAAGAGACAAACAAGACAGACAGAATAGAATTTTCAAAGTTAGGAGCACAGGGGACCACTGCCTATTTGTGGGGTTCTAGCGAGTGGCCCCGAGTGTTTGTTCCACTCAACTTTTATTGAAGGCTATTTGCTCATTAGCCCAGAGGGTAAGCTGAGGAAGGGAACAAAAACATTAGCAGTTTCTCTGAGTGAGCATGTCAGCTCCTGTTGTTTCTCTAATCATTAGCTTTAAGGGTCTGAGCAGTCCTGAGAAATCTGGAACCCGAGCCTTGTGTGAGGGATGCCTGCTGTCTGTGGTCACACACACAGATTCCTAGGGAGGTGTTAATCCCCACTAGTTCACTGCGGAGTAAAACGCCACTGGCGTCAATCTCCGAAGAATCTGTGGGAAAGAGGAATTTTCCTCTCATCACCACCACAGAGGGTCTTCCTCTGCAATAAGAGATATAAGCCCTCCTACCCATATTTCAGGGCTTGAGCTGTTCCCTTCATCTCTTCTGCCCCAGCCAAATATAAATCTCCACAATGGGTATTTGTTTTGACTGTTAACTGGGCAGAAGGTGGCCTACTTAATGTTTCCTACTAGATCTTGCACACAGCTGGGTGTTAGAAAGCTGTATCCCCAACAGGCCAGGCTTCCAGGAAAATCAGGAAACTTGGTCAGATAAGCAATTTAGCAGTGGCTGGCTTAAAGGTAAACTAGCTGACTTCCCTTTGTTCTGCCTCGCTTAGCTTACTTTTTTATTCTTCCCCTTTTCTGGGGGTGTTTTCCTTGCCAAGAAGGGGGGTTTTGGTCCCCATTCTGCCTGCACTCACCATTTCGGGTAAGTCTGTATTCTTCCTGCTGGATATGGGGAAAACATTCTCTACCTTGATTGAATACTCTAGGCTAACACACCCCTCCCAAGTCCTGGTCATAGGAGCTGAGGGAACTTCCCTTTCTCCCCAAACAAACCCCTCCCCTCCAATGCCAATTTGAAAGTCACACGTTCTCCCATTCCTTCTTCATACTTCCTCACTGTCTTGCCCTCTTCTCAGATTATTAACTACCTTTCACACTGCTCTCACCTTCCAACCAGCCCAAACTTTACAGATGCCTGCCACTGCCCTCCTCCTCACCCTCCATGACTCCCAATTCTTTCCCCCTCCAGAGAACACCACCATGCCATTCCTTTTTGATTTAGTTAATACCCTTCTTAGGGACATGGAAAACCCCTCAGTAGCTATCTCTCATACCTCTGTCCAAATCTATTTAAAAAAATCCTTCCTCCTTCCCTTGGGTATCCTAATAACCCTGTACCCTTAC
>NW_003852626.1:1424103-1440943 GCF_000181295.1 Otolemur garnettii
TTTTTTTTTTTTGGTTGCAGCCATCATTGTTGTTTGGCGGGCCCGGTCTGGGGATTCGAACCCGCCACCTTAGGTGATAAAGGTCTTCTTCATATAACCCATTCTCCATCCAACACCCCCATCCTTCCAGTTAAAAAACCTAATGGCACCTACCACTTAGTTCAAGACCTCAAGGTCATTAATATCCTCAATAATTCCTATCCATCCTGCAGTGCCTAATCCCTACACCCTCCTGTCAACCATTCCTCCCACCACGTCACACTTTTCAGTTTTAGACCTCAAAGCTGCATTCTTTATTATAACTCTCCATTCTTATGCCCTTTTGAACTGATGTACGCCATCCTTTTCTGTTAGGAAACCTGCCACCACCTTCCTCACCACTTAGGGACTAACTCCCAAGTCTTAACATTTTACAAAATATTCTCCAGAAATCTTCTGACTTCCCCTTACCGCAGCCCTACTCAGGGGAAGCAACATCCTCACTTATGACTGGACACAAAGTTCTCTCAAAAATTCACCTGAGTATCCTAAAGGGGCTCTCCCCACCACGGAAAGGGGCATACACTGTCCTTCTTACCACCCCTATGGCAGTCAAGCTAATTGGATTTCCCCCAAATCTGGTTCCACATCAAAAAATAAAACCTTACCCTACCCCAATAGTCTAGTATAGCTCCACCTTAATGGGCCCAACCTTCCTCAAACTCCAGATAATCCCCAAGGAAGCATGAGGCATGTTCTTTACCCTCTCCTAGAGCCCCCATCCAGCCAGGTCCTTTTCCTCCTCTGTTTCTTGCCAGAGCATCTCCAAAGAGCAGTCCCTGGACTCCTCTTTAACAAATTCCTCCAAGAATCCTTCCCTGATCACCCATGGGAGAACATCAGAAGCCTTTTTCACCCAGAAAACTCCTGTCCTCCCTCTCCCTCTTCTCTTCCCTCCTATTCCACCAAGTTTTAGCAGGCCCCTCTTTATCTGCTTATCTAAACACTTACATTAACCCACTCTATGCTCAAAACTTCTAACTCCCTCCCTTGGCATTTAGTTTCTGGATATGTTTACATATTACCCCACTTCTTATTCAGCTGTACCTGTCTTGCCTTGAACTTGGGTTTCTACACCTGACTCCTTAAATCACACTGTTTATAATTCATTCCCCAGTCAATGTCAAAGACAGGCTAACAACCTTCTCCAGAAGTATACCCAAGCCTTAGAATCCCTAACCTTCCCCTAAAGGGCTAGCGAGGGGCCCATTGGCAAGGAGATCTCTTTTCCCTCCTAGGCTCCCCTCTGCATTCAAAGAGCCAGCCCCAAGAAAGCCCAGTAGGAACTCTCAGACAGACATTATGTAATGTCACTCTCACCATTGCCCCTTCCCTTTCAACCATGTGTGAAGCTATCCCAGTTTTCATCCAGCCAGCCTACTATAGTTCTATCCCTATTCTCACCGGTCCCCACACCCAAAACTGAGACTCCGCTTTTCTATCAAGGCAGGCCTCTGTCCAATATTCATTTCTTCTGTGGATTAAAAGCTCTGGGGACCTCTTTCCCCTTAATCCCCATACCCACTGACAATTTCATTTACCACCTAGACCAAATTAAATTGAATAGCTTCTCTACAGCTAAGGAGACAACAACCAAAGCAAATAGACAAATATCAGAATGGGATAAGATATTTGCAAATTATGAATCAGACAAAAGCTTGATAACCAGGATCTACAGAGAACTCAAATTAATCAATATGGAAAAACCAACAATCCCTTATGTCAATGGGAAGGAAAGATGAATAGGACCATCTCTAAAGAAGATAGACAAATGGCTAACAAACATATGAAAAAATGCTCATTGTCCTAATTGTCAGAGAAGTGCAAATTAAAACCACCCTAAGATATTACCTAACCCCAGTGAGAATGGCCCCATAATACAGTATCTCAAAACTGCAGTTGCTGGTGTGGATGTGGAGAAAGGGGAACACTTTACACTGCTGGTGGGACTGCAAACTAATACAACCTTTTTGGAAGGAAGTATGGAGAATCCTCAAAGAACTCAAACTAGACCTCCCATTTGATCCTGCAATCCCATTACTGGGCATCTACCCAGAAGAAAAAAAAAATCTTTTTATCATAAGGACATTTGCACTAGAGTGCAGCTCAATTTACAATTGCCAAAATGTGGAAACAGCCTAAGTGCCCACCAACCCAGGAATGGATTAACAAATTGTGGTATATGTACACCATAGAATACTATTCAGCCATTTAAAAAGACTGGCACAGCGCCCTAACCATTGAGCTATGAGAGGCTCGGCACTCGTAGCTCAATGGTTAGGGTGACGGCCACATACACTGGGGCTGGCAGGTTCAAACCTGGCCTGGACCTACTAAACAATGACAATAACAACAAAAAAGTAGCTGGGCACTGTGGCGGGCACCTGTAGTTCCAGCTACTTGGGTGGCTGAGGCAAGAGAATCACTGAAGCCGAAGAGTTTGAGGTTGCTGTGAGCTGTGACACCATGACAATCTACTGAAGGTGCCATAGTGACACTCCTTCTATAAAATATATATATGTTACTGACATAGAGAAAGACACACAGACCAACAGAACAGAATTGAAAGTCTAGAAATAAATTTGAAATCTATGGTCAACTGATTCTTGACAGGAGTACTAAGACAATTCAATAGGGAAAGAATAGTCTCTTCAACAAACAGTGGTGGAGCAAACAGGAAAAAGAATGAAGTTGTACCTCCAACACACACCATATACAAAAATCAACTCAAAATGGATCAACGATCTCATTATGAGAGCTAAAACCATAAAGTTTTGTACATTATCAAGTAAAAAGAAAGGCTATAGAATGGGAGGGAATATTTACAAGTATATATCTCATAAGAGTCCATTATCTAAAATACATATTCAGAGAGTGCCATAAAAAGATACACACATTTTAAGAAAGGAAAAAACTGGGTGGTGCCTGTGGCTCCAAGGAGTAGGGCACCAGCTCCATATGCCATAGGTGGCGGGTTCAAACCCAGCCCCCACCAAAAACTGCAAAAAAAAAAAAAAAGGAAAAAACTGTATTAAAATTGTAATTTTCAATATATACCAACCCTTGTTATCTTGTGTATTTTATTTTTTACCTCTTGCAATTGCAGAAGTAAACTTGACTTGAATATTACAATTTTAATACAGTTGCTTCCTTTCTTAAAATGAATATATATTTTTTGGCACCGTCTGTATAAAGAATTCTTAACAACACAACAAAAAAAAACATAAACAATCAAATTAAAAATGGTCAAATAATTTGAAAAGACATTTCTCCAAAGATATGCAAAGGGCCAACAAACATAAAAGGATGCTTAACATCATTAGTCATTAGGAATACACAAATTAAAACCATAATGAGATACTCCTTCACACTCACTGCCATGGTTATACCACGTTTTGGTGAAACTGGAACCCTGGAACATTTTGGTAGAGATGTAAAATGGTTCAGTCACTTTGTAAAACAGTTTGGGGCTTACTTCCTAGAGAGAAGAGATATTGCACAACATGTACAAGTACTAAATCTCCTTTATTATTCACTATGAAATAGTTAATTTTACGTGATGCAAATTTCACTTCAATTTAAAAAGGAGTGGGCGGCACCTGTGGCTCAAAGGAGTGAGGCACCGGCCCCATACGCCCGAGGTAGCGGGTTCAAACCCAGCCCTAGCCAAAACCTGCAAAATAAATAAATAAATATAAAAAGGAGGGAAGTGAGGAAGGGAAGGCTTCCATGAAGTCTGGGAGAGAAGGGCTGTTTGAAGGGAGTTTCAAAGGAAAAGAGTTCAGCAGAGGGAGAACGAAACCTGAGAAAGGGCAGTGGCTCGGGAAGGGAGGCAAGAAAAGGCAGAGTTTGGGGAAGGGCGAAGTCAGGATGGCTTTCGGAAGGGAAGCAGCGGCGTCGGGTGGGGACGAGGTAGCGGGAAGGTCTGTGGTTGGCAAAACTTGTTACCCCGCCCATCCCCCCTCCCCGCCCCGCCTCAGCCGCGTCAACCCTATTCCCAGCCTGGAACCAGGCCTTACCTGGGCTCAGATAGTAGCACAGGAGCAGTAGGATCCAGATTGACAGCATAAGCAGCCCGATGCGCTTGTGGGTACATATCTTCACCAGGGAGTGGCCGTTCTCAGCTCGGAGGCCACGCAGAGATGCTTGCCAGTGAGGCGGAGGTGTCGCCGCCATGATGTCCACACGCCCGAAGTTGCTGCTACCTGGATTGGACCCAATCGCCGGGTTCTCCATGTACCCTGCCTCACAAGCTACCAGCCTTGAACGCGCTCCCCTCAGTGGTCGGGTCTTGGACCTCGGCCTTCCCCTCTCTAGCTTTGCCTCTGAAGGCATGGCTCTGGCGGTCCGCCAAGATGAGCCGTTGCCTCAGAGCCCAACGGTCTACAACCCAGAAGTCCCTGCGGCAGCCTGTGACCCCTGGCTTGGGGATGCTCGCGTTACAAGTGCCAACCCTCGCGAGGCTTGAGACTGGTTCCTGCCCAGCGATGCCTTCCCCTTCTTGGCACAGGCCCCACCCCCTTTTAGCGCCTTCCCCTTCTTGGCACAGGCCCCACCCCCTTTTAGCGCCTTCAACTGTAGCTGCTGCGTGCCCACCTCTGCCTCTATTTAGTAGCTGGTGTACCCCCACACCTACTCAAAGCCTGGCCCTTATAGTTCTTTAGAAATGCTTGTTGAACAAGCAAATGAAGCTTGAGACCTGCTCCAGTAGCATCACTGTGTAGCATAGATCAACAAAAGAGAATAACGAATTCAGCCATGGCTGCTAATTCCTCCTCAAGTTCATTCCTAGGACACACACTGTAGCTGCTACAGTCTCTACTGTTAGTCACTACAACAGGTGTTAGTCAAATATGGCTATTTAACGTCTATTTTAATTACTTAAAACGAAATGAAGAAATCAATTCCTCAATCACAATAGCCATGTTAACGAGTGCTAGCTATACACGGCTCGTGGCTGCCATCCTGGACAGCGCCCGTAAGTAAGAAGCACTTCCATCTGACAGAAAGCTGTCTTGAGCAGTCCTGCCGTAAAGGGTGACTGTAGTGAATATGAAAGCTGTTCAATAGATCGTTACACTGTAATAGAAGCTTTTAAGTGAGACAAAATGGTATTTGTCCTCAGAGACCTCAAAATTGGGTTACGAATAATTGAAACAATAAGACAATATAAGAATAAATAACGCGTGAGGAATACCGAAGAGTGACAAAACACTTAGATTTTATTGCCCTAATTGCCACCTATGAACTGGGTGGCCCTAAGTAAGTGCCGTTCTTTTTTTTTTTAAGAAACATTTCCAATTTTTATTCATACAATTATTAATCAAAATTGAAAAAGTAGATTTATAGAACTACAAGTAGATAACAAAACAGGAGGGAAATGGAATAGTCCACAGACATTTTTGAAAAGTTCCAAACACACACCAGGCTAAAAACTCCAGTTAAACTATGGGTTCACAAAAGAGTATATTCATTCCCGCAGTTTCTCAGTAAGTCCTTCCTTGTAGTTGCCTTTCTCTTTTGCAACTTGTTGAGACTTAGCTTTGTGTTCAAGAATTTTTTCTGATCACCTTGCTTGGGTCAATCAATGCCCGCGTGGACAGTTGTGCCATTAGCCTTCCCACGCTGCACCCGCTCAATGTAGATGACATATTCTTTCTGTACACCTGGACTGCCTTGCAGGTTTGCTGACCTTCATAGTGTCCTTGAACCACCTGGACTTCATCGTCCTTGCGGATGGACATTGAGAGAACGTTGTCCTTCTGGGTAGCTCCTTGGACATCTGCGACTACATGATCTTCCTGCATACATGCCAGGGGGCATTAAAATGGCATTTGCAGCTTTTGCTGTGGTCTGAGGTGACGAAGGGATTGAACTTCAGGGTGACTGGCACGTTGCTCTGTGACACATGAGCTAAGGGTCTCGCAGGGGGTAGGAGGGCTTCAGAGTCCCTGAAAACTCCAGCTCCCTTAACTCAGTGCCTTTCGTTTATTAGGCCTCGGTGTCCCACATGTAAATGAGAGAGCTGGACATTGTTTATAACTCCCCTTCTGCTTCTATAACCTGACCCGTAAGCAAAATCCCATGACCTCCCTTGGTTTGGGCACTGTGGCTGTGATTCATCCATAGCTGCCTAAGACCCTACCACAGTCTAGTTTAGAAGGGATGTGCAAACTACTTCCCCCACAACTAACTACTATTTCCATCCTTATTCTTACTGTATTATACTCACTTTTCAAAGGACTTCATACTAATTTTATCGTTTTTTCCAAAGTTAATGGGTATTCCTTGGGGGAGGGAAGGGCAAGTTTTCCTACTCCAATAATTCTTGAAACTTAGCACACTCTTATCTGTCCCCCACCACCTACCTGTGCTTGGAAGCAATTCATAGTGCTCCTTCGCTCATTTAAGGGTCTCACAGGGGGTCCTCCCGCCGCCCCTGCCGCAGCCAGGCAGCAGGGCTTCACGAAGGTTCTGGGCGCGGCAGGGCCCACAGGCACCGGAGTGCACCCTGCCGGCCGCCAAGATGCCAAAGAGGAAGGTCAGCTCTGCCGAAAGGGAAGGAAGAGCCCGAGAGGAGATGGGCAGGTGGTCAGCTGAAAATGCTCCTGCAAAGGTGGAAAGGAAGCCCCCAAAAGCAGTAGCAAAGGGCAAATCCTCAGACAACAAAGTGCAACCAAGAGGGAAGGGGGAAGCGAAGGGAAAGCAGGGGGACGTGGCCAACAAGGAAACGAAAGAAGACTCACCTACGGGAAATGGGAAACTAAAACTGAGGTGGGGCCCGCCGCTGACCAAGCGGGACAGAAAGAGGCCACGTCCGATTAATATCACTGGCCATGTCTTAGCAGTGGTCCCTGTCTCCCTTCTTCTACAACCCAGAGGCATATTTTATCAACTATTTTTGTAAATTCAAGTTTCTTGGTAGTTCTAGAAACATTTTTAAGAAGGATAGAATCCTGCCTCATCCCATGTTTTAAGTGTAAATTTTTTTTTTTTTTTTAAGAGGTGAAATCATTCTCCGGTTGTTTATTTTTTGGTACAGGCAGAAAATAGTGTAGGATGTTGAATTCTGGGAAACTGTCTTGGGTTTCAGCTTAACATTCCATGGGGGGGGGTGGTGTTAGTTTTTATACCCTGTAATACAAAACATACTAAATGGCAAGGTGGTGTCCCAGTCCTGAATTTCATGTCTTGAACGTCTTAAATTACTTCTATTCCCGTGTTGCTTTTTAGTAGGATTGTTTCCTAAAGCAATCCATTCCCCGTGATCATGGCTCCCCTGTGAGAGTTGTGCCCAGTCTGTGACATCTCGGGTTGTTGGTGCTCCTGTTTTCCTAATGACTTTCTTACCGTGCTGTGAAAGACTGAAAACTGGAGTATGTAGCATATGTGGCAATCACTTGTGAATTGGTGGGACTTATGTAACAGCTCAGCAACATTGGAAGATACTGGTACTTGATATCCTCTTAAGGAAAATTTGCCTCCAAATTTTAATCTGGAAAGTCACTGAAATAACTGTTTGAAAAGAGTTACACTAAATGGCATTTTAGATTTGGGGTATGTATGTGAAGAATTGTGTACAAACTGAAATGTCTGTACTGATGCTCAGCATGACCGATAAAGTCTCAATGACAAAAGAAAAAGGGGGAGTCTGACTGGAAAAGAACACACTTTACTTTTCATTTATCTTTTCTTTATTCTTTTTTTTTTTTACCTTAACTTTCCCAAAACTAATTTAACCAGAAGACCATTGTTCCACAAATCCCTTATTAACAGCTTCTGAAACTACTGCTTGCAACTGTGAGGAACTTTGAAGTGTCTCAGATTTTACTCGACTTTGAAGCAAAAAGGGGGCCAGCTGCAGTTTGTCAATGCTGGCAGAAAATGCACAACTACTGCGTCACAGACAAAGGTCCAAAGCTCTCCTGAGATAGACAGAACCTCAATAGACCCATGGAGATTGCCTCCCAACAAGGTCTCGCTCACATCATAGCACATGTGGGAAATGATCATCCGACCAGACACCACACAGCCACCCTGAGGGCTCAGAAGGTCAAGCTGCAGTACTTGGGAGGAGAACACAGCTCTTAAGTAGGTCACAGGTTGAGCTCTCTTAGCCTTAATTTCCTCTTTGCCAATTATAACATCTTCCAGCTCTAACATGCTAAGACTCATACTTGACAGTAGCATTTGGGTTGCAAACAGGTGAGGCATGACAGTTCTACACTGCAATGCTCCTGAGCAGTCCACATTTTACTCAAGGACAAAATCCCTAAGATTACACCCGAGCACTCCCGTTTCACACAACACTAACTCAAGACTGAGGCCACAAAAAGCCATGTGAAGTGTCCATTTTATAGATTATCGGATGTAAATCAAAAATCCTGAAACTGACTTTCCTCTTTTATCCTATACCCTGAAGGAAACTAAATTTGACAGGAGCCAGCCCAGGCCTAATTAGGGATGAAAATCTGTTGCATAGGAATGAATACAAGAATTAATTTATGAGATGAGACATGCCACTGTTCGGAATGTAAGTACTGTTCTTGTGGAAAACTGAGAGTTGACACTGTTTTTTTTTTCACGTCACCACAGACAAACGTGAAAAGATGCTTGACCTTAGGCAATCAGGGGACTACAAATTGAATCAAAATGAGCTATCATTTTATACTTATCAGATTGGCAAAAATATCAACAAATATTCACTAGAATGTACAGAAATAGGAATTCAGTCACTGTCGGTGGGGGTACAATCACTTTGCGGTTTGTTGGAGAACAAATTGTAAAGTTCAACATTCACATATCCTGTGACCCAGAAATTCTATTAATACTTTTAGGTAGCTACCCTTTCACTATGTGCACAAGGAGATATCTGCAAAGAGGTTCATTGTTATAGTGAAAACGACATAAAGGGAGTCTCAATAGGGAAGTGGAAACAAATTATAGTTCATTCCTACAATGAATATAGCACTGAGTGATCAGGATCAATCACCCACGCCACATAACAATTGTTTTTTTTTTTTTGCTGGTTTGCCTACTAGCATGAGGTGGCAGTCCAGCTTCTAATTCAGTGGAATCATTGTTGTAGTCCCTAAAAGAAATATTCCTCTCTCAAATAATAATTAGGTTCTAAAAATAGCAAAAATAATAATTGTGGTAATGAGAAGCAAAACACAAATTTTTTTTGCAAGTGGATCATTGGGTATCATTCTCACCATTACCCTTTGGTTCTCAGCCCCATGTATTTTGGTTACAGGAGAAACAGCACCAGATGTTGATTACTGGTTCTGATTTACAGTGTACAACACATCCTGCAAGATGGTACCCCAAACTCACAGGGTGTTTTCTCCTGGGTGTTGTCATAACTAGGTCTTCATGAGATGATATCAAGGCCAGGGGAGGTGGCTCATGCCTGTAATCCAAGCACTTTGGGAGGCCAAGGAAGGAGGATCACTTGAGACCAGGATTTTGAGACCAGCCTGAGCAACACAGCAAGACCCCATCTCTGCACAAAATAAAAAATAAAAGAAATGGCCAGGCATGGTGGCAAGCACCTGTAGTTCCAGCTACTTAGGAAGATAAGGTAGAAAAGATTACTTGATCCTAGGAGTTTGAGGCTATAGTGAGCTATGATAATGCCATTGCACTCCAGCCTGGATGACAGGAGTAGACCCCATCTCACACACACAACACACACACAAAGTGGTGATTTCATCATTTTCATAGGCCACCTTCTTCTGGGTGAAGTGGCACGTGGTAAAAGTACTTACCAATAGGTCTCAGTCCTATTGCTGCATTTCTACCAGGGTAATATGATTTCCTTTGATGGAGGCAATGTTGTGTGAGATACGATGACAGTGTATAACATATTCAATAAATCTATAAATGATGGAACTAGCAGAGGTGTGGTAGGCAGGAAAACAAATCCAAATTGGAGAATTTATTCATTCAAAGTAAGAAATAAATAATTTTCCACTCTATAGTAGAAGGGGTCCAATGTAATCTACATATTTCAAGGTGGCTGGATGGTACCCATAAATATATGGTACAATTGAGGGCTCAGGATTGATGGCTACTGCTGACAAGTTGGACATTCAAGCAGTAGTAATAGTTTCAGTGAGGAGAAGTCCATATTATTGAATCTACACATAACTTTCATCTCTGTCCCCATGGCCACTTTGCACATGAGCCCAGGCATTGGGGTGGCTGAGGAAAGAGTCTTATTGAAATCCACTAAATGAGCATTAAGTTCACCTAAGGATTTAGCACCTTTTCAAAAAAGAGAAACTTTTGGTGATTATTTGCACAAAAGACATATAATCTAGGTCAATTTGCATACCTGTTTCCCAAATTTTCTTGTTATCAATCCTCCTCCAAACTTACTCTTTCCCTAGACCTTGTCCATTCAGCTGCAACATTAGCCTCTGCCATAAACCATGTAGATCCTTGTTACAGCCCTTCTCTCCTTCCTGGCAAAGGGTGCAACTTCCAGTCACAGGGGATAACCAGATGTAGAGGTCGAAAGTTCTGCCTACCAGGAAGATTTCCCTTCCCCACTATCCTATGGATCACCTGTGAATGGACCTGTAATGCCATAGCAATATACTTACTCCTGAGAGAGAACCAATATCTCCTCCTCCACTAATCACTGTTGTTTCTGGATGAGCTGCAGCCATCTTTCTGACAGTATTAGGATCAAGTTTACATGGAATATGGCAGACAAGAAGGACAGGAAGAACCTGGATGCCAAATAATACCACTGAGCCGTCTCAAAACTTGACCCATTGCTTGGTATGGTGTCTCACACCTGTAATCCTATCACTCTGAGAGGCTAAGGTGAGCAGATTGCTTGCGCTCAGGAGTTCAAGACCAGCCTAAGCTAGAGCAAGATCCCGTCTCTAAAAATAGCTGGGTGTTGTGGCCGGTGCCTGTAGTCCCAGCTACTTGGGGGGTGGGAGGGCGGAGCTGAGGCAAGAGAATCGCTTGAACCCAGGAGTTTGAGGTTGCTGTGAGCTGTGATGCTACGGCACTCTACCCAGAGCAACATAATGCAACTCTCTCTCTCAAAAAAAAACTTGACCCATATTGGAATTTCCACTTGTGTGAGATAATACATTTCTCAATAATTTTAACCACTTTGAATTAAGGGTTTCCGTTTCTGTAAGCCCAACGTTTCCTAACATATACAGTTGTCTAACACATCCCAACTAGAAGGATATTACAATGTGCAGTAAATGATTACATGGCCCAAATTCAATGCTCTCAATAGAAAATACCCCAGTTGTTTTATTTTTATTTTTTAAATTTTCTTATGGTCACTTGTATTTGTTATTTATAATTGTATCAGTTCTTCATTAAATAATTTTTATTTCAAAATATTAAGGAGGTACAAGTCTTTTTGTTACGTGGACAAATTGTAAAATGGTGAAGTGAGGAATTTTAGTGGGCCCATCACCAGAGTAGTTATACCTAATGCATAAGTTTTTACACCTCACTTCTCTCCCACCTTCCCCCTTCTTAGTTTCCAATGTTCTTCATACCACTTCATGATCTTGTGTAACAATTGTTTAGCTCCAACTTATTAATGAGAAAATACAGTGTTTGTTTTTCTCTTCCTGAGGTATGTTGCTTAGGATAATGGTCTCCAGTTCCATCTATGTTGCTGCAAATGGCATTATTGCATTCCTCTTTATGTCTGGGTAATACTCCATGGTGAGTATGTGTGTGTTTGTGGGGGGAGGGCTTGATGGACATGCAGGTTGATTCCATATCTTTGCAGTTGTGAATTGTGCTATGATAAACTTTTGGGTGCAGATGTATTTTTGATATAGTGACTTATTTTTCTTTGGTTAGATACTCAGTAGTAGGATTGCAGGATGGAATGGTAGGTCTACTTTTATTTCTTTGAGGAATCCCCAGAGAGGTTTCCCACAGATGTTATATTAATTTACAGTCCCATCAACAGTGTACAAGCATTCCCTTTTCAATACATCCATGCCAGTATCTGCTGGGTTTTGACTTTTAAATGCTGATCATTCTGATAGGGGTAAGGTGATATCTCATTGTGGTTTTAATTTGCATTTATCCGATGATGTTAAACATTTTTTTCATATCTTTGTTGGCCATTTTTCTACTTTTGAAAAAACTCTGTACATTTATTTTGTCCACTTTTTGATAGGGTTATTTTTTTTTCTCTTGCTGCACTGTTTGAATTATTTGTAGATTCTGCATATTATTCCTTTGTTGGATGTATAGTTTGCAAATATTTTCTCCCATTCTATAAGTTGTCTATTCACTCTGTTGATTATTTCCCTGGGTGTGCAGAAACTTCTCAGTTTAATGAAACCTTATTTATTTTTGTTGTCACAGTACTTGCCTTCCAGGTCTTACTAATACATTTTTTGCCTTGGCCAATGTTCAGAAGAGTTTTTCCTATGTTCTCTTCTAGAATTTTTATGGTTTCAGGTCTTCAATTTAATCCATCTTGAGTTGATCTTTGTATATGACGAGAGAAAAGGATCCTGCTTCATTCTTCTGCATGTGGCTACCCAATTTTCCCAGCACCATTTTCTGAATAGGGCTTCCTTTCCCTGGTGTATGATTTTGTATGCTTTGTTGAATATCAGTTAATCTTAGCTATGTGGTCTTATGTCTGGGTTCTATATTTTGTTCTATTGGTCTATGTCTCTGCCTTTATATCAGTACTATATTGTTTTGGTTACAATAGCCTCGTAGTATAATTTGAAGTCAGGTAATGTGGATTTATTCATTTTTGCTTATTCTTACTTTGGCTATTAGGACTCTTTTTGGTTTCATGTAAAGTTTAGAGTTATTTTTTTCTAGATCTTTGAAATATGACATTGGTATTTTAATGAGAATTGCATTAAATCTGTACATCACTTTAGGCAGTATGGACATGTTAGCAATGTTGATTCTTCCAATCCTTGAGCATGGAATGCTTTTCCATTTGTTTATGTCATCCCTGATTTCTTTCATCAATATTTTGCAGTTCTCTATGTAGAGATCTTTCACCTCCTTGGCTAAATATATTCCTAAGTTATAAATATAGGAACATCTTGTAGGTATAGCTATATTGAGAAAGAGATCCATGTTAAGTATTTTTTGAATGAAAGAATGAAAAAGGGAATAAATAAATGTTTTCAGCAGCTATTTATCTACGCACAAATCTCTATTCCCTGATATCTGTATCAGTCAAAGTTTAGTTTCAGATAAACAGAATAGTTAATTAGAATACATTACTAGTTAGTTTAAGCAAAAAGGGATTTAAATATAGGGAATTAAGTGATTATGAAATCCTAAGAAGGGTCAGGAAAGAAAGCTCAGCTGGTCTTTCAGAAATGATTTCTAGAAAAATCCTGTAAAACTGACTGACTCCCCAAGGGAACCTGTGGCATCCTTTGGCCAGGGCAATGATAGAAGTGCATCTTGGGAATAGGCAATGAGAGGGTGCCTTGTCTCTAGAAAAGTAAAAATAATAATAAAGTAAATAAAGAAAAATTAAAAATGTGTCAACAATTCTAAACAAGGTCAGTGTGAACACACTCTTCTCAGAAAAAAAGTATCAGAGTAGGTTCTAAACAAATTGCTGTGACTAGTATTGAATCGCAATAATACATATGTATACTTCAAACCAGCACATTTGAACTACATATCCTTTCATCAACATTTTATTCTACATGGAAGTTAAAGAACTTCCAGTTATACAGGAGATTCCAGCACTTGTGGACCCATCTACAAGTTTTCACTTTGAGAATAAGTTCATCAAATGTAAATCATTCAAGCTTTCTTCAGATACAGTTCATGGTCGTGACATTTGTGGCTCTACATATTCTTGTATTTAAACAATGATAGGGCAGTGATTGTATGGACAAAGACACAGAACTTGAGTTTCTTCAGTTCTGTTATTCTACGATACCATAAAATGGAGTAGTTACTTGTGTTTCAAAATTACAATAATGAACCACAGTGTCAACTTTGAGATATAACATGGCTGTTTTATAAGTGTAAATGTTAGCTTCATATATGAACTAATACGTTTTACAAAGTTATAGCTCAGAATTATCCTCTGATCAAAAGGTAAGCATCCCGTCTTGGATAGCTTAAAGAGCTTATATAAAACTGCTCACATCCTAAATGAATGATTGTCCACCACAAGACTGCACTTTCTCCACTATTCTCTAACTTAGATCGGTAACATTGCTATTTATCCAATTGTTTAAGAAATCTGAGTCCTCCTTGATTCCTCTATATTCCCTACTCCCCATTCATTCAACCAGCAAAGCTTCTATATTCTATCCCCAAAACTATCTGAGATGGTTAGTTTCATGTGTCAACTTGACTAGGCTATCGTGTCCAGTCATTCAATCAAACACTTCTCTAGGTGTTGCTTGAAGGTACTTTATAAATGGGATTAACATCTACGATCTGTTGACTTAGTTAAAAATGTTGTTCTTGATAATATGGGTTGGCTTTATCCAATTAGTTGGAAAAACTTAGAGCAAAACCAAGGTTTCCCTGAAGGAGAAATTCTGCCTCAAGACTACAGTTTCAACTCTTGCCTGAAGTTCCAGCTTGCCAGTTTTCCCTATGAATTTTGAACTTCTCAGCAATAGCTTCTAAAACTGCATAAGCCAATTCCTTAAAAGAAAAATAAATATCATATATATGTGATATTTATGATATATATGTGAAATATATATGTGTGTGTGTGTATATATATATATATATATATATGAGTTTGTTGCTCTGGGGAACCCTGGCTGATACACTATATGTCTAAGCCATCCAGGGGTCTGTCTTCTTCACTATCTCTGGACTCCTAAAATAGTCTCTTAACTCATCTCTTACCTGTGGTCTTGCCCACTCCAATCCATTCACCAAACTGTGACTATGTGTACTTGTAAACATATAAACTTGATCATGTTATTCTCTTGAGTAATATCTTGCAATGGCTGGTGATTGCCCTGACAACTCAAATGATTTTCCCTGGTTTGTGAGAGTGCACCTGCCCTGAACTTTGCTTACCACTCGAAATTTAGCTCTTGCTGCCCTCTCCCTTATTCATATGTTCTGGTCATGCCAAGCTTACACAGACTCCTTACGCTGTCTCCTGCCTTTGCACATGCTATCCCCTCCTTTTCCCTTAGCTAGCTTCTCCTCCTCCTTCAGGCTTAAACTTAAATATAACCCTCGACGAGGCTGAATCCCCCCTCACACATTCGCATAGGGTTTGATTACAGTACAGTTAATCCTATAGTGCTTGAATATGAAAAAAATTCTCAGTTAATTTAGAGAAGGAGGGAAAGGTATGCCCAATTCTCATGGCCTCTTCTACTCATAGTTTGGGAGCTTTTCCAAATCAGGATGTCCTGAAGTAGCCATACATGTGCCTGTTGGCTTTCCTTTGTTTATACTGAGTTGGTATTCCTCTGTCAAACAAACATGCTGCCAAACCTCGCATCCAATTTTATCACTCCGTTGACAACATGGGAGAGGCAAAGAATGCCCATTTTCTGCTCTCTGGAGATTGTCATGGATCACCAATGTGTCTAGAAAAGTCATTAGTTCTTCAGGGTTAATGAGAGTGGGTAAAGATTTTGAAATGCCAAAATCTCAGTGCGTGAAAGCAGGAAGGGTGTATTACTTGTTCATGTTACATGCCCAGCACAGGTTGGCAGGGACACCCTGTTCGTCATTGTTCCTGAGACTTGGGCTGGCAGAGATACCACTGGTTTATGATGCTGCCATCCTAACTTGAGCTTCCAAATCAATATATCAAGGAAAGGGTGTGTAAAGAATCGAGCCATGCTGGCTCTCCAATGCTTCCACTCAGAAAGAGCACACACCCTTTCTGCTTCCACTTCATTAGACAAAGAAAGGTATAGGGTTATGTTCACTCAAGGGAGGTGTGTGCCAAGTGTGGTGCCTCACACCTATAAACATAGCATTTTGACAGCTGAGGTGGGAGGATCACTTGAGGCTGGGAGTTCAAGGCCAGCCTGGGAACATAGTGAGTTCCCCATCTCTACAAACAAACAAACAAAAAAAAAAATAGAAAAATTAGCTGAGTGTAGTGGCATGCACCTGTAATCCCAGATACTCTGGAGGCTGAGGAAGAATTCCTTGAGGATAAGAGTTTGAGGTTGCAGTGAGCTATAAGGATACCACTGCACTCTAGCATGAGCAACAGAGTAAGGCCCCATTTCAAGAAAGAAAAAAAGTGGGGAGAGGGAAGGCATATTCCTGGAAGGAAAGAAGAACCAGGAAATTTTGGGAGCCCAAGAAAAGTCCAACACCAGCATTAGTACTAATAGCTTTCCTTTAGTGAGTACAAGCCATGTGCCTGGCACTGTGTTAAACACTTATTAATATTAATAAGATTAATATTAATCTTCCTAGAAGCCCTGAGGTAAATATTAATATATTTCTTTGGGAGGAGAAATACTTTCAGAGGGGTTGCATGACTCACACAAGGCTACAGATGTATTTAAGCTGGGATGTGAACCTGTGTCAACTGACTGGAAGTCAATGTACCCGCACATACACACCGGGTGGGTGAGTGTGGCCCTCCTGCCAACCACTACTGCATTGCCTATGCCACACTATACTACTTGATGCCCTTCTAGGACTCTTTGCTTCTGCACAGAGGACTTCTATATATATATATAGAGAGAGAGAGAGGACAAGCCCTTCTACTTGATGCCCTTCTAGGACTCTATGCTACTGCATTGCCTATGCCCTTGATGCCCTACTACTTGATGCCCTTCTAGGACTCTATGCT
>NW_003852626.1:1441033-1482408 GCF_000181295.1 Otolemur garnettii
CTACTTGATGCCCTTCTAGGACTCTATGCTTCTGCATTGCCTATGCCCTTGATGCCCTACTACTTGATGCCCTTCTAGGACTCTATGCTTCTGCACAGAGTTTTGCATGATGCCCTTGGCCTGCAAGAAGTGGGAAGAGTATATTTTTGGTAAGCTCCTGTTCACCTTTCATGATCTAATTCAAACCATAATCCTTACCTGAAACTCCTCCTGACATCCCTCTACAGAATTCATTGTTCCAGTTTTGGCTGAACATGGCTCAAATCCCTAGCAGGGTACTCATCACATAGTCTTCTTATTAACTGTTAACCTTGTTATTGCTTCCACTATAGTGCACTACACTATAGGTGCTTGAAGAAGGCGGTTGTGTCCTGTTTCTCTCTATCTCACACTTCATAGGACAGAGGCAGAACAACTTAAATACAGCCAGTATTGATGACACATATGTGCCAGGCACAGGACTAGTGCTTCACATATGCTCATTAATTTTACCTTATACTATCTCTATGGGGTGGGGGCTATTTTTAGCATCATCCATTTTACCAATGAGGAAATTCAATTTACAGAATGATTAACTAACCTGCCTCAAATCTCATAGGTAGTAAATAAGTACTGGAGTTCAAACTCAGGCAGACTCATTCCAGACCCTAAGCATGCATAGCTGCTCTGCTACTGTTTACGTCTTCTTCTAGCTCATATCTCATTCTTTGCCTTCTAAATACTTTAGTGTGTATTTCCTAAAATGAGAACATTCTCTTAGATAACCACAGTACAATTATCAAAAATAGGAAATTCGGCTCGGCGCCTATAGGTCAACTGGCTAAGGTGCCAGCCACATACACCAGAGCTGCCGGTTTCAAATACAGCTCAGGCCTGCCAAACAACAATGACAGCTACAACCAAAAAATGGCTGGGCATTGTGGCAGACACCTGTACATCCCAGCTACTTGGGAGGCAGAGGCAAGAGAATCGCTTAAGCCCAGGAGTTGGAGGTTACTGTGAGCTGTGATGCCATAGCACTCTACCCAGGGCAAAAGCTTGAGGCTCTGTCTCAAAAAAAAAAAATAGTGAATAAGATTTGTCCCATTATATTATCTACAGACCTTATTCATATCTATCCAATTGCTCCAATAATATCATTTTAACAAAAGACAACAACAGTTTCTAGTTCAAGATCAAACCCAGGATCACGTGTTGCATTTAAGTATCTTGTCATTTTAGTATCTTTTGACCTAAAATAGTTCATCAGTATTTCTTTGTATCTCAATAATTGTGATCTCAATAATTGTTAAGAATTAAAAGAATTTATTTTATATAATTTTCGTCAATTTGGGCTTATCTGATACTTCCACATCATTAGATAAAGCTTATTCATTTTCAGCAGAAACCCTACAAAAGTGAAGTTGTGACCCTCTCAGCGCATCATATGAGGAGGCGCATGATATCTATTTGTCTCTGTAAATATCTTTTGTTGTATGTAGTTTTTGTCTCCCAGTGTCCCTTTCTCCTGTATCCTCAGCATCAAACACACTGCCTGACTCATGATATATGTTCAACAAATATCAGTTTAATGAATACATTTTCATTCCTCCAAAATAAAATAATTACTTAAATCAAAAATTTATAAATCACAACCCTAGTTTCTCCCTACTTTTTCCCCTCACATAATTTTCACCAAGTCCCACTGACCCTACCTCCTAAATATTATAGGAATCCTAAAATTCCTCTCTATTTTCAATACTCTTGTACTGCCTCATAACTCCAATGACCTGAAATTCTAATTTTGCCCTGTTTAATCTATCTTTGGAAGGTGAGTGAAAGAAATCACCAGTGTGTCATGAAGAATGGGCATGCAAATAGGTTTAACTAGGGTAACATACAAGCCAAAGTATTAGTAAGATGAAACACGTGGTCTCCCATTCTGTTATGAGATGTGCCTGGCCATTAGCACTAGAAATTGATTGGATTTTCAATGGGGTTTCTGCAGTTTGTGACTATGCCAAAGGAAATCTTTGTAAAATGAGGAAGGTCCTAAATAATAGTACAAAATCTATCATGAAAACCTGTAAAGTTCCCTGCGCCTCTATTGTGAAGCCTAGGCCAAGCCGTGAGAAAAAAGTCCCAAGGCTGAGACTAGGGTAGTTTGGAGCCATGTAGAGTTGTTGATGTATTGTTCCACTTGTGGTGAAGCATTTACCCAGAATCAGGTTGGCCACAATGCACACTGCCTAGTCAGCAAACAGTTAAGTCACGCAGATATTTAACACAATCTGAGATAGGGAGTTGCTATGGTTTGGATATGGTTTGTTTGTTTCAGCCAAGTCTCATGTTGAAATGTGATCCCCAGTTTTGGAGGTGGGGCCTGGTGGGAGGTATTTGAATTATGGATGCAGATCTCTCATGAATGGCTTGGTGCCATTCTTCCTGGAGTGAGTGAGTTCTCACTTGTATTTCTTGCAAGAACTGGTTGTTGAAAAGAGCCTGGCACCTCCTCATATCTCTCTTGCTGGCTTGCCATGTGGTCTGCATATGCTGGCTTCCCTTTGCCTTCCACCATGAGTGATTGCAGTCTAAAACCCTCACCCAAATTCTGGTGCCATGTTTCTCATACAGCCTGCAGAACCATGAGCCAAATAAACTTCTCTTTTTGTTATAAATTACTCAGCCTCACATATTCCTTTATACTGCAGTGGTTCTCAACCTTCCTAATGCTGCAACCCTTTAATATAGTTCCTCATGTTGTGGTGACCCCCAACCATAAAACTATTGTCATGCTACTTCATAACTGTAATTTTGCTACTGTTATGAATTGTAATGTAAATATCTGATATGCAGGATGGTCTTAGGCGACCCCTGTGAAAGGGTCGTTTGACCCCCAAAGGGGTCACAACCCACAGGTTGAGAACTGCTGCTTTACAGAAACACAGACCAAGACGAGAGTCACTAATATCTTTGGTAGTGAGACCCCCAGCTATCTTCTTCATAATCTCTCTAGGTGAGCCTTAGAAATATCTCTTGATGGGAAAAAAAACCCAAGTAAAATTATATATTATGTCTCTAATGCCCCCAGGGAGGCCATAAGTGGTGTCAGAAGCTGGAGATATAGATATAGCCTGTGCCCATTAGTTCTCTGATTTTTGAAGAGTTGTATGACTACCCTCTGGAAGTGAGTAACCCTGTGAAGGAGGAAGCAGAGGAGGCAAGGAAAGCTGTCTTAACCCCATAGAAAAACTTGTCCTGTCTAGGTGTGGTGGCTCACGCTTGTAATTCTAGTACTCTGGGAGGCCAAGGCAGGTGGATTGCTTGAGCTCAGGAGTTTGAGACCAGCCTGAGCAAGAGCAAGACCCTGTTTCTACTAAAAATAGGAAAACTAGCTGGATGTAGTGGTGCATGCTTATAGTCCTAGTTACATGGGAGGCTGAGGCAAAAAGATTGGCGAAGGCCAGGAGTTTAAGGTTGCTGTGAACTATGATGCCATGACACTTTACTCAGGGGAGTAAAAAGAAAGAAAGAAAATCTGTCTCAAAAAAGAAAGAAAGAAAATCTAGTCGTAAAAATGATTAGTGAATACACAAATGCTTATTTGACTTGGGTACAAGGTGATCCTCTGCATCCATTTGGCATGGACATCGAGGAGATAGATAAGTATGAAAAGTCAAGGCAAATGGTAGCTGAGGCCTCTGCCTTTAGAGGCAACACTGGAGGCACTATTTGATAGTGATAAGGTCCTTCACAGTCAAATCAATTTAGGGTAATAGTAGATACCATGAGTCACTGCCTCAAATAGGTACAGTTGGTCCATATCTGGAATAAAAAAACAAGGAGTTTAGTTGCCCCTTGATCTTCTATTTGCTTCCCAGGGTTGGATCTATCCATACCTAACCATTGGGGGCTTATAGGCTTCCTTAAGGAAAGAACCAGTCCTTCTTTTATTTCTTAGAATGAAAATCTCTGCAGAGACCCAGGGATAACAATCACTTTACCAAAGGCAACCCTTTTAGATCAAGCACAATGCATACAGTACAAAGGTGACTTACTATATGAGCATAAGAACCACAGCAGTGTCCTCAACTTGAAAAACGTGTGTGTGGCAATCCCAGTGTCAGAGTTATCTGCCTAATTGGAAAAGACAGTAGATGCCATCTCAAAGGCATAAAAAACAAGAAAGAAACTCCAAATTTGTATTCATCCACATTTCTTTGATCCATGCAATAAAAACATTCCAGCTACTCATCATGGTCGGTGTGGGTTTGAAAGAGGGAGAAATTATTGTTATATAGTGTGGTGACCATGAAAGTGTGACACTCCAATCTCCTGTTGTGGAGAGCATAACTGACAGCATCAGCTGCTACTCTTCTTGATCTACCACCGGCTTTGCACCAAGGTCATACTTCCTGCAGGCTACTTCTAGCCAATGTTTGAGCACACTAGGGTTACTAGTGCAGAACCATTCTTGCAAGTAGATCTCCTTTAACAAATGACTTTGGGGCTGGGCACAGTGTAATCCCAGCACTCTGGGAGGCCAAGGCAGGTGGATTGCTTCAGCTTAGGAGTTCAAGACCAGCTTAAACAGGACTGAGACCCCATCTCTAAAAATAGCCAGGCATTGTGACAGCTACTTGGGAGGCTGAGGTAAGAGGATCACTTGAGCCCAAGAGTTTGAGGTTGCTGTGAGCTATGACACTCCAGGGCACTCACATGGGGGTGACAAAGTGATACTCTGTCCAAGACAAACAACCCCTCCCCCCCAAAAAAAAACAGATGACTTTGGCTCTAGAATTTCTCATCAGCCTGGTTAAAACTTACTTGGAACTACACTATAGTTGAGCTCTTCCTACCCAATCCTTCCTTCTTTTTTGTTCATTGACGTCAGATCTGTATCATAATCTGAATTCTCTCTTGACCTTCCCTGGCTCCCCTCCCTTTACCCTGCATAGGTGTTTCTCCCTCCAAATCTCTAGCACATCTAATCCTCCCTTGGCATCTGCTTCTCAGAGGGCCTAAACTAACACTGGGATATTGCACTATACACAGCTCAGAAAGGTTGTGCTAGTCAGCCAAGTGCTTGTTCCTTGAGCTGGTTATTCTAGCACTTAATTGTGCCTGTTGAGTGAGAGTGGAAAGGAGCATGGGAGTGCCAGTGAATGCCATGCCAACAGACTCATTGGCCCATTGCTGTTTGATAGTGGCCATAAATGAATTCAGTTGTCGTATTATATCATGTAAGGAAATCTCAACATATGGCAAAGGTAGTTAGAGCTGTAAATTTATGTGTGCTATCTGATTGGGGGAGATGGAAAGCAACCCCTATCTAGAGACTGTGTCTAAAGCAGTCAGAACATACTGTGTGGCTCTTTTGTAGGAGCAGGGAGCCTATATATAGATCTGCCAGTATGAGCAAGTCCTGATTTCTGTGCTAGGCCAACTTCACCCTGAATTACCTACTTGTGAAGTTGCCAAAGAGTACAGACTCTGAGTGTATTAGTAACTTCTTTACATGACAAATGCAAATGGTTTAATAGTATGGTGGGTCTAAACATTGATCCAGTATGTCAAGGTGGATGGAATGGCCTACAGCCTCAAATGACTCTCTTATTCCAGATGCTTTGCTTTTGTCAGAATGTGGTCTTTTCTAGGAGACAAACAACATAGGTGACTTATAATAATTGAGCCTACCTATGAGTTGTATGTGTTTCCACAGGGAGCACCAAATGCATGTGACTTTAATAGGTCTCATCTTAAGTGGCTGAACAGACTGACCAAAGTGAGGCCATTAGCAACAGCCCATGAGTCTATATAAAGGTATATTTCATTCACTGAGGAACAGAATGCTTTATTGCCAAAAGTACCACTTGAACTTCCATCCAATATGCAGAGGAGCCAATGCCATGAGTTGTCAACACTTACCATCATTATCACAGATGGATTAGCATTCTATTTTTTTTGGCTTTTAGACAGTGTCTCACTTTGTCATCCTTGGTAGAGTGTCATGGCATCACAGCTCACAGCAACCTCAAACTCTTGGGCTCAAGTGATTCTCTTGTCTTAGCCTCTCAAGTAGCTGGGACTATAGGCACTTGCCACAATGCCAAGCTATCTTTATAGATGAGGTCTCACTCTGGCTCAGGCTGATCTTGAACCTTTGAGCTCAGACAATCCACCTGCCTCAGTCTCCCAGAGTGCTAGGATTACAGGCATGAGCCATCACACCCAGGCTGGCTTAGTATTCTATTGATTTTGTTAACCAAGGAGGAATGTTGTCCCATTGAAATAGGCTTCCTTTTATGGTACCAAATCTTGAACTGAGGTCCCATTTAGCCAGTTGCAAATCAGGCAGTGAAGCCATCTCAGTAACAAATAGATAGGCAACCACCTATCTTTGTAGTTGGCTTTTCTCACAATCAGATGTACCATTTCCATTTCATGTTTTTTCAGCACTATTGGTTCTTAGTTCCATATCATCCTCCTATATACTCTGCTGTATGATGCAGGGGCTGGGATTGTACATCACATTCGTCCATCTGCTGCTACCTATTAGGTTATGTCAATAAGAGGCTCTAGAAAGAGACTGGAAGACAAAGTTTCTTCATTCTGGTAGGAATAGTTTGCTTCAGTAGCAGAGGCTAAAATCAGTGTCCAGAGTATGCACCTTCCTGAAGCCAGCAGCTATAGAACTAAGCCTTGAGAAAACTGCACTTCAGTTTCCTGCCAGTGCAGCCTACCGGAAAAGGACCCTTCCCTCTTTGTTCACAGGTCCAGAATGCCATTTTGAGAGTTTGAAGACATGGAGTTTTCTCATCATTGGGCTGAATTAGAGATAATGCAGCCCTACCCAGCTGAGGATGGACAGTAGAAACTGCAATCTTTTACACACACCAAGGACAATTCCCACTGTTCTGGTAGAGCTTCTGTGACAAGTTGTGAGCACCCCACCTTTCATCTTATATATGTTGCACTCCCACTCTCATCTTATATATGCTGTTTTTCCTGGAAAGGGCCCCACCCTCTCTGGTCACAGGCCTAAAGTGTCAGTTTGGGAGTCTAAAGATGGTCAGCACCCTGCACTCAGGCTGAGCTCAGCCTCACCCACCTAATTTGGGATACAGGAGCCCAAGCTCTCCTACCTACTCCTAGGACAATTTCCACTGCCCTGATACAAGCTTTAGTGAGACTTGACATGGAGGAGACTGGACTCCACCATGTATCTGGCCCATGCTGCTTGCCTGGAATAGGCCCCACCTTCTTGGGTCAGAGGCCCAAGACACAATTTAGGGAGTTTAAAGCTGGGCATCCCATGAAGAGATGTGGAGAATAGGGCCTCCCCTCCTCTAACTAGCCATCAGTATGGACACAGCTGCCTCCACTCCTAAGCATGAGCTCTGGGAGCATGTGAACTCCAGGACAGTCAGTTCTAAGCTTCTGGAGAGTACATTCCTAATAATACTCTGCTCGCTACATCTGGCTTCCACACAGGTGTGTCTCATTTCCCTTTCTTCATAGGCAGTGTTTTGGTAGCTGGTTCAACAGAGGAATCTCTGCCCTTGTATCTCTACCTTACTGTATCCACAACCACTACCCCTCCCCAGCACCCTTGGAGGACTGGTGTACTAGGGAAATTGTAGGTCTCCTAGAGTATGGGCATTCAGGGAAGACCACTTTCAGTTGAGAGGAGAATGCAGCATGGCATAGGGCCCCTTAGGACAAAGGGGACCAGGACAACAGCTCCCAGCCATTTTGGATCTAATTTTCCTCCTCCCAGCCCACTGCTTCCAAGGCAGCTGTGGCTGATGCTGTTTATTCTCAGGATGGATTCAGTTCAACAATTAAGGGGGATAATTAAGCAAAGCAGCTGCCTCACCTCAACAAAGCAACTGTCACACCCAGAATTTCACAAAGCTTGGGACTCATTGCTTTCTCTCTAAAAAGCCATGGCAAGTGCTTTTGTGTTTCCTAAGGAAAAAAGCTACCACCTGTCCTTAGAGAGGGCTGGACTAGCAGTTCTCTCTCTGAGCTCCTGTCTCTCCTGTTACCCTCCCTGGAGTCAAGTCCTGGGCACAGTCACACATCTCTGGCTGGAACATATCAGCCATAGCCCACAGCCAGTCTGGTAGCCCTGCACACAGTGCTGGCTCTATGACCTCAGCTTCAACTGGGTCAGGGTGCGGACTGGGATTCTGGGCACTCTGGTGCCCCCAGAAAACAGAGACCACTGTTGCTGCAGAGAGAGAGGAGATGTGAGTGGCTTATGTGACCCACATCTGCCTGCCAATATTAATCTCATCATGAGGGGCCCACCCCTTTTATCCCATGATCATAGTGAATCAGCTCTTATCCTACTTGAGCACTCTTTCAGACAGATCAATATATCTTTCACTATCATAGAGAGTGCATGATATCTGGGAGGCTTGAGGAAAAGTTATCCATCCCAGTCTTCATCTGGTTCCCCCAGCACACAAGCAGGCCATCCAAGAGCCTAGAAACTAGGGATTACCTAACCTAGTCCACCACTGTTGAAACCTGAACACTTCTCCAGAAATCTGAGGTCCAACCAACCAAAATTGCCAGCAACATCATAATGAGTACCTACATGCATGAGGTAAAAGACAGCATACCTCTCCCTCCTTACACTGAACATTAGAAATCCCAGTAGAGTACATCAGGCAAACCATAAAGCTATCTGTTTTGAGCTAAGCAAACAGGTTCCAGATGAGAAATAATAACTAGCATAAGAACTCTAGCAATACAAAAAAGCAGTCTCTTTTTTTTTTTTTTTTTTTTGTGGTTTTGGCTGGGGCTGGGCCTGAACCCACCACCTTTGGTATGTGGGGCCGGCACCCTACTCTCTGAGCCACAGGTGCCACCCAAAAGCAGTCTCTTTTAACATCTCCTACAGATTACCCTAACTCTCCAGGAATTGATTCCAACCAAAAGAAAATTTATGAAAGGTTAGATATAGAATTAAAAATATAGATTGCAAGCAAGCTCAATGAGATAAATGAGAAAGTTGAAAATTAACATGCAAAAGAAAAACAAAAAAAATCAGGACATAAATGAAAAATTCACTAAATAAGTAATTCAAAAAAGTAACTTATGGAAATGAAAGAAGTATTTAAGGAAGTACAAAATACAGGAAAGGAAAGCTTTAAGAACATATTAGCTCAAGCATAAAAAAATTCAGAACCCAAAGAAAAGACTTTTGAGTCTTTTGACTCCAGTGAGTCAAAAATGAAGAAAAAAGAATCAAGAAGAATGAACAAAGTCTTCAAAAATCATGAGACTAGATTAGATGACAGAACATAAGAATTATAGATATTTCTGATGGAGAAGAAAAGGCAAAAATTGGTGAAAATCCTACTTTAGGGAATAATGGAGGAAAATTTCCTTGGTATTTCTAGAGCTTTAGACATCCAGATACAAGAAAGGCGTTAACTTCATTGTACACAGTACATCTCTAAGTCACATAGTCATCAGACTGGCCAAAATCAAGTAAAGGAGAAAATTCTACAAGCCTCGAGATGAAAGCATCAAGTAACTTACAAAGGGAAACCCATCAGACTAACAGCAGATTTCTTGGAGGAAACCTTATAAGCCAGAAGAAATTAGGCTTCTATCTTTAGTCTTCTTTTTTTTTTTAAAAAAAGTAACTATCAGCCAAGAATTTTGTGTCCTGGAATACTAAGATTCATAAATGAAGGAGATATAAAATATTTTCCAGACAAGAAAACACTATGAGAATTTGTTGTGGCATGGGAGGGAGCTGCAATAAGGAGGACTGAGAATTCCTCAGGTAGGGACTTTCCCAACTGTCTGATCCAGAGACAAGGGGAAAACAGTGCAAGAAATTCATATGCAGAGTTTCTGTGAAAAAATACGCTGAGACCCAGAGAGATGGACACTGTATCAGCCTGTAGTGAGACACCTAGGTGCCATCCATATCCAAAATCTCAGGAGGTTTTTATTTAAGATTTTAGGATGTGGGTTTACAGAATGAAGAAGGAAAGAGTAGTCTTATGAATCAATCATGTGTGTGGGTAGTCTATTGATTATGAAAGAGGTCATCAGGGTGGAGGCACTAAATCATAGAACAGTTCTCAAGGGCAGAACTAAGTAGGTAACAAAGTTGCCTTAGGGGATAGGAGAGGAAATGCTATGGTCACAGCCTTCAGGCTACATTGTCTTGGCTCAAGGGAAATTTTTAATGCCCTTCTAATTCTGCTGATATTTGTCTCCACTGAGCTGCTGAATTTTATTCAGATTTCCCCAAATTAGTTTTCTACTTATTCTAGTGAACATTTTGAGCCCCCTCACCACTGTAGGTATGCTGAGTAGCAGGGGAGCTGAGGCCTAAGTCATTTCCACGTGAGTCCTCTGTAATGTCCATCTGCATTATATTTCTACCCATAGGAATTTGTCATCACTTGACTGGCCCTACAAGAAAGGGTCAAAAAAATTCCTGGAAGCCACCTAAGAAGCCCAACTAGATTATTTCTTGACAACAATTTGGTACAAAGTTAGGTACACCCTAACATTATAACTTAAAAATTAAAAAATAAATAAATAAATTGAAAACAGATATGGGGAGGATTCAGCAGAAAGACCCTGGGAACATGAAAAATTAGAGCTGATCAGTTTCCCAAAAAGATTACAGGGGAGATACAGCTGAAAATACCATCTACAATGAAATTGTCAAAATGACATAAATAGAATTCAGAATATGGATGGCAAATCAAAACTCAATAAATTTAAACGCATGGAAATAATAATTTGTATCCTTTTGGACCACCATGGAATAAAAGTAGAACTCCAAAAAATATATATATTCATCCCACATAAAAGCATGTAAACTAAACAACCTTATGCTAAATGACAGCTGGATCAAGGAGATAAAAAAGGAAGTTATGAGATTTCTTGAACAAAAGGACAATGAAGTGACAAGCTATCAAAACCTGTGGAATAATGCAAAGACATTCCTAAGAGGGAAATTTATCACATTAAATGCTCACATCAAAAAAACAGTGCAAATCAACAACCTAATAAAGCATCTCAAGGAATTGGATAAGGAAGAACAATCCAATCCCAAACCTAGCTACAGAAAAAAAATAATCAAAATTAGATCAGAATTAAATGAAATTGAGAATGATTCAGCTTAGTGAGACCAAAAACTGGTTCTGTGAAAGGATTAATAAAATTGATATGCCTCTGGCCAGATTAACTAAAACATCAAGTAAAATCTCTTATCACCTCAATCAGAAATGAAAAAAGGGGTTGGGGGCAGCACCTGTGGGTCAAAGGAGTAGGGCGCTGGCCCCATATGCCAGAGGTGGTGGGCTCAAACCTGGCCCCAGCCAAAAACTGCAAAAAAAAAAAAAAAAAAGAGAAAGAAAGAAAAGAAAAGAAAAAGAAAAAAGGGATTGGGTACAATGGCTCACCCCTGTAAACCTAGCACTCCAGATCAAGATGGGTAGATTGTTTGACCTCAGTAGTTCAAGACCAGCCTGAGCAAAAGAGAGATCTCATCTTTACTAAAAATAGAAAAACTACGCAGGCATTGTGGCAGGCATCTGTAGTCCCAGCTACTCAGGAAGCTGGGGCAAGAGGATTGCTTGAGCCTAGGAATTTGAGTTTGCTCTGAGCGATGATGTCATTGCACTCTAGCCTAGGTGACAGAGTGAGACTCTGTCTCAAAAGAAAAAAAAGCAAAAAAGGGGAAATAACTACAGATACCACAGAGATGCAAAACATTGTCACTGAGACAAAAAAAACTCAATGCTCAGAAATTTGAAAAGGGGAGGAAATGGACCAATATCTGGAAACATACCTCCTCCTCAGACTTAATCAGAAAGTGTTAGTACTCTTGAATAGACAAATATCAAGGACCAGAATTGTAACAATAAAAAAAGCTTCCAACAAGAAAAAGTCCTGGACAAGATAGTGTCACTCTAGAATTCTATTAAACCTTCAAAGAAGAGCTCATATCTATACTGTAGAACCTATTCCAAAGCCTTCCTAACTCCTTCAATGAAGCAAATATCACCCTGACACCAAAACTGGGAAAGGATACAATCAAAAAAGAAATCTACAGATAAATATTATTAATGGACATCAATGCAAAAATACTCAACAAAATCCTAGCAAATAGAATACAGATACATATTAAAATATATATATACATCATGATTGAGTGGACTTTATCCCAAGGATACAGGGCTGGTTCAACATATACAAATGTAATTCTCCACATAAAGAGAACCAAAAACAAAGACCATATGATTCTCTCAATAGCTGCAGAAAAAGCATTCAACAAAATTCAGCATCTTTTTCCGATAAGAAAACGTAAGAAAATAGGAATAGATGGGACTCTTTTTTTTTGAGACAGAGTCTCACTACATCACCCTCGGTAGAGTGCTATGGCATCACAGCTCACAGCAACCTCAAATTCTTGGGCTTAAGTGATTCTCTTGCCTCAGCCTCTGAAGTAGCTGGGACTACAGGTGCCTGCCACAATGCCCAGCTGTTTTTGTTATTGTTGGAGTTGTCATTGTTGTTCAGCAGGCTGGGGCTGGATTTGAACCCGCCAGTCCCAGTATATGTGGCCAGTGTCATAACCACTGAACTATGGGCACAGAGCTATGGGACATTTTTTAACCTGACAAAAGACACCTATGACAAACTTGCAGCCAATGTCATTCTGAATGGAGTAAAACTGAAAGCATTTCCACTTACACATTTACAACTGGAACCAGACAAGGATGTCCACTATCATCACTACTATTCAATATAGTGCTAGAAGTCTTAGCCAATGCAATTAGGCAAGACGTGGATATCAAATGCATCCAAATGGGGACAGAAGAGGTCAAACTTTCACTCTTTGCTGATGATATGATCTTATACTTAGAAAACTCCATGGACTCAAACATGAGACTCCTGGAAGTGATCAATAATTATAGTAATGTGTTGGGATATAAAATCAGTGTCCACAAAGCAGTAGTCTTCATATATGCCAACACCTGTCAAGCTGAGAATCAAATCAAAGACACAATTCCCTTCACAGTAGCTTTGAAGAAAAATGGAATACCTTGGAATATGCCTAACAAAAGATGTGAAGGATTCTCTACTTAGAGAACTATGACACCTCAAGAAAAAGAGATAGTAGAGGATATTAACAAATGGAAGAATATAACATGTGCTCATGGCTGGGATGAATCAACATTGCTAAAGTGTCCATGCTACCCAAAGTGATCTACAGATTTAATGAAATTTCCATTAAAGAACCAACATCATGGCTCGGCGCCTGTGGCTCAAGTGGCTAAGGCGCCAGCCACGTACACCCAAGGTGGTGGGTTCGAATCCAGCCCAGGCCCGCCAAACAACAATGATAGCTGCAACCAAAAAATAGCTGGGCGTGTGGTGGGCACCTGTGGTCCTAGCTACTAGGGAGGCTGAGGCAGGAGACTTGCTTAAGCCCAGGAGTTGGAGGTTGCTGTGAGCTGTGATGCCATGGCACTCTACCCAGGGGACAGCTTGAGGCTCCTGTCTCAAAAAAAAAAAAAAAAAAGAACCAACATCATACTTTGAGGAATTTAAAAAAAATAGTTACTTGTTTCATATGGAACCAGAAAAAAACTCGAATGGCCAATGCAATTCTAAGCAATAAAAACAAATCTGGAGGCATTATGTTGCAAGACTTTGGGTTATACTACAAGTCTATAGTGATCAAAACAGCATGGTACTGGCACAAAAATAGAAACATAGATCTACGGAATAGAAAAGAGAAAGTAGTGATGAAACCAGTGGCATATCACCATCTGATCTTTGATTTGCCAAACAAAAGCATATACAGGAAAGAGAATTTTTATTCAATAAATGGTGCTGGCATGACTGCTTAGCCACATACAAAAGACTGAAACTGGGCCTGCACTTATCACCACTTACAAAAATTGACTCAGGCAGGATAAAATATTTATTTACTTAATTTTTATTAAATCATAACTGTATACATTTATAGGGTACAATATAATGATTTGATATGCAATGTGGAATGCTTAAATCAAACTAATTAACATAACCATCACCTCACTTACTTTTGTGGTAAGACATTTATAATATATTCTTATTTGTTTTGAAATGTACCCTTGCATTGTGTACATTAGGTGAGATCCTCCCAAATACCCTGTCTCCACTCACTCTCCCCCATTCCCTCCCCTCTCCCTCCTCTCCTCTCTTTTCTTCTGGACTTTGTGTTTCATCATTCGTTTGAATATGTAGGTGATCATATATTTGTTTCATAATAGTGTTGAATACATTGGATACTTCTTTTTCCATTCTTGAGATACTTTACTAGGAAGAATGTGTTATACTTCCATCCAGGTAAACATAAAAGATGTAAAGTCTCCATATGTTTTATAGCTCCATAGTATTCCATGGCATACATATACCACAATATGTTTATCCATTCATGCGTTGATGGGCATTTAGGCTGCTTCCATGACTTGGCTATTATGAAATGGGCTGCAATAAACATTCTGGTGCAACTGTCTTTGTTATAAAATGATTTTTGTTCATCTGGGTAGATACCTAGTAATGATACTGCAGAATCAAACAGCAGGTCAACTTTTAGCTCCTTGAGGATTCTCCATACTTCCTTCTAAAAAGGCTGTATTAGTTTTCAGTCTCACCAGCAGTGTAGAAGTGTTCCTTTCTCTCCACATCCATGCCAACATCTGTAATTTGGGGATTTTGTGATGTGGGCTAATCTTACTGGAGTTAGGTTATATCTCAAAGTGGTTTTGATTTGCATTTCTCTGATGATTAAAAATAATGAGAATTGTTTCATGTGTTTGTAGACCATGCACCTGTCACCTTTAGAGAAGCTTCTGTTTAAGTCTCTTGCCCACAAATAAATTGGGTTGTTTGTTCTTTACTTATTGATTAGTTTGAGTACTCAGTGGATTCTAATTATCAGGCCTTTGTCGGAAACATAACCTGCAAAAATCTTCTCCCATTCTGAAGGCTCTGTTTGCTTTACTTACAGTGCCCTTAGCTGTGCAAAAGCTTTTTAGCTTGATCAGATCCCAGTAATATATTTTTGGTGTTGCTTCAATTGCCAGGGGAGTCCTCCTCATAAAACATTTTCCCAGGCCAATATCTTCAAGTGTTTTCCCTGCACTCTCTTCTAGTATTTTTATAGTTTCATGTCTTAAGTTTAAATCTTTTATCCAGTGAGAATCAATTTTTGTTACTGGTGAAAGGTGAGGGTCCAGTTTCAGTCTTCTACAGATTGCTAGCCAGTTCTCCCAGCACCATTTGTTAAATAGGGACTCTTTTCCCCAATGTATGTTTTTGCTAGGCTTATCAAAGATCATATGATGATATGTGCTTGGGTTAATATCTAGGTTCTCTATTCTGTTCCATACATCTACATCTCTGTTTTTGTGCCAGTACCATGCTGTTTTGATCACTATAGATTCATAGTATAATCTGAAGTCTGGTAACATGATGCCTTCTGATTTGTTTTTATTTCAAAGTAATATATTGCCTATTAGAGGTTTTTTGTCTGATTCCATATAAAGTGAAGTACTATTTTTTTCAAGTTTTTTAAAGTATGACATTGGTGCTTTGATAGGGATTGCATTAAATCTGTAGATTGCTTTGGGTAGAATGGACATTTTAACAATGATGATTCTTCCCAGCCATGAGCATGGTATGTTTTTCTATTTGTTAACATTTTCAGCTATTTTCTCAGGGTTTCACACTTCATATTATAGAAATCTTTCACTTCCTTTGTTAGAAAAATTCCCAGGTATTTCATCTTCTTTGGCACTACTGTAAGAGGAATAGAGTCCTTAACTATATTTTTGGCTTGACTATTGTTGGCATATATAAAAGCTATTGACTTATAAGTATTGATTTTGTATCCTGAGACACTGCTGTATTTCTTGATAACTTCTAAGAGCTTTGTAGTTGAGTCCCTGAGTTTTTTCAGGTATAAAATCATGTTACCCGCAAAGAGTGAGAGTTTGACCTCCTCTGACCCCATTTGAATACCCTTGATTTCTTCCCTTGCCTGACTGCGATGGTAGGACTTCCATTAGACAAAATATTTAAATCCAAGACACAAAACAATAAAAACTCTAGAAGAAAGTATGGGGAAAAAATCTTGACAATATTGGCCTGGGAAAAGATTTTACAAAAAAGGCCCCACTGGTTGACTCAGCACCTGTAGCACAGTGGTTATGGCACCAGCCACATACATGGCGGCTGGCAGGTTTGACCCTGGCCCAGGCCAGCTAACCAACAATGGCGGCTGGCAGGTTTGACCCTGGCCCAGGCCAGCTAACCAACAATGGCGACTGTAAAAGAAAAAAAAGATAGCCAGGCATTGTGGTGGGCGCCTGTAGTCCCAGCTACTTGGGAAGCTGAGGCAAGAGAATTGCTTACACGCAAGAGTTGGAGGTTGCTATGAGCTGTGAGTCCATAGCACTCTACTGAGGGTGACATAGTGAGACTCTGTCTCAACAACAACAAAAGGTCCCACTGGCAATTGCACACCAAAAAATAAATAGATGTGAATTAATCAAGCTAAAAAGCTTCTGCACAGCTAAGGAACAACTAAAGCAAAGAGACAACCTTCAGAATGGGAGAAGATATTTTTATATTACAAATCTGACAAAGGCCTAATAACTAGAATCTCAGAGAACTCAAACTAATCAACAAGAGCAAACAACCCCACTTATCACTGGGCAAGAGACATGAACAGAACCTTCTCCTAAAAAGACACAGTAATAGCTAATGAACACATAAAAATATGCCCATTGTCCGTAATCATCAGAGAAATGCAAATGAAAACCACCTTGAGATATCATCTAACCCCAGCAAGAACAATTCATATCACAAGGTCCCAAAGCTAAAGATGGTGTCAGGAGTGTGGAGATAAGGGAATACCTATATGCTGTTCATGGGATTGCAAACTAATACAGCCTCTATGGAAAGAAGTATGAAGAATACCAAAGGGCTAAAAACAGACCTTCAATTTGGTTCTGCAATTTCATTACTAGGTATTTAATCAGAAGGAAAAAAAAGTCATCTCACCGTAAGGATATTTGCACTTGAATTTTCATAGCAGTTCAAATCATAATTGCCAAGATGTGGGAAACAACCCAAGTGCTCTTCAAGCCATGAATGGATAAATAAATTGTTGTATATGTATACCATGGAATACTATTCAGCCATAAAGAAAGATGGAGACTTCACATTTTTTGTATTTACCTGGATGGATTTGGAGAACATCCTTGTAAGTAAAGTATCACAAGAATGGAAATGCAAGAATCCAATGCACTCAATGATACAAAACTAGTAGATGAATATCTATATGTCCACATGAGTCAAAAACACATTTCAATTAAAGAAGGGGGGAGGGGGCAGCAGGGGTGGTAAGCTATCACCCATTGGGCACAATGTAGGGGTATTATGACTCACCTCCTGCATGAAGGGCTCAACTGCAACTTGGACTTTCCCCAACAAATGCAAACAATGTAACCTAATTGTATGTGCCCTTATATTAATCATAAATTAAAAAATAATAAAATAAATCAAAAGCCATATTCTTTCTCAGACTGTAACGTAATAAAACTAGAAATCAATTCCAACAGGAACTCTTAAAATGATACAAATGTAGAAATTAGCAATATACTGCTGAATAACAAAACCAAGGTGGAACAACATTGTTTTTTTCAAATCAAATGACAATAGAGAAATGTTACCAAAAACCTCTGGGATACAGTAAAAGTAGCACTCAGATAGAAGTCCATAGAACCAACTGCATCAAAAGGACAGAAGGATCACAAACAAACAACTTAATGACACACCTCAAAGAACTAGAAAAACAAGAACAAACCAGAAGAACAAGAAAAAAAAAAAAAACAGAAGAAAACAAAGATTGGAGCAGAATTAAAAAAAATTGAAGCAAAAAAAAATACAAATGATCAATGAAATTAAAAGTTGGTTTACGAAAAAGTAAACCAAAAAATGATAGAACACTAGTTAGATTAACCAAGAACAGAAATGATTCAAATAAGCTCAATCAGAACTGAAAAAAGTAGCTATTAAAATTGATACCACAGAAATGCAAAATATCATGTGAGACTTAATAAAAATCTATACACACACATTAGAAAATCTATGGGAAGTGGATAAATTTTGGGAAACACACCACCTCTCAAGCTTGAATCAAGAAGAAATAGAAATCCTGAACAGACCAGTAACGAGTAGTGGGATTGAAACAGTAATAAAAATTCTAACCAAAAACTGTCCAGGCCCAAGGAATTCACAGTTGTATTCCACCAGACCTACAAAAAGAATAGTCACCTATCATACAGAAATTGTTCCATAACATTAAGGTTCTCAGCTTGACAGTTGTTGGCATATATAAAGGCCACTGATTTGTGGACACTACATTTATTCTATTTATTTTTCTTTTTATTGAGCCAGAGTCTCATTTTGTAGCCCTGGGTAGAGTGCTATGGTGTCATTATCTCATAGCAACCTCAAACTCTTGGGCTCAAGTGATTCTCTTGCCTCAGCCTCCTGAGTAGCTGGGACTATAGGTGCCCACCACAGCACCCAGATATTTTTGGAGGCAGGATTTCGCTCTAGCTCATGCTGGTCTCAAAGTCACGAACTGAGGCAATCCACTCACCTTGGCCTCCCAGAGTGCTGGGATTACAAGCGTGAGCCACCATGCCTGGTCTGACCCTGATTTTATATCCCCTTTCTTAGTCTCTATCTTCATTCAAGGCTCAGCCACCTGTAGACAGCTTTTTTTTTTTTTTTTTCTGCAGTTTTTGGCAGGGTCTGGGTTTAAACCCACCACTTTCAGTATACAGGGCTGGAGCCCTACTCCTTTGAGCTACAGGTGCGCCCTGTAAACAGCTGTCTTTAGTTAGAGAGCACGTATCACAGTGAGAACAGTTTCCTCTGTGGGGGTCACTGCCAAAGTGTCATAAATATATGGAATGGGCTTGCCCAACTCATTAGTGTATCGCAATTATTAAGTATTTATCAGGGAATGTGCACAATACCCAAGGAAGGAAAGTAGAGGTGAGCTTGATGTTCTGCTAGGTGAAAATTCTGCTAGGTGTCTCTTCCTGGAGACATCTGAAGAGGTCATTAGTAATTAAGGCATTTCTGTGCAACTGAAATATAATGTGAACAAGATATGTGGATGTAACTAAATTATCTACTGTTCACTTCCAAAAAAAGGTTTAAAAGACATGGGTAAAATTAACTTCAGTGATGTATTTTAGTTAACCCAATAGATGCAAAATAATTTTTCAACAGCTAAATAAAGTGAGATATTTTTCAATCTTTTTTTCCAAACTAAGTCTTCACAGTCTTTTGTGCGTTCTACACCACAGTGATCCATCATCAGTAGCCAAGGACATTGAGTTTGTTCACTGGCTAAGCAGGAATGTGAAATTGGAAGATAGTATGGCTTACCCAGTCACTTCGGGCAATGGCAATTAACCTTGTATGTGGTACTTTTTTTTTTCTTATCTCATGGTATGTAACACTGCTTTACTGCACAATCCTGCAGACTTTGCAAGTATAGGAGATTCTGCAGACTCACTAGGAGTACATTTATCAGTAGAGATCACTATCCCTGCATCCATCCAGCAGGTTAATGTATTAGGCTGGGCTAAGGCGACCCAGCATATCCATATCTATCATGCAGTCTGACAAAGGGATTGAGAACAGTCTCACTGAAAGAGCCAATAGCATCTGCACTAATTGCGCTGTATCTTAGTTTTAAGGGAGTCCAAAATCCTACCAGGGAAACTTACTGTGAACTCGATCAAGTCCAATAACAGCTTCTTGGGGCTCCAAAATTGAGTAAGTCTAGGTTTATTGAATTGTCCTCCCATCTGTTGCAGGCTACATGAACTAGGGAATAAAATCAGCATCCCCTTTAAGAAGGCAGAGGATCAGGGCCTGGGTTAAGTTTGCTTTTGGTTTAAAGGACTTAAGTTTGTACTGAAAAGCCTTCCAGCATTCAAACTAGAAAATCAGTCCCCCAGGTGACAAGGAGGCCTATGAGTGACTAATCCAAGTCATGTTTCAGTAGTGTTAAGATGTAGCTAACTACTTACCTTCCTTTTCTAGATCCTTCTCCAAGGACACATGAGGTCTTAGAGCTTTGCTGGCCAGCCGGGAAAGGGAATCCTCCTACTTAGGACCTCCTTACATCAACTCTCTGCAGGGGCCTCCTAAATGCGTACTCTAAAATCAGCCACTTTTGTGACCTCCACTCTCACCCTTTCTCTGGAATATCTTTCGAGTGATTTCGATTACTCATTAGCCTATCAGCTTCTCTACTTTTCCCACCTATCTCCTTAGGTAGTGAGTGATCCCTTTGCTAAAGACCAAGAGGCATAATGTGCTTCCTGAAAGAGCTTCAGAATTAAGTGTGGAGTGGTGCTCTTCTCTGTCTTTTCATTTTTGTTGAGACTGGGGTCATTTTTTCCAGGGCCCCTTATCTCATCCCCTTTTGGGTAGGACATAAATCGGCCTCAGATACTTATCCCTTACATTCTGGAAGGAGAAATGTTAGGAAAAGTCATATAAGATCTTGTCAACTTCTCTGAATTAAGGTAATTTGGTCATAAGTTGTCCGAGCTGCCCACAGGATTTTCATACAATCATGTTAAAGTATCTCAAAGCAGCTCTACCCCAATAGGGTTGTTCCACTTTGCACCGTACCAGGAAATCTCCTAGTAGTTACGTGAATCTGATGTTCGGGAACAACAAATTCAACAACAGGGCAGGCCCACTGCTCCCTCCCTGCAATTCAGTGTAGCCAATACATTCAGCAAGACAACCCCACAGGAAACGCCATTTAGCTTTGCTTACTTCATGGGTGTAGCCTCTTAAATCACTAAGAAATTAAAGCTTCAAGGGACTCACTCCTGTGATTACTGCTTGTTCAATTCCCTGTTCGTGTACTGAAGCCTCAAATTCTGTATCTCAGTTTCCCCATAGGACCATGGGTGGCACACTGAACAATGACAGGTCTCAAATCTAAAAGGTTAGGCTGTATCAATTGTTCTAATAGGACTTGGGGACCAAAGGGTCTTTTTTTCCCACCTTTTTCCTTAGTGCTCACAATGGCTGGCAGATCTGTAAGGGAATGTTGAAGTATGAAACTATCTCAATCTGCCCTAGATGGTAGATTTTCCAGGACTTTTGCGGCACAGACGGAAATAAGCACTATGATAAACATGTTTACCAGTGATTTTAGCTTAGCCAGGTTTCCCACCACCGGCCCCAAGAGGAATGCTGTTCTTTACCAGTACAGCTCAGTTGATCCCCTGTGCAATTTCCAGAAGGCTACAAGTAGAGTAAATGGAAGTTTGCCTCATATTGGGCACTACCTGGAAAGTGGTGGACTAAGGCAAACTACACAACGCTACGGACTAAAACATAGTTTTAATGGTGGAAACTTACCGGCAAAGGGTCAGCAAGAGGCACTGGATACCTTTGCTTTGTGCAAAGGCCAGGACACTACTTACTATGCCTTGGGTCTGTACTTCAGGGCAAAGCTATATGTCTCTTATCTTTCCACAGAGCAAGCCTCTTCCACTAATGTAAAAATCCTTAGCATGAAAGAATAGATTTCTCTGTTTTCTTTATGGAAAATTATGAGAAGGTGAAAGCTTTTTAAAGGGCCTCAGATAAACACACAGAAGAAATGATGCTCGAGATTTAAATCCTGGTGCTTTATAATAAGCCTTCTGAACAACCAGACTAGCATCTGGTATCAATGACCTCAGAGTAACTAGTTACCAGAAGCATCCCAAGTTCAGAAGGCTATTCATGGTCATGAAATAGAAAAGTGGCTCAAAAGGGATCAGAACCAGTATGTTGACTCCCAAATCAGGAGTCAACAACTACCAGGAGCTCTAAGATCATGATCAGATGAGAGAAATGCCTTTCAGTGTGCCAATAGGCTGTTCATTTGCAGTGCTATCAATTATTGTGAAGGAAGGAAAACCCAAACAAGTTATTTGAGGATAGTTTCTTCCTACTCACCACTAATGGAATCAGCCCAGCTAGGCACAATGGGTCATAGAGAACCAGAAAAATACTAGAGTGAAAAGCTAGAAAAGCAGAAAACAAAGAGACATTTTTCTGGAAAACAAAACAAAAAATAAAATATCATCCTAAAATTCCCTATCAATGTAGAAGAGACTGTCCTGCATCACTGGATTTTAATACTGGGTAGAACTTTGACATCTCTCCATTTGTACCTCTTTTTTAGGTGGTAGGCCATGCCACAGTTTCCTGACATGACCACAACAGCCAATCCCCAGGCACATTCTCCCCACAAGTTTTTGGTTACTGAGAAGTTAACATCTAAAATTATTTTTTTTACTACGTAGACACTTAATATTTCCAAATGGGAGGGTATGTTTATGTGTGCACAGACAAGAGTCTGTGTTTAATATGCTTTAGCAGCAGCATATATAATTAATGTATTAAAATCTTATCTGGGAATACAAAGAATAAGTTTCAAATATTTTCATTTTTTCCTCTTTTGGGCTCATAAAATTTATATGAAATGCTTATTTGCTTTTCATAACTTTCCCCCACATAGCATTAATTTTGTCATATTGAGAAATTTAAAACCAGGAGCAAACATCTGTCAGACTAATTTTTTGCTTTTTCATAAGTGCAACTTTTTAATAAAAATTTACATCTAGATAAACAATCTCCAGATTTTTGAAACTTTAATAAGATTTTAAAAACATGACTTTTAACTGAAAAACATACACATTTAGCACACAAATATTGTAATATGAATCAACTCCAACTCCATTTGAAAACATGTGAATCAAATTACAGTTTTTAGAAGTTAGTAATTCACATTTAAGCAAGTTAGCGCCTTGCTGACTTCAGCCTTTGTAAAAAAGAGACTTAGTGCATATTGTAATGGTACACTGTTTTTGTACCATTTTGTTGATTTTTTTCACTTTATTAAACAAGATTAAGTGCTTGAAAGTTGGTAGATAACGGCTAACTTCCTATGAAATTCCCAATGGTAACAGTTACATTTTGTAACAGAATACTTTCTATAGATTTCTTTGCCTACCTTAAAATTTTAAAAGCAATCATTTGTAAGGATTGCATATCAACATCAATTTAGCAGAGGAAGATCAAACTTTATTGAAACTGCTTGCATACAAAATATATTGCACTATAACCAAACAAATGTCAACATAAAATCCAATCTGTTGTCGCTAATATGTACAGAGAATATTGCCCAAGAGCAGTTACATTACAAGGTCATTCTACCTTGGTTAATTATCTACAGTATTTTAAACCAAACAACTTACAGATGATGTGTGCAAGGTACCAATTTCTGTTTTCAAATACTATACATTCCCAGAATAAATAACTAGAAATCAACATTAATGTTTGGCAATACTTTTTAAAAGACTTTTTAATATTCGTGAAATTGTGTGCAGTTTGTTGCCATTTTATATGCTTATTTGTATGCAAGGAAAAGTAACTGTAAAATGAAAATTTAAAGAAATAAACTCACAAAGTACATCAGAGGCAGAACTTCGGTTTGTACGGCTTTGTACAGATTCAGTGGTACCCCTACTTGGAGTTATTTTTTAAGAAAAATATAACATCTTAGAGTGAAGGTCCTTCACATATTTTTCCTCAGTAAATTTCATTCATTTAAGAAAAGACTCAAAAACAAAACTAAAACCCATCAAAAAAAAGGAAAAAATAGGAAAAGAAATATGTTAACTAATTCTAGTCTGTTTTCCAATTCTGCTTATACTTTAGACCTTATATTTCAAAGTTTACAAAACACTTAACCTGTTTTCAATGTTTCTTAGACAAAGTACCTGTACTTTACAGGATTATTATGCATACATGGAAATGACCTTCCTATATATCCTCGAAATAAGCTTGAAATTAAAATATGAAAAACTTCACAAAACTTGGGGAGGAAAAAATTAAAAAAGGCTCTAAGTTAAATTGGTCATCAGGCCAAAGAGCAGGCATATCTTACTAACTTTCGACCAGGAAGATTTGTTCCCAGCTGAAAACATTTTAGCCTCTCTCAATTGAAAAGATAGTTATTTCTTCTCCTGTCTATACAGAAAGATTACAAATCCCTTTCAATAACACTATTGGTCAAATTTCAGTGCAACAAAACAAAAACAAAAACAATTTCTATTCTTTATACTGCCTAACCTGATGTTTATGTAAGGAAAAAAATATGGAAAGCATGCATTCTTCTATAAAGTACTAATGTTTGACAGGGTTTGCTACATCTTTAACATTTAGTGTTTCCAACTTATCTTCCCTGAACTCTGCATCCAAATATAATATTCCTACCTGCCAAGATATAAAAAAGGCACAGATCATACAACTTTTTTTTTTTTTTTTTTTTTGCTAATGAAAATGACAAATGTCACATCACACACATTTCAGGGTCCACTAAAATACTGGAAAAGTGGACCGAAACATAAACAGACACAGGACATGAAATGACGTAGCATTTCATGGGGACTTCTATATGAGATTGAAAACAAATCAAATATGATTACCGTAAGTGCTATTTATTCAGAAAAACGGAAAATGTACTGGTGAGTTATCACCCAATGCAAGAAAATGGTCCAAATCAACAAAGAAAATCACTGTTCAGTACTTTAAAAAATAAAACTGAAATCCTGCCCTGAAGTGCTAAGTATACTCAAAAGCAATGTTTCAAATTTCAAGATATCTTTTTGTGCAAATCTGAAAGTTGTTGCTTATGGCCAATAGCAAAAAAAAAAAATAATAATAAAAATAAAAATAAATAAATAAAAAAATAAAAAAATAATAAAATTCTTAGCAGAATTTGTGTTCATTTCATGCCCTGTGCCATCTTGCCTACTATTTGTCTTTGGCCTAACAAAGTTTTCTAATATGGAATAAGAAGTATGGAAATGGTATAGGAAATATAACTTCGGAATTATGCAGTTTAGGGTACTCCGTTCACAAGTGGTTGTTGACCATCCACGCTGTCTGGCTTTTCCTTCTTCTGGTTACGATCTTTACCCGTGCGCAGTCGATTACCTTCACTGGAGGTATTCTGTAATGTTTTAGTGTGGACACTCCTTTCATTATTGCAGTCAACTCTGATCTAAAACAAGTTATAGTTGTTATATACACAGACCATATCCTATTGTAATCTGTAATTGGCCTGACAAGAAATTTAAACCTGAAGTGTAAATTACATGTGTTAAAAGAGAAATGGAGATGAAAACAGAAGTGTGAGACATTAAAAAGTAGGATTTTTATTTGGTTTATTATTTTAGAACCTTCACCTTTAACTGGAGTGTCAGTCATCTTAATGGATCCAAAGTTAGAGAAAAACCTACAATTCTACTATGTCTTCTTCTAAGCAGAATAAAATCGTGGAAAGCAAACAGTTAAACTGAATTACTACAACTGATTAACTGGAAGATATACATAGCTCTATCAGTGGAGTTCAAAAGGACCAAGTTATTCTCTAGAGATTGTGAAACCCAGGAGAAGAGACACAAAATAATGTCTTTCTATTGACTCTACCAGGGTAAGAGCTCAATTAACTCACTTATTATCCAGCCTTTAGTTTATACCTTTGTATCTATCACAGGCATGATTTAAGTTTCTCTATACTGAGAAGTCTTACAGTAGAATATGAGCTTTGGTATCTAATAGCTTATATTTCATTAAGACAATTCAGATGATCCCACAGCTTAATCTGAAGAATAGAATGGTATAAAGAAATCTGAAGATAGTTTGTGGAACAATTTGAATCCTAAGAGAATACAACAATTAATGCAATTTAAAAATATCCTAAGAGTAACAAAATATTTTAAGTACCAAAGCTGAACACTGCTAAGCGAATTCCAGATGCTGTACTGAAGGAAGATAATAGTGACCAATGGACCTAAAACAACTAAAAATATTGATTTGTTTCAAGTACAAATGCTAAAAGTATCCCCAAATGGCTGTAATTTCAAAGTACATTTAAATGCTGGGTACAGGTGGTATTTTAAATATTTGGTTGCCAAGTGCTTTGATTTGTATCTAATTTAATATTCATATAGACAACACCAAATTTTTATCAAGTATTCCATTTTAATCATAAATACTCATCCTTTTAACTAATGTGGTCAGACTGCTAATTTCAAACATGTCAGTTTAAGTGGAGAATTACAAAACTGGGACATAAATACCTTCTTTCTTCGTAAAGGACATTTATGTATGTTAATTTGCTAATCTTTCTATGCTAGTCCTTAAGAACCCACTAACAGTTAACATGTAGAGCTGCTATGAATTCTAAGGAATATTCCATCATAAAGTTTTTGTCTTAAAGTATCTCCCACCAATATTGGGTGTTGGTCCTAAACCAAACGACATCCAGGAAAGAACCATTAACTACTTGGCTTAAGAATTAAAAGTTACAGAAAAAGCAGAAGACAACATGGATCCTGAGAATCGAACACTAGGGTCTGAATATCACTTAGCCATATGCTAGCTACATGGGCAAAGGGACTGAAGCTTCAGTTTACTCACCTATAAAATAGATAAAACTACTTACCTCAAAGGGCTGCTGTAAGATTAAATGAGATAAAACATACACAAAGCACTTATCAAAGGTATGCCTAGATGTACTTAGGGGGTAATTTAACAATGGGTTTTAGCATTAGTGATAATCTACTGAGAAGAGACCCTCTGAACAGAGCACTGGCTATAAACAAGCAGCTGGCTGACTTGGCATGGACACTAGCTGAATATCATCAGTTCTATCATGATTATTAGTTGTGACAGAAACACCTTCTTTTCCTTACTTTCTCTTCAAAGAGAACACTTTATCCCTGCAGCTAAGGGGAAAGAAAAGGGACCCACCAGGCGTATTCAGGTCTCTCAGTCTGTATCAGAATGTTCCTTTGCTTGGAGAACTGGGTGACAGAGGGTTCCACCAATGTGATATTAAAATCACAATGTGGCTGCTAAGGTCTTCATAAATATTTACCTAGATTGTATATTCTCTAAAGAAATCCTTTTATTTGTATACTTGTCACAAAGTACTAAGATTGCCCACAATGTAATGCTACAGGGGAAATAGTTCACATAAACCAAATTTTTAATCTTTAAACATGTTTAAAAATAAAGTAAAATAAAACTTATAAATATTAAGCTGCCATATTCAAAAAATTTAGAAGAAAAAGGCACACAGGTTTTACCTGAAGGGATCCATCAGCTGTTCTTCCTTTAGCCTCTCTTGGATTACGTGGACGATTATCTGTTCGGGAGTGATCGTCGTTTCCTACAGGAATATTTTTTAAAAGTTCAACAGTTTCTGATTCTGAAATGCTTAATAAAAATTCTTTATTCTTATACCTTCTATTCAGACCAACCATAGAATCTGAAATGTAATCAATAACCTAGAGATTCCACTTACATGATGGCCAATAATGTAGCCCGCTATGAAGCAACAGAATATTCCAAAGATATTACAATTCCACACCCAGCTCGGTGCCGCCTGCTAGGGCACCAGCCACATATACAGGAGCTGGCAGGCTCGAATCCAGCCCGGGCCTGTCAAACAACAATGACAACTACAACCAAAAAATAGCTGGGTGTTGTGGCAGGCACCTATAGTCCCAGCTACTTGGGAGGCTGAGGCAAGAGAATCGCTTAAGCCTAATAGTTTAAAGTTGCTGTGAACTGTGACATCACAGCACTCTACCAAGGGCGACATAGTAAGACTCTGTCTCAAAATAAAATAAAATAAAATTCTGTACCTGCTGCATTACAGGTCAATGCTAATTATTACTCAGAAGTTGTTTAGAATCCTTAAAGAAGCTAACTAGTTGCCAGTGCTCATTAATATATTCTATGTGAACCATGGGGAAAGCTGCCTAATAAACAGTCTGTCACTTACCACACAAATGAAAGGCCAATCCTTTCCTATGATGATCAGCCAAAAACAAGAGAGATAGGATCTGGATAATACTTCACTGCATCACCAAGATTTTTCATGGACTTTCAAACTACTATTATAATTCATCTTTATTTCTTAAAAATGAAGACTTCTGTACCTTTGAAGCCTCCTCCACGTCCTCTTCCTCCCTGTCCTCTTCCTCCTGCTCCACGTCGCCGCCCGTCTCCTCTGCGCAGAAAGCTCTCCCTCTCTTCCTCTGTTGGAGCTAATGACCAATCACTGAGTTCGTCTCTGTGGTCAGATTCTGTTTCAGAAGCATTTGATGCTTCAGAATTAGTTCCTATCGAGAGTTAAAAGTTATATACCATTGTCTGACTTAAAAAAAAAAAAAGAGGTTAATAGAAACTTCCAGAGACTCTTTCAAGGGTAATCTGATAAACTCTTCCCAATTTATAAGCCCACTAGTGTATTATCACCTTCCAATTTGTAAAAGAGTGATTTTAAATCCAAAATAAAGGGCTTTGCAATATTTGAGGTAATGTTACTTATAAACATTTTTGGTTTTTATTAAAAAGAAAGGTATTTTATTAGCCACCTAAGTTCAAACTTGAGTTTGTCACGTTATTAAACATCTGTGCTCCTTTAAACATCTGTGCTCTCTGGAGGACAAGCTGTCTACAACAGCTAAGTGCAATGCCTTGATAAATAAACCCTTTATAAAGAGAGCTCCTTTTGACAAGATTTAGCCCAGGAAAGAGGGAAATATACACATTCCTATAATTTTTGAGAGGGTAGCAAAGACAATGGTAACTCTTAGTAAAGGGTTTCTTGTGGGGTCAGGGACTAGATCTAGCTAAAAGGGGGTATGCCTGCCTGATGTTTAGTGTACAACTTTCCCTCCCACTCCTAATGGATAACTGATAATTACTGATTATTATAATAAACTTTATGCCTAACAGGGTTAATGACCCTTAGGTTATGGGAGAAGGGGAAAAGAGCCCCATACTGAGGTGAAAATCCATTGGTAAAAAGAACTGACTACTGGGAGAGGGGTTAGGGGTTGTTAGGTTCCAGGTTGGCCTTAGGACTAGGTGTCTCTCCCCAACTCCAGAGTATCAACTCTACTACCTCTCTCTCTTCCTCTGTTGGAGCTAATGACCAATTATAGCTTCACCATTATAGCTTCATTCCTGTGGATCTTGAAGACTTTTCCATCTTAAAGAGTTCCTTTTTGAAATGCAAATATCTGTGAGATGGATTACACCTTATACCATCATTAGCAAGTTTCATAGCAGATTCACAGTTGAGCAAGAAAGACAGTAGGCACTGGCAGGTGGGGACCAGGTTCACTGAAAGGTACTGGGAGAGAAGAAAGAAGCAAGGACAGAAGAGCTGGAAAGGCAAAGAGAAACTTCGCCTACTTCTTGACTGTGCCTAGGGCTGACTTTGGCCATGCCACTCAAAATCACCTTATGAGCCACAGGATGCAGACCCCTGATTTACACAGTCCATCCAGCAAGTATGACCAGCACATGCCTGACAAAAAATGAGCCACAATACACAAATGAAAAAAGTTTTGGCTATACAGTAATAAAATTAGGAAGGGCCTTAAGAAAAGTCATTAACACACAAGGGCTTAAGCAGATTTATCCCCAATCAGAACATGGATAGAACTCACACCTACCCTGTGAACTCTGTGTGTTATTATCAGGTTTTTACTCTACATGTGTCTTACAATACAATTTGACCCACTGTGAATTGGAAACCAAGTAGTGAAAAATTATTATAAGGGGGTTCTAATGAATATTAGAGATTAGCAGCTATTAAGTCTAGGAACAAATAAAGTTACTGAGTAAAATGCTTAGTTTGTACCTGAAGTATATCCAGGACCGCGTCTGCCGTGCCCCCTATTTCTGTAAGGTCTACTACCTCGACCCATTCCTTGACCATCATCAGTCACATAGCCTTTTTCCTTATCTGTACGATTTGGTGGTGGTCTAGAACTAGCTCCAATCTGTCGCAACTGCTCATCAATTTGTAATCTCTCCAAACGCAACTGGTCTACTTCCTATTTAAAATATACAAGATAACAGTAAAAATAATTTGACATTTTACTTAATAAAACCTTTCTCCTTTTCATCAGATAAAAAGTATACTGGAAATATTTCAACTTCAGTTCTAAATTTACAGTTAAACACTGTTAGGCAAAATTATCAGGAAATTGAATCCTCTCCTTAAAAAGAAAACTACTATAGATAACAGATTATAGATGTCCAGAATTAGAGATATAAACAAATTACTCAGCATTAAAATTGCACTGAATAAAATTTAAAGTTATTTGATTTGGCACTATTATCCAACTATACTACTGCTAAGGCACAGATATGCTACTTTGGGGACTTCTTGATGATAGGATATTGAATAAAACAATGTTACAATGTACAAAGACAGATAAATGACATTTAAGGTTTAACCAGGTAACCTTAAAAATCTCACTTAATAAATAATCTTAATTAAAATAGATTTTCTGGTTAGTATCTTAATTTTAAAAAAGCATTGAGTTTGGGCCATCTTTTGTTTTAAAAGAATATATATTACTATAGTAGGTATTTGGATGTGATAAGGAACAATTATTTTTCATGAACTAAAATTGCTGATATTCCTTATATGAGGGAAAAAACCTATTTAATAGCTGATCAAAACAGCTAGGTCTTACATCATGCCTTAAAAACCTTTTAAAGACTATAATTCTGCTAGAGTAAGTATAACAAACAATATACATTTAGTCGATTAAAATAAACACCTAGGGTCCACTGACAGACTCTTACCTTTACAGATTCCAATATGTTGGGTTCTGTTAAATCCAGATGAAATCTAATTTCTAACCCTTCTCTTTACAATCTACCCATAAACATCTCATTTATTGGCTACCAGGAATCAGATCTATAACTATAGTACTGGGTATCAAGTAGACGTTATCATAGAAATTGTCCATATGAATAATCTCATTGGAGAAACACCTTTAATGCTAAGTTTCTAAAATCTGATTGTGGCAGCTTCTGGAAAAGAAAGGTCAGGTAAGGATCTAGGTGAATTTTATATGTGCTCTAAAACAGAATCTGTTTTACAGAGGACTTGAGCAAAGGAGACTGCAGCTGAGGAGACTTCAGCTGAGTGGCTTCCTCCAAAGGTATAGTAATAGCTCCTGGAATGGGTATATCTTGCAAAACAGAATGGCAATCCAGGTTACCTCACTGGGGCAAAGCAATCACCTTTTGGTGAGAAATGCCAGGCCCAAACAAGGGAAGATCTGGTGATGAAAGAATGGCAACAGAACAGCTGCTGATAACCAAAAAAGGTAATCGAGTGTGAAAAATAAATCAAAATATCTAAGAAAGAACATTAGTCAAAAGAACAAAGGATTTGATACAATATAATCCTAACTGTCCAGGTCCTCATAATTAAGCTAATATGAAGAAAACACATAAAACAGATTACACATAAAACACACTGTAAAACAAAAACAAATAAGCAAATCAAAGAGGTATCCTGCCCATGCAAACCTTGCTGGATGAAACCTTCCCACTATTAATTATTAACTGACCACCATAAGAATGAATGACATGGTTAGCTATGGCACTGTTTCTCTCTTTCATTCTTATTTACATACAAGTCATACAAGTAGAAATTATTTACTTCTTATTCCTTTCAAGAAATCAGCAAAAAAAAAATTCTTAAAGTAGTGCCATAAATAAAAAAGTTGAATTATTTTTAAAAGACTATTTAATACTGTCTATATTGTAATTTTGATACATATGGATCTGAAGAAGAAAATATAAAAATGAAGTGGATAAGGTTACATTTAATTAAAATCACAGAATATTTTGGCAAAAGAAATTTCAAAAAGCATTTAGTCTAGGAAAGTGACTCGCCTAAAGTTACACAGGTAGCTCATGGCTGAAAAAGACTATCAAAGAAAATCACTAGATTGCCAATCCAGTGCTCTTTCCAGTATACTTTGTAACCCTCCTGGTTCTTACCTTCCAGTTTGCTATTTAGTGGAGGCATAACTCTACAAATACTAACTAAAATGGGCATTTACAAGACACAAATAGTTTGTATTTTGAATAACAGTATAGATAAAAATACAAAGGGCAAACATTTAAACAGAGGACTTCATGAAATGCTGAGATTTCCTTGATCAATAACATAAAGGGAATAACAAAGGCCAAGTGCCATAGACATAAAATTTGACCTGGAAAAAACCCACAAAAGCTAGAAAATATCAATTGGATTAAAAGACTATGTAGAGAATTACCTAAATTGATAACAAGGGTTTAACAGAAGAATAAAGGGAAATAGGAAGAACTGGTATATAGGTCCTAAAATTTATAATGATGAAAAATGTTATGTGTTTTCAAAAGGAATAAAAGCTGAACAACGTCAGTCCTTTCTCTACTATGTTTTACGGGTCATACATTGTTATGTGCAGGCTAGAATGGATCCTAGCTACTAAAGTATTTACTATAAAGTTTTTATATTTTAGTACAAAAGGATTAGAAGTTAAAGTTCTTTCTGTTCTCACCTTTAAATAGTTCAGGTGATAATCCAAAAGAACAGTGGCATTAGCGATGCTGTCCTTTGTTCCCACAAAAACGAATGGTACCATACCCTGAAAAAGAAATTGCAATAATGATCTCATAAAATTAATGACAGATTAATCTGAAAATGAATATGACTGAATCACAGGGCCTAGAAAATAGCAGGTACACAAATGTCTGTTGAAAGTACAAATCAATATATGAAGATAAAAGTAAAGTTGACATACTTTATACATCTGTAGTAAATAAGGACAGATCAATACAGCAACCCCTTAAATACATGATTATTATGTTCTAAAGACTACTGTAAAATGCTGTCCAAACCACAAATTATATGCAAGCTTTAACATGAGATGCATAAACAAAATGAATAATTTAAAACGGTCTAATTCATTTACTATAGGCTTTACTGAAATCAAATTCTCAAAAAAAAATTCAAAATTGTAAACCACGGTGACAAAAGTAAAAAAGATCAATTTTGTTAACTAAGTCTATAGAATACAAATAAAATACAAAATAAATTAGGATACATAAAAATTCACTGATTAATCTGTAAGAAAAAGAAATCTAGGCCCATCTATGAGTGTAAAATTTGGCAACTCCACATACATTTCAATAAAATAGTCTGAAAATTTTAAATGGCTGAATAACAAGTAAAGTTTGATCTTCTCTCTATGGATATTACTTAATATAAGGATAGATTTTTTTAAAGGCATATACTAAAAATTTACACTTCTAACTTGTCTATACAAACTATGAGGAAAAAAGCCTTATTTCTTATATAAGGTATAGGGAAGTCTAGTTACAGTTGTGCAAAATTAATAGGTGGTAATTATAACAAACATTCAAAGTTGAAAAAAGTTCAACATTTTGCTATTAAAGACATACACATGTTTACTGATACTCACAAATGACTAACAAAAAGCATAAGGTAGCTTTGATGTAGATTATAATTAATTTTCTACACAAAGTTGAAAGGTGTGACAAGTGAAAAAGTTGACCTTTGATCAAAGTACCACTCTTCTATAAAGAACATGTATTTGATAGGTGTGGCACTATTGGGCTGCTGTTGCCTGTTTGCTTTCAGTATACAGAATCTTAAAGGTATGTGAGGGTGGGAACAGGTTTTTCTTTTACCCTCCACATGAACGTGGCTATTGATGGGGAACAAAACTGAACAATTAGGAAATACAGCTTACAGACTGATCATTCAGCAGTCAAGGCACTACCTTCTGGTAGCAATGACCACCTGAAGAATCAGGTGCCATTAAAAACCCATGGGCTTCATATAGATTTTTTTCTTATATCAAATAATACATGAAGTATGGAAATAATCAGGCCTATAAATTAGGTATTTTTTCTCAAAAACATCATTTTTGGGTCTTGAGGTTTTCCCCAATTATCTTTTTTTAATGAATCTGTTAACCATATAATTTCCTAAAATACTATATGATGGAATGCTATATCCATCCCTCTGGGTCAAATATCACCAAAATAAGCCTAAAATCCTATGTTACAGATTTAGTTAGACTGATTTGAAAGCAAATCATTTAAAAACATTTAGGCCGGGTACGGTGAGAGACCAAGGCGGGAAGATCTCTTGAAGCCAGGCATTTGAGACCTGATGGGGTAACACAACTCAACAAAAAATTAAAAAAGAATTATCAGGGGTTGCTGGTATACTTTGTGGTCTCAGCTACTCTGGAGGCTGTGGTGAGAGGATAGCTTAAGTCTAAAAGTTGGGAGGCTATATAAGCTGTATAATCTCACTATACTCTCTCCTATACATAAAAAAAAAAAATGTTTCTCTTACAACATGTTCTAAGGGCCATTCTAAGTTATGCACCTTGTCAGTGGACCTGAATAGTAAATTAAAATGAAGAAGGGCAAGATCAGAATGGTGGCTGTCAATATGGATACCTGAAAAACATTTCTTCCTGTTCTGGGATAAGAAACCGGCTGCCTAGCAGAAAGGGATATCAAATCCATCTGCAGTGACAATCCTCTTTTTAAAATGGCATTTTTTCTTATAATCTCTTGAGTCACAACATCTTTTCCATAAACAGTGCTTGCCCTCAAGGAACTACAGTGCAATTGAGGAAGATCAGTATGTAATGTCTATGTCTAAGTGCTATGTTAGAGGTGAGCACACAAGAGCAGGAAAGGGGAAACTCTTGACCCATTCAGGGGCAAGTATACAAGGAAAGCTTTATAAGGAGTAAGATCAAAGTGAGGTAGCAAGTAGAGGAGGAGGAATGCTCTAGGCAGAGTAAACCTATGCATATGTCTAGAAGCAACAGAGAATATGATGATGTCTGAACTTGTTCAGTATGGCTCAAACTTGCCTAGTGCAATAGGGAAGACTAATGAGACAACACTGGACAAGTAACAGTGAAAAGCCATATAAGTGGCATGGAGGCAACTGAGATTTATCCCCAGGGCAATGGAGCCACATACCCATAAACAGTTCTCCATCAGCCCCCAACTCAGATGATCATTTGTCATCTTTCTTAACAAGGGAATAAACATTAACATGTAAGTTGAAAATGTATTTTACAAGGAATGTCTTCCTATCTGCCAATCCTTGAGCTCAGGATTCTGAGATTCTCTTATTATAATTGATGAAGCCACCAACAGCTAAAGCAGTACACAGTACAAGGAATACAAGTGATATCATTAACTATAACATATAATGTACAGAAGCCTGAATGCAGGACTTTCACTGCAGGACTCTTAAACTCATTTCTAAACAGGTTAGTTCAAATAGTGCAAACCAGGCCTAATGGGGTAGCTTATGCCTTATAATCCTAGCACCCTGGGAGGCCAAGGCAGGTGGACTGCCTGAGCTCATGGGTCCAAGAATAGGCTGAGCCAGAGCAAGATCGGATCTCTAAAAAATAGCCAGGCATTGTGGTGGTCTCAGCTACTTGGGAGGCTGAGGCAAGAGAATCACCTCGGCCCAATAGTAGGAGGTTGCTATGATGTCATGACACTCTACTGAGGGTGATAAAGTGAGACTCTGTCTCAAAAAAAAGTGATAATTAGTTTCTAAAACTAATACATCTAACAGAAGGTACATTTTGATATGACACCCACAAAATTTAAAGAGATATAGCATGGGAAAAAAGTAAACCTTCAAAAGAAAAATGTGACCATTAAATGCAAACCCCATTATTTTATGTTTATGGCATTTATGGCAAAAGAACTGTCACTGTAAATAAATTGAAAAGTCTGTAACACTTTGGTTGATAATATTTCATAGATGGCAATCACATTTGAAAATAAAGAACAAGAGTAGCCTCCAAGTCTAACCAAGGTAAACACTGCAAACACCAACTGTGAGAACTGAGGCAAAGAAATTATTTTAAGTGTAATTCAAAGTGACAAATAATTCTTACCCTCTGGACTTTTGTACTGTTTGGTTGAGAAAAATGGGCGCTGTTTTCTTTTATATCTAAATGTTTTTTTTCTTCTGAGGTATTAGGTCCAACCCTTGAATTATTGGAAGGCAGGGAATTTGGTGGCATAATTTCCTTGGTAAAAAACACAAGATACAAAAGGGAAAAAAGAACCAATTTTTAAGACTTTATTTAACTTTGTTATTAATGATCAAATTTTAAGAATGCAAATTGTTAAAAACAATTTTGGCATATGAAATTAAAGTATGAAAAAATATGCAGTTAAAGACTCTAAAGGATTTATTTAACTTCAGCTGAAAGTATTATTCACAAAGCAAGGTTAGATAATATGTGAAAAGTATGGCATTTTGTGGGGACAGTATCTTAAACAATACTACTACCACTACACAGAAGGGCACATCCTCATCTCCCCACTACATACAGATGGTTCAATAGTTGCTACTGAAAAGCATATACTCATGAAGGTAAAAGTGAAAGTAATAAAATTTAAAGGTAAGAACAATGGAGAAGAGATATTATGCCCAGGAAAAAAATTAAAGTACACTGAATTAAACACACATACCACATAATCCCCAAACTAAAAAGCCAAAGGATGAAAGCCAGAAAACCTAACCCGTGTTCCAATTTTGTCTTTGTCAGCAACATTAACATTTGGAATATTTGTATTTGTATTTTATAAACAAAGCATTTCCACATATATATTCCATTCTGTTGTCATTAATACCTGACCCAATGATGTATGTTTCTTATTTTAAGATTTTTGAGGCTGAGAATGTTGGCTCATGCCTGTAATCCTAGCAGTCTGGGAGGCTGAGGAGGGAGGATCCCTTGAGCTTAGGAATTTGAGATCAGCCAAAGCAAGACCCTGTCTCTACCAAAAATAGAAAAAAATTAGTTGGGCGTGGTGACATGCACCTGTAGTCCCAGCTACTTGGGAGGCTGAGGCCATGGTATTCTAGCCCCAGCAACAGAGCAAGACTTTGTCTCACCCCCCCGCCCAAAAAAAAAAGTTTTTTTTTAAAGATCAGGAAATAAAAGTTAAATATGTTAAAGTGACTAATCCAAAGTCATACTATCTGAGAACAGATAGAGGCCATTATCTACAACTATAACGTTATAACATTAATTATATAGGGTAAATTTGATAACCAGAATATGTGCATTTGCATTATGTGCATATTATAGAGGTCTCTAAATAAATTAAGAAGTCAAATAGAACAATAAAAAATGCTTACTTTTTCAAGACAAACCAAAAAACATTCGCACTATAACATACCTCTTCTTGTGGGACGTTTTTTTCATTTTCAGCCTCAATCCTCACCCTCACAACTCCTGACTTGTCCACAATCTCCTGAATCAGTTTTCCATTTTTTCCTATTACTTTGCCTAAGAGATGAATAATTCACGTTTGGTTTTAAAAACACATACCTCAAACCAGTAAGCATATATATATATATATGTATGTATGTATTTGTGTATATTGAATTATAAAATTTCTAAACCAAAGAAGAGACTCTTTTCAAGAAGACAGTTAAATTAGTTTTCTGCTTAATTAGGGTATCACTGCTTAACCTTTTGTTGTCCGGTACTAGAGCTGATTCATACTTGGAAACTGATTAGATTATTTTGAATTTTTTTTTATTTGAGGCAATTCAAAGATAGCCTCTTATTTTGCATAAAGGGCTACACTTTAAACCTACTGGTACTGTGTTATGTATCACTCTTATTCCAAGTTCTATAAAAGGAATTAAGGAAAAGGAGGATAGATAACAGCAAATATTATTTGCTTATTTGAAAATTTCTTTTAAAAATTTTATTTCAAAATATTAAGGGGATACAAATGTTTTAGATGACCTGGATTGCTTTTCTTTAAAATTTCGGATTATTATGAGGGCATAAAGGATTAGCTTACATCGTTTCCAGCTATCAGGTAAGGTCCAAGTTGTAGTTGAACCCTTCACCCAGGGGGTGTGTTACATACCTTACATTGTGTATGTTAGGTGAGAGGTTACCAATTCCCTCTCTCCCCCCACCCACTTGCATTTATTTGGGTCTTTCACTCATGTGGACATGTAGTTGTTTCTCTATTGCAGTGTTTTTCAACTTTTTTTTTTTTTTATCTCATGGCGCACTTGAGCCTATAGTTAAGCTTCTGAAGCACACTTACATTATATTGATCAAAAAAAAAAAAAGAGTTAAAAAAAGTATATACTTACTGTTCTCTGAAGTTCTTTCAAAAATAATTAACAATCTTTAAAAAAAATTGCAGCACACCTAAGATCCTCTCACAGCACATCAGTGTGCAATGGCATACCAGTTGAAAATCACTTATCTATTGGAAACAACATTAGTAGCTGAATATACTAGAGACTGCTTTTCTATTCTTGTGATACTTTATTAAGGAGAATGTTTCTGTAATAGTGAGGGCATGTTGAGTCCTGGCTAAGATATATTCAATAATTTCAACCTTTATCTGTATTTGATACATCTGCTTCTTTATCCATTGTAAATATTTACAGAATTTTGTATGGTACATTTATAAAAGATACTCAAGTTTAAAAATGTATTAAATAGCTACATATACATCTAAAAGGAATACAAATTCTTCGGGCCAATGTGTTAAGAGACTATTACTCCTGTGCAGTGCTCACAAATCATAGTGGAATATTAAATGGTGAAAACTTTTCACAATAGCAACAACAAAAAATCAAATACCTAGGAGCATACTTAACCAAAGAGATAAAGGATCTCTACAGGGAGAACTACAAGTTACTTAGGAAGGAAATCACCGAGGATATAAACAAATGGAAAAATATACAATGCTTATGGATCACGGATCTGCAGAATCTGTTAAAATGCCTATGCTACCCAAAGTGATTTACAGATCCAATGTAATCCCCATTAAAATACCAATGACATTTTCCACAGATCTAGAAAAAATAGTCCTGTGCTTCGTATAGAACCAGAATAGTGCCTGAACAGCCAAAGCAACCTTAAGCAAAAAGGAGAAATCAGGAGGCATCATTTTACCAGACTTCACCTTATACACAAGGATATATTAACCAAAACAGCATGGTACTGGCACAAAACAGAGACCGTCCAATGGATCAGAACAGAAAACTCAAGATATAAAACTATCCTCATATTACCATCTGATCTTTGACAAAGCAGAAAATAACATACACTGGAAGAAAAGGACCCGTACTCAATAAATGGTGCTGGGAAAACTGGATAGCCACATGTAGAAAACTAAAACAGGATCTGTACCTGCCTTCAGTCACAAAAATTAATTCACAATGCATAACAGACTTAAACTTGAGGCATGAAACTATAAGAATATTAGGAAAAAATGTTGAGAAACTCTTTTAAATATAAATCTAGATAAAAGATTTATGAAGAGATTCTAAAAGCTATTATAGCAACAGCAAAAATTGACAAATGGGACCTGATTAAATTAAAGAGCACAGCTAGGGAAACAATAGAGTGAACAGATAACTCACAGAATGGGAAAAAATATTTGCATGCTAAACATCCTATAAAGGGCTGATAACCAGAAATCTGTAACGAACTCAAACATATCAGTAAGAAAAATAGTCAAACAATGCCATCTTTTCAAAAGGGATAGACTAACAGCCAATAATCATATGAAAATGCTCAATGTCACTAATCATCAAGGAAATGCAAATCAAAACCCCAATTGAGGTTTCACTTAACCTCAGTGAGAATGGCTTTTATCAAAAAATCCCCAAACAACAGAGGCGGGCATGGATGCAGAGAGAAAGGAACACTTATACACAGCAAGACTGCAAGACAGTACAACCTCTATGGGAAGTCATACGGAGATAGCTCAAAGAACTAGAAGTAGACCTACCATTTAATCCAGCAATCCCACTACTGGGTACTTAGTACTTTTTCTTCACTTTCCCTAGTCCCCATCCCACCCCTATTGGGTATTTAAAAAGTTATTTTAGGCCAGACACAGTGGCACACGCCTATAATCCTAGCACTCTGGGAAACTCAGGCAGGCAGGTTGCTTGAGGTCAGGAGTTCAAGACCAGCCTGAGCAAGATTGAAACCCTGTCTCTACTAAAAAATTGAAAAACTAGCTGATGTAGTAGCGCACACCTGTAGTCCAAAATATTTGGGTGGCTAAGGCAAGAGGATTTCTCAAGTGCAAGAGTTTGAGGTTGTTGTCAGCTATGATGACACCATGGCACTCTATTCGGGGGTACAAAGTAACACTCTGTCTCAAATAAAAGTCATTTTATCAAAAAGACACATGTACTCAAATGTTTATAGCAGCACAATTCACAAACTCAAAGAATCAACCCAAGTGTTCATCAATACACAAGTGCATTAATAAAATATAGTATACTTAAATATATCATCAACTACTACTCAGCCATAAAAACTGATAAACTGATACCTTTTGTAACAAGCTGGATGGAACTGGAGACCATTCCTCTAAGTGAAGTATCACAGGAATGGAAAAACAAACACAAAATGTACTAATAAATTGTAACTAACTTATCACGTGATAGTAAAACACGTAAAACGCAACAGAAAGTAAGTAGGTGGGAGGGGGTATATAGGGGAAGGGTACATTCACACCTAATGGGTACAATGCACATTACCTGGGTGATGAATACACTGATAACTTTGACTCAAACTGTATAAAAGCAAATCATGTAGCCAAAACATTTCTACCTCTTTAATATCCTAAAATTAAAAACTAAAAATAATGAAAGGTGAAGAGATTAGTCAAAGACTACAAGATTAAGAAAACTCACTTAAAGATAACTCAAAACTTGGCTCGGCCTCAGCCACATACAAAGAAGGTAGTGGGTTCGAACCCAGCCCAGGCCAGCTAAACAACTGCAACAACAACAACAAAAAATAGCCAGGCGTTCTGGCAGGTGCCTGTAGTCCCAGCTACTTGGGAGGCTGAGGCAAGAGAAGTGCTTAAGCCCAAGAGTTTGAGGTTTCTGTGAGCTCTGATACCACAGTACTCTACCGCAGGCAACATGGTGAGACTGTTTCAAAATAAAAAAAAAAAAAAAAAACCTCAAAACTATTATGAAAAAGCTTAAAACCAGTTTAAGCATTCTTCAATAACATGTGGTAAAACTCCAAAGACTTCAAGAGCCAGTAATGACACTTGATTTTTCCCCTGATTTTATAAAATTCAATCATGTACACAACTGGGAAATGACTGTTTTCAGTGTCATCATCAAACCAAGACATTACAAACATTAAGAACTACTGATTCGGCTCGGCGCCTATAGCTCAACCGGCTAAGGCGCCAGCCACGTACACCTAAGGTGGCGGGTTCGAATCCCCAGCCCGGACCCGCCAAACAACAAT